>NW_009260493.1:6813587-6854526 GCF_000687185.1 Egretta garzetta | reverse complement strand
CCGCTGCCTGGTTACCTGTCGGGCGGGCTGCGCATCCATCCACGATTGTTGCTCGGAAGGGCTTGTCTGCGAAGCGGAGCCCAGCCAGCGGATCACCATCAAGCGGCATTTGCACCCGATGCTCCCGCGCACCAGGAAGAAGATGCGTCGCAGCGGTGCTTTACTGCAGCGGCTTTTGCAGCAGATGTGTGCCTGGCGCCTGGTTGCAATACAGCAGCACAACGGTTGGGGAAAGCGTGCCCGAGGAAGCCCGGTTTCTCTACCACCAAAAAAGCGCAGCAAAGGGCTGTGGGTGAACAGTATTGACTGGTGCACAAAGATGTGTGGCGGCTGAGTAGGTGCTAAAATTTACACTGATTTATTTTTTAAAAACTCTTGCAGATTATTTCTGAGGCAAGGAAAAAAAAAAACACGCCTATAGATTTAAAAAAAGAGCAGGAAAAGATGCACATGCACAATTTTAGCTGAGTTTTTAAATTCAGGGGCAATGACTGGGAAGGCAGCCAAAACCAACTGATGAAGGAAAAAGGCATGAAAGATGGGAAGCAGACATAATCCCCAAATGCTGCTTTGCTGCTTCCTGCACAGGAAAAGTAATGCAGTGCTTCAATCTCTCTAACCTATGGTGGTGGTTTAATTTTTGTTACAATTTTTTTTGGCTACTAAGTTCTTCAGGCATGGCCACCTATGAAGGCAGCATCCAATGAGTGGTTCTGAAACATAAACATGGTGAAAGTTTTCAGTTCTGGCCAGCTGTGGTTAACTGATGAGCACCCTGGCCTAGAGAGACATGCAATTCGCACTCTCCTTTTAAGCTTTTTCCTTTATGCAGGGGTTGCTAAACTGTAGCTCAAGTGCAGCTGGTGCTACTGCTTTTGCTGTAACCAACAATAAGACACTATTAACGTGGAGGCTGCTTGATAATGCACTTGTGGGAGAAAGCCAGCTTGCTAGGGCCAGTAAGGTTTCCAGAATTGTTGAGATTTGGCTGCACCCAACACCCCACCCACCCCCATTTCTTAATGGTTCTGAAGACCTGTGGGATGCTCATGTCGTTCCCCTTCAGTGATGGAGAACTCTATTTTCTGAGATATGTGGAATATATCTTATTGGGACAGAAAGGGTGGTCTCTTCTCTTTCAGTTCTCCATTGTATTTAAGACAACATACTGTGGGCCCAGAAGAAAAAGCAAAACAAAAAAACCCCTACGATGTGAAACTTTTTGTGAATATATTTTAATTATTTCAAATACATTTGCCTAATGGCAAATAGTGAAAGTTGTTTCAAGTTTTGTTTGTTCCTCATTTTTTCAAGAATTTCACATTTCCACTATGGGCTGTGTGGTGCTTCAGTGCAGCTCCTTGTTAGCAAAAACATCAGGATGTGCACCTATGCCTCGGAAGCACATCAAACCTGTGGTTTTCTAAGGATATTGTGTATGAAACACAACCTGACAGGTCTCCTTTCACCTCTGTCCTGCAAGCTGATATACTTCATCAGATACTCGATGCCCTGCCTTTGCATGGTAATTTACCTCGTAAAATTTCAGATTTTTTTTTTTTTAATACATTTTGTTCAAACTTCTAAGGTATGTAGATACCTCTGACTTACCTTTGATGTTTTAGAAGCACTATCCTTTGCTACAAAGCAAAAAAATTGCCAAAATATTTTTAATTTATGTGTTTATTATTATCATAGGAGATGGTAGCTCTGGGCATGACACGAAGTGCCACTTTATTTGAATACAGTAACAGTCCAGAAAATTTACAATGAAGTATGAGGTTTGAGTTACATGTAGGCAAAGCAGCACAATAATACTGTGTCATCACTGGCCCAAGCCGAACTCTTGCTGGCTGCTAGCAGATGTTATCACTATTCAGTGAGTCAGCTGAGTACTTGTACATCTTCTGGGCCCTAATGTAGAAAGGGGAAATGAGTAGGAAGGTCCATGGTTAATAGTCTGCAGTGAAGTCAGATTGTCCCATCAGGGAATGCCGCTCTTAAAAGTGTTACAAAATTATAATGTAACCTCAATTCCAAAGATTTATCAAGAATGAAGAAACCCAGAGCGAGGTTGGTTTTAATCTCTTCATAAAACTGGAGCATAGTCTTACACAAGGCAGTGGTGTTACTTAACCATCTTTGGCCTGGTCCTTTACGTGCAGCTGTTACTTTACAATAGAGATTCACACCTAAAGGAGCTTCTTCTCCTGTTAAAACCTTGCTCAGTTTTACAGCCCCCTTGGGTAAATTTTGTGAATCTGTGAGTGGGACAAGTCTCAAGGGAGCTGTGTGAAGGGGAGGCTTCAGTAGATGGCACTCTCCCTCTGAGTGAGGATGCAAATACCTCTGCCAGTGAGTCTGATGCAGTGAAAGTAATTTCCTTTATACTCTACAAAAATTGCGATGAACGCAGACAAAGCTCTGCTTAACTATGCAATGAAATAACCCGTGGCAGTTTTTCACAAATCTGGATCTATCAAGTCCTCACATCTGGCTTTCTCCCTGCTTAAATAACTATACTCTGTTTCTGTTCAGCCTGAATCCCTCCTGAAAACGTAATGGTGAATATATACATATATATACACACACAGACACACACACACACATTTAAAAGATACATATATCTATTACATATATAAAAAATACATTTAAGAGAGCTTAGTAATAATATAGGTTACACACATCTGACGCAGGGTTTAGAACTGTTCTGCTTGCTCAACCATTCTTTTCTAATTCATGATTTTATTTTACTATTCTGTCAATGGTAGATCCCATTTAAGAACTTAATACTTTGGGTTGTTGATTGGTTTTTGTTGTTGTTTTGAAGCCACAAAATTTCACAGATCCAGTTTAGAGCAATCTCACTGAATTAGTGCAAGCAAGGAGGCCTTAACTGCAGGTATGGGAACAATAAAGACCTGCTAGGCATTAGGTGAGCTATCGCCTTTTAAATCAAACTTGTTGCTAACCAAGCACTAGTGCACAGCCGTCATCTTACAGCTTTCTAAACTACGATATTTTCCTCACCCCTGAGCAGAAGGGTGAGAGAGCGAAAGACATACGTGTAAGACAAAGGTTGCAATAAAAGATTACACGGGACAAATTCATAAAATGCAAATTGAATTAGTTTCAAATTCTTAAAAGTTTTGGATTATTGAGTAATATAAGTATATTCTTTCAATTTACTGCTTTTTAAGCATTCCTTTAAGCATCTATTTTCTTATTTGACTGGCACACAAGTCAAATAAGACTCCATACTTTCTCAATCCCTGCCTCTGTCCTACACGCCCCAAAAATCTTTTCCACTGATTAAGATCACAGTACTTCTAAAATCCAGAACCTGAAGGTATAATTTTCTTCCTTTAAGAGGTAAGCATTTGCTACCATAGCTCAAATAAAGCTGTTGACATCTGTTTTTTTTCAATATTCATGTCAGAGCCTGAGGGTTTTTCGGGCCTCTTAGGATGAAGAAGCCATCAGTAACGTATGAAAGAGGAGTATAAAGAGTATTTATGTACATCTCTCCTGTACCAGTCAACTTCTGAGCCATCAAAAGTCATGCACCATTACAAGTAGGTAAAGGAACTTCTATTACAAGAAGTGGTTCAAGCAATGGCATGCTGCGTGAGTGAAATGGCAGACAAATTTAGCAAATAAATAGATTTTCTGTTCTTAATTCAAACCAAACCTGCTGCAAGTGTTGGATACTTAAGGGCCTGTGCCCAAAAGCAGCATTTTCTGTCCTTTGCAGAGAAACTACACAGCAGATAAAATGCTGGACCAGGGGAAGTTCTCTGTTGAAAGTGCCACTTGGCTACAGCATTCCTCTGTTTTTGGCAAATAGATTTAAACTTCCAAATCCAAATGCATTTTACACAGAATTCCAAATAGTCTTCACACAGTAAGTTTACTACTTGGAAGTCATGTTTGCACATGACTGAATGGAAATGGTTTGGAGAGACTTTTTTTAAACACTTTACAAAGGAACTGATTTTTTCCCCTTTGGAAAAAAAATCAGGGTGTGGGACTTCTACTATTTACAACACGTTCTTTAGAAGAATAAAAGCAAAATGGTTTAACACTATTATTGTTCTAATTTTTTTCCCCTTCTGCAGTCCTGTGCTGACATTTTGTTCAGTCAGATAAGGAAATATATCTAGGTCATGAAACTAATCAAAAACAGTGGGTTTATGGTCACAACCCTTACCTTTACAGCAGCTATTGTGAGTTCAAAGAAAGTTCAAGGACCCACAAACCAGCCTTCTACACTAGCTTTCAAGTAGTGGTTTCCTGACTGAATCATCAAACTAAGAGTTGGGACACCTGAGTTTTATGCCTTTAGGCAAATTATAGCCTAATTTTCAGGTGTGGTGGATTTCTTTAACTCCCATTTATTTCAAATGGAGTCACAAGAGCCCAGCACCTCTGAATCTTGGTTTTAAACCATTTTGGGAATACCTTCCTTACAGATACATTGGAAAGCTCTTTTGATGTTTGTAATACATTTTGAAATGCTTAGTAAAAATGTGTTATAGAAATACAGTCATTACTACCAAGTGTGACATTGAAACAGTTCTGTTTTTTTCCTCATCTCCATGCAGTACAGTTCAAATGACCTTAAAAAAAATCCCACGACAGCTAAACCTTACAGTTCCGTAGCCAGGACAGAGTGAGAGACAGGAGGCGAATGCTATGAGTTCCCAGGGATCTGTAACCTCACTGCTTTTAGGATGGAAGCTGAAGGGTGGAAGATCATGAGCAAAAGGTGAAAAGCAAGTGGTGACGGAAGCAGGACCTGACGATCACATGGTTTCCTTATATTTTAGAAGATCCCTACTGGAAGGATCCAGAAGACATGGTGAGAAAATAGGCATACTAGCTTCACTTTTGATAATACTAAGAAGCCAGACAGAGATCAGAACTCAGTGGGCTTGCAGAGCTGATCAAGGAAGTAGCCAGAAAAATCAAAGTCTTGATTCTTTGTGATGGATTGCATTGTGTAATAGAGGTCTCATGCCTTCTAGTTTACGGGTGGAGGTAGGTTTATCTGTGCCGTGTGGTATTTGTGTTCAGGAAAATTACATCGTGTAAGTGAGGGAAGAAATAGCAGCAGCTGGACAGACCAGTGAGATTTGGGTGAACTTGTGCCTGTGTTTGGAGATGGGTGCAGAACAAAGGGTTGATTTTCAAACAGGATTTATTTAGAAACTTAAGATCTATTAAAGGACACTGTGGCTAAAACTTACCAATAAATGTATCAAATTAAATGGTTAGAATAAATCCATGAAATCCATGGATAAGGAGAAGTTATTAAAAGTGATCAACATTCAGCAGACCAGTACCTACTGGTTTCATAACAAAGGTGATCTTGAGTCAAGCCAGATTTTACTGGAAACCTCAAGAATATTACAAATGTCACTTCATGCTACGTTAATTAGACCAAGGTCATTTGTAAAACTGTTCAACCAAGGGTGGGCACATGCAAAAGGATGGAGCAACAGGAGAATTGCTCTTTTTACTTTTGCTTCCTTTTTCAGCCTGAAAACTGCAGGTGCTTTTTGCATCCTCCCATTTCCAGCTTACCCAGCCCACTCTGCAGGATTTGCTTGACAGGAGGAAAACATGGTTCTAAATGCATTTAGCCACTGTATTTATTTTTTTTCCCCAGTTTTCTCTTCTTGCTGATTTGCAAAGTCTCAGGTGACTGAGTTATGAGCTGTTTGCCCAACAGGGCCTTTGTTCTGGTCTGTGCTTCAGCACAAACTGGAAAAACCTGTTCGTGTGCTCCCCTTTTTTTTTGTTTTTGATCTTCCTCTCCCATTGGCAGCTGCAGCTTGCACACATGCAGACGAGGTGGTGCCTACCTTTCATGTGGAAAGGCGCCTTACAAAAACTGAGGTTGCTTCTTCCATTATCCCAGAGCTTTTCTAGCCTTGTGAAGGCTTTGGTGGATGCTCCAAGAATTAAACTCTGTTTGTGCTCTGCGAAATGTGTTTAGGTCATCATCTTATTTTTCTTCGAGCAAAGGGAGGGTCTTTGAATGTGGCTCCAGTCCAGCCTTTTAAATAACATTTTGTAGACTCCGGGACATCTGCAGAAACCAGCCTTGTTGTGCAATGTAGTTTTTTGGACGCAGAAGCCTGTCTGCTTTACAGCAGCTGCACACGGTGTAGCCTTAACATCTGTAAGACGGGACAGACCCGGAGAGAGCAAGTTAGTGCAAAACGTGGGCCAGTTGAGGAGAAACTCTTCTTTCCATCTCCTTCCTTTTCCTCTTGCTTTGTGCCGCTGTTGGAACAAGAATGGGTCAGCTGTGTGGGCGATGCATCCAGCTGCTGCGGGACTTCGTGGCCTTTGTTCAGAGGGTGTCCTCCGACTTGGTGCATAGCATCAAGGAATGCTTAACTCTGATAAGCAAATGCTCCTGCTTAAAACAAAACAGGTCTAAAGCCAGACAGCTGTACAAGCCCATCCTGCAGCCTCATGAGAGGGTGACAGCACAGGAGTTTCTGCAGCATATTGAAACAGGTAAGAGGGCTTGAGGTTTTTTTCCTAAAGGGTTGGGAAAGAACAAGGAGGTTTGTTTTGTGAGTTGAAAACAGATACCTGGCTGAACTGCTGCGGCGCGGCAGGAAGCGGTTTGGTGATGTAGGAAAGGCCAGCGCTACAAAGCATTTTCTTTGTGTACTGGGCACCAAGGGCTCAAGTGGCCTGACAGTTGGATCTAGGTAGAAATGGTCAGTCACTTTCTTGCTCTGCCATCACTGTTAATATATAACCCATGTAAATATGTTTCATAAAAGTGAGTCCTTTAGTAATTTAAGTAAATTTTTTTGAAGTCAGTCACTGAGGTCACAAAACTGGAAACAGGCAGGCTGTACCAACACTGGATGCAACATGAGTGCGGAGCTGTGAGCAGGCAAATCAGTGTGGTCCTGGCTAATTTGTGCACATCCATGTGGCTGGCTGGAGAACACCTGGACTTGTGCTGGGGGTTGTCTGTGCTGTATGTGGGGAAGGTCAAAGTCACCCTGGGACAAGCGCCGTTGGGCTCCCAGGTCTTCCTCAGGTTCCAAGCAACTGGTCTGCCTAAGTGCTTTTGTGCAAACATTTTAGACACAAGGCTTGAACACAATCATTCTGCTTGAATCAAAGTAGATCCATAAGTTTTCATTTACCTCCTCTGCTTTACAGGCTACCTCCCTAACTCCCCTCTTTATCTGCTTGTGATGTCCTGTCTATCCTGTCCTAGGATACAACAATATCAGTAGGAAAACTTTTTTTTTTGCTTCACTCCTGCATCCCAGAATATCGTCTGGGATGGGTGTCTTTTGTCAGTTGTCCAACCTAAAGTCATTCCTTGTCTCAAGCTTGGGCAGGGGCCATTGCTTGCTTGGTTTTGCTTTGTCTCACAGCTAATTGGGTATATTGCTTTCAGTTTAAGAACTTTGGGCTAAAGCTACTACACAAAATTGCATAGCCTTCTGCTTTCATTTGTGTGAAGGGTGTGGAATACAAACTACTATTTCTTTCCTTGCCTTTTTGGGGACATCTTGTGAGGGGGACCAGGAGAGACAGTTTTCCTTGGTGTGACACAGTTAACGCTGTTTGAAATAATCTGTCATGGAACAACCTTTGGAATAATTGCTGTGACGCTAGTTGTTGGGAACACATGTGAATTAGCCTCAGCTAGTATTAGCTGATGTCATTACCCTATGAATGTGGGGGGTCCTGTGCTGCTGATGCGTAGCACAGTTCACTAATTGTACACAGTAAGCACTGGCTAAATCCTGAAGTCCCTTTGCAGAATAGGACTAGACCTATCAGCTTGGTGTATGGTGGAGATCTTCCAGGTCTGAACCTTTTCTTTCCAAAGGCTAGCAAGATTCTGACGGTGCAAAAGACTGTCTTGACAGTATCCCAGCTCAGTTCAGGTTACAAGGAAGGGGTCGTCTGGAAAACATGGCGAGGCCAGAATGGCCCTTTGCAGCACCCGCTGGTGCTCCCTGACAGAGTAAGTGTATGTTTTCTTTGAGAAGTCCTTTCCTCTCTGAGCTGGATCTTCAAAAGGCTGTTCCATCTTGGATCCTCGGGAACTGGGCTACAGCAGCAGGGAGCCTATTGCTTCTGTGAGAGCAGTGCACAGATGGCAATGTGTGCTCTCAGGGAGGTCCCAATGTCTGTAATAAGAGATACACAGCACTCAGGAAGAGGAACCCAAGTTAATTCTCTGAGTGGCCAAATCCTGCTGCCAAGACAGATGGAGGCAGGGAAGCCTCACAAACTGAACCAAGACACATCCCACTTACTTTAGCGCTCGCCTGTGTATTTTATTCCAAGACGGAACAAGCCCATCCTCAGTTCTGGACAAATTATAATAAGTAGGGAGCTAACATTTGGACAGTTTGGGTGCGAGGAGAGATTTCGTGGTTGATCATTATAGTCATCTGTTAGCTAGGGCAGCAAATGCTTGATATTATAAGCAGGTGAAGATTTTGAGTGGCTTCTGCTTTATCACTCTCCCAAACAAAAGTGCAAAGATATGTGGGAGATTCAGATGATAGTCAGTGTGTAAGGAACAAATTTAAACCACATGAAGAGATTTTTGTTTTTTCTCTAAAACCTTGCACACACTGGCTAGTCCTTCCCTTTGTGTGTATTGTTAATTATTAAACAAAATTGATCTTTATATGAAGCAATTCTTCTGTGAAGCCCATTTACCTAATCCTGAAGGTAGGAGTTTGCTACTCTTGACACATCAGCAGCTTCTAATGGCTTGAGATATTGGTTGAGTTTTGCACTGAGGCATGAAAGCTCAGACCCCTCACATCCCTCGCATATCTTTATCCCATGGGAGGTAAAGTAGCTAGATCTTGTTCATAGAGATATTTCAATCTTTAATGCACTGCTTTATTGTCTGAAAAATTATTTTATAATTGTGTGCTCCACCAGTCAATTTATATTACATTAACATTTCAACAGGTTGTATTATTGAGCATTGGTTCAATGGCCCCTTTTTTTTTTTCCTCTTGCTGCTCCATTCCACACATTATAAGTACATTACACAGTGACTTACAGGAGTCATGCATGACTGCTATTGCTTGATGGCTATTGCTGAACATCTGGTTTATTCATAGGGGAGCTATCATACTCCAGAACAGGTAGTCTCATGCTAGAAATTTGAGCCTGAGGCAAGCCCATTTGCAATCCATGTTGCTATTCCCTGAAATCCTTTATTGTAATACCCAGACAGGAAACACAGTGAACTTGAAGTGCAGCAGATTAGAAATATATAATCTTTCTATAGCTCTTAACTAAGAACACCACGTTCAGTAGATTATTTTAACAAAGATCTTCTGTGATTCAGGAAAAGATAAAAATTTTTATGGAGAACAAGAACTCCTGCATTTATATTGGATAGCATAAAAGCGTCTAAAGGTTATCATTTATCTTGCTTCCAGTCACTAGCTCTGTGAGCTTCACAGGAGACATTGCCAAGGACAGGTTATTCCAGATTCATTTATTGCTTCTGCTCATGGAAACAAGAATAAGGATAGATGGGCTCTATGGAGTTGTTCAAGTACAAAAATCGTTATGTGTTTGGTTGGCTGTAAATTTTAATTTATTTTTGTAAACTAACCCTTTTCATGTGTAATTGAGTTTGTGCTCTCATTGTGTACATCTTTAGGTTTTGAAATATCACCACTTGGTAAGGACCCTCTGGAAGCCTTGAGGACCTTAGCCTTTTCAGAAAACCCAGGTTTACAGCAATCTGCTGCCCTCTATTACTTGCATATGAGTCAGCACAGTAAGTTATCTCAGTGCATTAGAAAATTTTCACATAGTTATAAATAAAAGTATTACTTCCAACCATGAACAGTTTTTTTTCATGCTATGTTGTTTGCTAAGGAAAATGGAAATGCTGTCATTGCCATGTGGGCAGAGTCATTCTGGGGTTTGCTGTGAGGAGATAACCCTCGTGATTATAAAAGACTGTCATTTATGTAATTGTAACACTTCTGTAAAACTCAGCAGAACCCAAAGTAGTTAGAGTCAGTGTATACTGAATCTCCTGAGAGCAACAGTCAAAATATGGTGGAAGGAAATTGACATAGTGATCATTTAAGGTTTTATATTGTATAATTTTTGGAAGAGGACAAAGCTCTAGAGGCCAGACTGTAGTGCAAATTTATGAAGGAAACATTCTTCTTTGTCCCAACTATTCCGTGGGAACACTTGGCTCCTGAGGTAATTTGTAAATGGTTAGAAGTCAGCTTAAATATACCAAATAAAATTCCAGCAAGAGTTTGGGTCGTACAAAGAGGTAAAAATACCAGCAACAAGCAGGCTGCAAGTTATTTATTTATTTATTCATTGGCTTGTTTTAAATTTACTTCAAGGAGAATATTCTGTCACTTGGCTTGATAGTTTTATCCCATGTATTTTTTGCTGGATAAAAAGTGCAGATAGCCACAACACGAGGAACAGCTATGAGGTGGCATGACTTGTTTGGTAGTGAGGCATGTTGCTTCCCTTCCCATGATGTTTTTGAAATACTTGGTTATTCAAAACCTTTCAGGAAACTTTCCCTGTTTTGCTAGTAGCAATGGAATTTAAATGACGGGGAATACCACTCAGCCTATGTATGGTAGCACCTGAGGCTGAAGACCAATGAGAGAAAAATGTGACTGTGATGAATGATGAGACTCCTGAATATTTCCTCTCATTCCTGCAGTGAATGTCCCCCTGCCTGTGGAGCATCTGGAACCCTTCTACGCCTTACTACGGTCTGCTGACCTGGAGGTGCAGCAGATGTCTTCCTTGTCCCTTGTCAACTTCTTGCTGGAAGGAAATAGTGAGTAATTAACAATACGTTTCTCTTCAGGTGAAAAAGTATCTCTCAGCCAGACTCAGGCAGAAGGAGGGCTCATCTGCACAAATCCCAATTCCTTTTTTTGTATTCCTGATAGGATAGGTGTGAGTCTGTTTCTGTCTGCAAGCCACATCTGGTGGCACCAGGATGTATCAGATCCCTCCACTTAGATTGTATCACGTGGCAAGAGATCTTGATCTGTGTGCATAGGCTGATGAATTATTCCCAGACTGGTGTGGGAACAGCTATACTATTCTCGTTCTTGGATTGGGAGCCCACCGCTTACCCTTTCAAGCAACAGATACAGCTCTTAGAAAGAAACTCTGCCTATGAGACAGTGCTCATTTTCTTGTTATTTCTTCACTGGACCTTGGTCTTAAAATGCTTGCAGATTTTAAAAAAAATTAAAATGTTTAATAGAATTCACTTTATTCTGTAGCTAATAGGGCAAATGTAATTGAGAGAGGATCTGGGAGCTGCAGATGAAAAACTTCACAATAAAGTTTATGTTTGTAGTCAGGGCATGAACACTGCACACCTCGTCAAGGGAGTCCTTGTTGCATCTACCACTGTGCTCCCAGGCACTTGGGCCACAACAGGTATTCCATCATGCTGCCCCATAACAACAGACAGGGTCAGTCTTCAATGAAGCTAGCTTTTTTCTTTTTTTTTTTTTTTTTTTTTTTTATAGATTTTTTTCTCTATTGGAAAGCTGCAGTTGCACTTTCCAAAATGACCCTTATGTTTGAAAACAGAATTGCTAGCAGAAATATTTGGGACCTTCTGAGCATCTCTTACACTCTTTTGTGAATCTGAAAAGGAATCAAGCAAACCAAGCTAGGGACTGTGAGTGCCTTTCAGGCTGTTTCCATCTTAGGTCTATTTCACATAATCATAATATAGACCCCCAAAGCAGTCAAAGGAAAGTACATCCTCTTCACAAAGGCATTAACAGTTTACTTTTCTGTTTGTCCATTTTTTCTTGAATTTATAAATAGTTGACAAAGAATTAGTTGTCCAAATGGGTTTACTTGAGCCAATTCTGGATCTGCTTGAGTCAGAGGATCCCACTGTCCAGTGTAATTCCTGTGCCTGCACCATGACTTTGGCTGTTTCAGGTGAGTGTGCTGTTCTTTCCCTTTATCCTCTGCAGTGAATCTATTCAACTCTTACCTCATATTTCAAGGTGAAACAACCTGTTTGCAATTGGTTTAAGTCATAAGATGCAGCAGCAAATTATGGTATTCCCACATCATAAATAAGACCTCTTGAGATTCCAGTTAAGATCTTTTTCTCAGTGTTTCTGACCTTCATTCTCTTATGATTACAAATTTTTTTCTGATTTCCAACCTAAATATATGCATGACAAGCTTATCTTAATTAATGTCTATGTTGGCTTTTGCTTCAGTAGTTCTGCCTTTCTCATGTCTATGCTGATGAGGCTCCTTCAATTTACTAGACTGAAAAAGCCAAGCTCATTTAAGACTCTTCTTGTAAGTGAGGCTATCCATTCATCTCCATAGCCCTTCTGGGTGTAAATGATATGTTCCAGAAATGGAACAGAGCAATTGCGTCTACTGTTTTGTGATACCACAGACCTCAGGCCTTGTTACAGTCCCAAGATGTACATAAATGCTGCAGGAGTTCCATTCTGAATTCATCTCTTCTGAAAGAGAAGTCACAAGAAATGTACAGTATTTCAGCTGGCATCTCACCTGTGTCTTTTATTGTGACATCCAAGGAAATATGTTTTACGGTACATCTCATGATAACACTTGCTTTTTTTGTGATTGCATTATGCTGACGTTGTCATCCTGCAGCTGACTGACTTAATCACTTAGTCTTTCTCCTCCTCTGCTGCTATTTCCAGCAGACATCAATTAATTAAGAGTCTGCAACAAGTGTTTCCAAGGGCACGTCCCTGCATTTTGTACCATAAGGTTTCATTCTGTTTCTGTTGCTTCAGTCTTCTAACGTGTCTGTTATTTGTAAAATACTCTAGTCCTCCACCACATTGACAGCGCTGCACTTTCTATTAACTTTCTGGTTCAAAACCAACGACAGACCAGTGCTTGTGGAATTCCACTTGTAGCCTCCTTCCAGGTGATCATTCCCATTCAGCAAAACTTGCTGCCATCTTGCTTTTAGTCAGTTCCTTATCCATCGTGTACTACTTGCATTTGTCACCAATTTCTCTTGCTTAACTATGCTTATTGCATATCATGATATAGATATTTTCCTGGCATCCAGACCAGTAAGCTCAACCGCAGTTATCAAAAGAAAGTTTATCAGGTTAGTCTGCCTTATTCTACCTTTACAAAATTTGTAGAGTAGAAATACAGTTTGCAAAAGGCCTTTACAAAAAACCATGAATAACATGTATTTCGCTTCCTGTAGTGTTTATTCCACCAGTTTCCCTCTCCAGCGTGGGAAGTTGCAATCAGATCCCCCAGAAGGCCGAGAGAAGCATGATGAAAGTGTTACTTTCTCATTTAAGTATTTATGTTGCAAAGGGGGACTGGATAAGCAGGATTCAACTACATGAGAATGCTGGTTTGCCTTTTATCCCATTTTTGTTGTTTGTAGCTTTTAAAACACTTTTCCCTTTGAAAGTTATTTTTAAACATTGCATAATATTATGTTCAGGTTAAATACTCTGTATACTACATTACTTGGTGTGGAATGCAAATTGCCTCATTTAAATGTCTAAATTGGGCATGGCATCGCTAAAATTTTAGGTACCTGGCACTACAAGGACTGGTCAGTGAAGTTATGCCCCTGAAGGTCTACAGAGAGATATTCCTTCACCTCTTTTAAGCAGCTCAGAGAGTATGCAGCTTCTTTGGGGACCTAAGGCTGTTCCTTAGTCTTGAAGGCACTCTGGCCCTTCTAGATGTCCCTGTCTTTAACCCAGAGCACGGGGAACCCTCAGCTGCTTCAGATCCAATCCACCTTCATTCTCTGTTGAGGGTGGTCACCTAATGCCTTTGCACCCTCCCTTAAGTGCCAGTGTACCTCTGAGCACAAGTAGTTCAAATTAAGCACCCAAGGAGCTTTCAAACTAGATAGGCAGGCATCTGCTGAACATAGACGTAAGCAGTCCTGCAGGTGCATAGGCTGGGTTGCTGCCTGGCATTTGATCAGTGTTGAGGACGTCTGTCCCAGTTTGACTAGGATTTAGATGGACTGTATCCATTTATTTCTTTTTCAGACTATATTTAGTTACCACAGCAATGAGACTAAAGCAAGAGGCAATTCTCTAGGGTTTAGTTAAATTTAAGTCACAGATTCTGATATTTTAAAGGGTCTGCTTGAGAAAAGTAGTCTGTTCAGTCATGTCCTTCAAGTAAGCCATTCGTGCTTCAGACTGGTTTAAAAAAGGTAAATACAGAAGCACAACCAAATTAGGAAGATCCTTAGATAGCTTTAAGGTGACAAATTCTAAATCCAAGAATGGTAATGTGTCTCAATTCTGCTGCAATGAGCGTGCATGACTGCGTACAGAGTGAAGATCCTTAGCAATGTGACTGCAAGTTTTAAGTCAGCTGGGTTGTGTGGTACTTACCTGCTGCAATGGGTAGCCAAAAATAAAAACAGCAAACAAACCCATTCAAATGAAAAGGATTTGAAGGTCAGTTTGTTCCACACAGCAAAAGGAAGGTCACATACACATTTGCAATTATCCGCAGCTTTTCAATCTGTGAGTGAATGTGGTCAGTTCTGGGATAAGAACTCTTCTCAGAGTACATAGGAACAGAACTAAACATTCACAGCAAGGGTTTAGGGAGGCCTGAACATCTGCATTAAGCTAATCAAGGAGGATGCACTGAGTATAGAGGACGTTCAAAGTTGTACTGAATGGGAGAATTTTCAAGCACACAAATGTCACAGAGTGGAAAGAAAGAATTTATCAATGCAGGTTGCAAGGTGAGTTATTCAAACCCAGCTTGAGTAGATGTTGATTTCCTCACTTCAGTGTAGCATCTGAATACATGGTTCTCATCTAAAAGCGCTCTAAGGGTTGCAGTGGCATCAGTGGAGGGACTTCGTTACTTAGATAAACAGGTAGTCCAGGAGAGAAACGTAATCTAGGCTGCCACATCTCTTATGGAGATGACAGTACAGTTACACATCCTGGTGAGGTAGATATCGCCATCCATTCTGTCATAAGTTGACAAAACAGATGTGTTTAGCCACATTATCTGACGAAAACTAGAATGAGAATGGAGGGAAGAATAAGGGAAAATGACATATGTCAAAAATAAAGCCAGCAAACTCTCAATAATGGACACTGCAGAGAAGAACTTGTCAGCCAGTGAATGACCCAAAGGAAAATAAAAAAAAAAATAAATTATTTCAGTCACCGAGGTTTCCATTGTGTGGGTACCTGTTGTGGTCTTTCCACTCTCCCATGATGAGAGCAGGCGCTCCAGTCCTTCCTAGGCAGGAGCAGGGTGCCTGGATCTCCATGTGGCACTTCTCTCTGAAGCAGACTGTAAGAGCTCATCCTGACACTGTAGGCTTCCAGTGTTGACCACCACCTCTGAGCCCTTAGGCAGAAAAGTTGTTTGAGCCTTTCCAAAACAAGCTGGTTATGTTTCTTTAAGGAAGAAAAACCTTAGAAGCACTCAATGGCTCATGTTCTGTCATGGCCAGTGCTTCCTTCAGATCTTCAGACTGGAAACACGCCCTTGAGAAGCTCTCTCACAAGATGGTATAGGATTCCCCTTCCCTCCCCTAGAAGGGAAAGTAGAAGAAAGCAATTGCCCAAGTTTTGTCCAAATGTTTGTAATCCCTTTGCCCAAATGTGAGGTTCGCTTTCACATTCATAAACATTCATGGAGTGTATTGTGTAAAAGAATGAAGGAAGCAGTAATACCTGAATTCTTTAGCCTTTGTACCTCTTCTTTACTCAACTAATCAGAGTTTACATCACATCAGACTGATTTCCATCAGATGGAGCCACACAGAAGAATTTCTGCCTCCACTGAGGGAAACAAAAGAACAATATGCAGGCAGATTAGATTGGAAAAGGCTTGTCTACAAAATTGACCAGAATATTTCACCAGAATAATAGCTTCCCATGTGGAAAAGTTATTTTTAAATACCTGACTCTTCCCAGAACAATTAGAGTATTTTTTCCAGAATAAAAGGTATTTCCTTGAGTACAGAATATTCATATGAAGGCAGAAAAGGACTTGTCCTGGAATATTGAACCAATGCTGGCTCAACTATACTTGAATAAATATCCTGGATTATCTGTGTGCATCAGTTCCCCTATCATGGTTTAACCCCAGTCAGCAACTTGGCACCACACAGCTGATCACTCACTCCCCCCACAATGGGATGGGGGAGAGAATCAGAAAAGTAAAAGTGATAAAACTCGTGGGTTGAGATAAAGGCAGTTTAATAGGTAAAGCAAAAGCTGCATGCACAAGCAAAGCAAAGCAAGGAATTTGTTCACTGCTTCCCATGGGCAGGCAGGTGCTCAGCCACCTCCAGGGAAGCAGGGCTCTATCACATGTAGTGGTGGTTTGGGAAGACAAATGCCATCACTCCAAACGTCCCCCTCTTCCTCTTTCTTCCCCCAGCTTTACATGCCCTGAATATACCCTGCTAAATTAATTCAGTCTTGCCTGAAGTTAATTATGTGGGTTTTGGTGGCCATACCATGAATAGCTTGATCAGATGTACCGGGGTACAAGGCACATACAACACCTGTTAAACAACCTGTTTAAGGGGGCCTTACAGTCCTTTCATTTTAATAATCCCAGTCACAAAACAAAAGCATTGAACCAGCTGTGATCTATGGCTAATCCAGAAGTCATGAGTTAGGTTTTTTCCCATTGAGCTCTTGGAATTTTTATCAGGTTCCATTGAGCATGCAGAGAAATTTTGATATATACCAAAGAATCGGAGAAGTGAATGCCAAAGAAAGCTAGTCCTACTGGTTGTCCTTCTCCTGGCTCACAATAAGGTGGCAATGTCTTCTTTCTTTCTTTCTCTGATCCTTTTCTCCAGAGTCCAACCGAGAGGCTATAGGCGCTGCTCAAGGAGTTACACCCCTACTGTCTCTTGCCAGTTCCTACGATCCTAGAGTCCAACAAAATGCAGTTGGGGCTATTTTCAACCTCACACAATCAGGTATTTTCTGACTGACAGTTTATCTAAAATTGCTGAGAGAAAATTTCTCACTGATAGGAAAATAATTCAGAAGGGTTAAGGCAAGAATAAAAGTAAATCTGACAACAAATTATTTCCTTTGCATATGGCACTCATGTTGATACCATAGGCTGATGATTTAAGTTTGGCCTCTCTTTAACTAATACAGACCCTTTGTTTGCCTAGCACCAAAACAGAAAGGCTTGATTTTCAACCCCAAGGGGCTAATGTACAAGCACTTAAATCATCAGTCAAAGAAATAGAAAAAAGAATTATAATTTGTTAAAGAAATAACTTGGTCTAAAAAATTTGCTTCAGAATACCACCAAATGTGCTGCTATCTCAGAAGCTTATCCAACAAGATCAAGCTCTAGGAACGTTTGACTTGTATCCCTAACTCGACGTTGGATGATGCAAAATACAACTATTATGGGCCAGATGTTAAAGGCTCCTGGGATATCTGCCAGCAGCTTTAGCAAAAGGAGTATTTGGTCCTCTGCAATAATATGTGCACTACCATACATTAGCTCAGAAACAAACCAGCATTCAATCTCACCTATCTAGATGATACCATTATCCCACACAGCTAAGCAATACAGTTATGTCTCTTATCTGTATCTGGTGGAAGGGAATGGTTGGCAAGAACTTCTACAGTTCGCTATTACACATCTGTTATTACTCAAAATTTTTAAAAGAATTTGTTTTTTTAACATGGTAATCATGGTGAATATCGTACCTGAGGTTTTTTAGCTTCTCCAGCAATTCAGGTTGTCGGAACAGTCTTTAGCATAAAACCAGCAAAGGCTTAATCAATCAGACAGCCTGCTAGTCATTTTGCTAAAGCGTATGCGTCCTGCTGTATTGCACAAGCTCTAAATTATATACTCTCCAGTCACACTGATTGGCGTATATTTGGACAACTTTACCACCCTCTAGAATCCAATGATTGTGCATATCCCTTTTGAATGGTGCCTCCAGAGGAGAGGGAGGGAAGGGGAAAGACACACTAACAGCCCTTTTTTTTTTTTTTTTTTTTTTTAAATGGCAGAGAAAATCCAACAGGTCCTATGCAAGGAAGGAGCCCTACCAGTTCTTGCCTTGCTTCTTGAATCTCCTGACTCAGAAGTGCAGGTATGGTTCAAACAGGTCACATTTTAAGCAGTAACAGTGTGACTGTAAGAAGAGCACAAGCTACAGCATGTAAAAATGAAAAGGTGGAGAGGGAGGAGGGTTTCCCTAGAGAACTGGGGAAGCATATGAGCATCTTGGTGAAACTCAGCTCAGTCAGGTAACGTATATTCACAACACTCAATTTGTTTAGCTCCACAGGATAAAGTTTATGACACAGAGGTGCATCTGCCAGCACACACCAGTGCATGCACACAGTTGTTACCTTCTCGTGTCTTTCAGATCATCAGACAAGATGTAGATAGGCCTCTTCCTCTCTTTGTTTTTTGCATCCTAACTTTGATCTTCCACTCTAAGCGATTTTACTAAGTGTTCTGAGAAGGCATAACTTGCAAAGGTTTTTTTCTTATTATTGTAAATGTCTAGGAAATCTCCCTATTTTATGCTTATCTCAGACACCTCTTTGTGATTCTGCACACTTAACAGAGAGCCGGTCTTGGTTCAAAAGTATGCTGATGAAAAGCTATGAATCAGAGTGTAAACCTTAAAATCCGCTAGTTCATTCATTAAGTCCTCTTGATTGTTTCCTCCATCAGTTTTGTTATCTCTGTTCAGATTTCTTTTAAATGTCTGAAGGAGTGGAGCCTCTGGAATTGCTTTCTGCAAACTGTTTCAGCTTTATCAGCTATCTCTGAGATTCATCTTAAAATTTCCTTCTCTGGAGTTCAACCTGTTTCTTCTAATTATAGCTCCCTAGTAATACATACTCTTATATATATAGTCCTCCCTAGCATTAACATGTAAATCCTTTGGAAATGATCTCTTGGCATGCTAGGGCAATGACTACATCCAGCTTGAGTAAATCAATGTAAACATACAATACAGTAGATGCAGATGACCTAACTTAGGCACCAGCAGCAGTGTCATTGCAGCAGCACAGTACATTCCCAAATACCCAGGGACCTAATGGGTTTGTACAGCATGCAGTGACGCAGCACGGCTGCTGTTGTAGCTACAGCGGATTGCTTCACTTTTCCTGGAGGAAGCGCACTTAGGCTGTTATCACATATACCCAATAAAACACCCTTAAGATGAAAAAGCCCTTTATTTTCAACAGCTCTAAATCTGAGCATTTCTCAGATTTGTTTTTATTCTCTCCAACATGTCACCACTGCAAGCTCCTTTCTCTCTACTTTTTTCTTGGTCCTCTGCAGTACTACAGCTGTGCTGCCCTAAGCAATGTGGCAGCCAATGTTCAGCACCATGAAGCCATGCTGAGACCCAGCAACAGGTTCCTGCTCCAGACACTCATCTCTCTCCTATCCTCTTCTGTGGACAAGGTAAAGCTGTAGTTTTCTCTTTGTGTAAAGGCTTAGCAACCGAGCAGAGCTATAAACTTGGGCTTCCAGTTTCAGTCTTGCACAGTTCTGCTCATCTACTGTACAGATACCTATGCAGCATCTTTTCCATGAGAAAAGACACATATATTAGAAGATATGTAGGTTTTACAAGGTCAACATAAGGACAAAGAGAAGGGAAATCATTAAAGTTGTTACACAGCCCTGGACGCTTCCTTTGGACTAGGATGGCCTATATTCTTTAAACTTCAAACTGCGTGTGTGAAGCGTTCTGTCCAGACTCTCAACTATGTTTGATCATTGTGCCTGTGACAGCAAGTATCGGGAGCATCTATTGTGCTACTTCTTTTTTTTTTTTACTGTTTGGTATCCATCACTTTGACTATATGGCTTCAAAGAATAACATCTCAAAAATTTTGCTTTGTTGTGAGCCAAATGAAGAAACTTCAATAAGCCACAGTTCAGGATTTAAAGGGTGGACCCTTAAATTCTATGTAGGAGGGGGATGAAAACAAAGGCAAAGCAAATGAGACAAATTCACTCCTTTCATTTTTGTATAACTTATCTGACGTTCCTAAAATAAACCAACATTTGAACCCCATTGGCTCTCTCTCATCAACATCAGGATGACTGGTACTAGAGGAAGTTGAAAAAAAAAAATCAAAAACTTTTATAACAAAAAGTATCCCAAAATTTGTGCTCTGAAGATAATGTAATAGCTTGCTAGCGTTGTCATGTTTATTTTGCATACAATAGTCAAGAACATTCATTACTGAAACCACTCTTTTTTTTCTGTTTTTGGCACAAGCAGGTTTCAAGCCAGGCATGCATTTGCCTAAGAAATTTGGCTACTAGTGGTAAGCAATATCTTGCAGATAAACAAACCCCTCTACTTCTTTTTCTTTCTCTCTCTGCCTTTATGACTGAGCACAGTGGGTTGGGAACCTTTCATAGTAAAAGCCAAGAGATAACCTCTTTTTTAGGTTTTAATTGGATGTTAAGGGAAGAGGGAGGTGCTGTGCGTAGACTAAACCTGCCTCAGAGCTCCCCATTAGCAAGGGGAAGTATCTGGACAAAGTGAGTGAGACAGCAGAGGGTCGTATGCACAGCGCCTGTGCAACTCATAAGTTTTTCTCCCTCCCATGTTTCCTAAGCATTAGACCTGATTAGGACAGAATGTCTCCTGAAATTGCTGCTTGAGTGGTGACCCGCCTTCTCCCAAGGCATGAATCTGTCTATCATTATATATAATTTCCTCCAAAGCATTTGTCATCCTCTTAAAAATATCCCATCCTATTAAATGCCCAAGAGCCGTTTCTACGGCATACTCGGGAGATGAAAGCAGAGGACTGGCACACTCAGCGCTAGAGCCCTCGGGTCCAGGGTAAAGCTACTCATCTAGAAAACGTAGAGGTGCTTAATTTCCAAGCAATCACAGTTATAGTGGAGGTGGGAGTGAAGGAACTGCTGCACTGCTCGTTGGCATGGTTGAAAACCCCTGGTCTGCTTGGCCTTTTAGGACTGCTGCTCCATCTGCTGGCTGCTCTGGCATTGCCTTCAGCGCCCAAAACCACTCACTGAAGTTGCAGGGACAAATGGGATATAAGGATTCAGCCAGAATGGCTGGTCTCTCCCCTGGCTAACCATAACTCTGCAAGATAGATGATGCCTGGGGAGGTCTGTCTGTCTGTCTGTCTGTGCAGCAGAAGCTGCCACCTTCCTACCAGACCTTATGCCAATGAAGGACTCAGAAAATTCCCCTCATTTCTTCTCGATGAAATTCAGACACGAACTGAAGGCTGCCCAAACCTACATTCTGCTCTCAAGCCTGTATTAATCCTTTGGCAAAAGGAAACAGAATAAATGAGGATTTATTTTTATAACCAAACATCCAGCATTGTCGCATTCCACAGAGGTGGAGAGGTCCCCTCTAATTTCATCACTGAGGCCCAGTCAAACCTTTATGAGTTGGGGCCTGAATGCCTCCTTGCAGTGCTCTGAAGCTCCCTGACATCGATTGTTTTCCCAAACCAGCAGACATCCAGGCCGAGATGGTTGCTGAGGATGTCCTGCCCAAGCTGTGTTCTCTCCTGACATCGGGAAGCGAAGGCGTGCGTCGTGCCTCCATCGCTCTGCTCTGGATACTGTCCCAGCACCCGCACAACCAGGTAGGGGAGGCCATTTCCCAAGACTAGAAGGGAAAGAGTAGTTCTGGTCACCATCTGGGGTAATGCCCTGTTATGGCAAAACTGCACACAAAATGCATTTGGAGAATGACCAATAGTCTCTGTGAGACTTCCCAACCCTTCTCCCTCCCACACAAATTAATGAGGTTTTGTCTACTGCATCTGCGCTGTCACTAACTGCCCAAGGAGCCTACCTGTTGTGGTGAGTGGGATCCAAAGGATCCCGTAGTTAATCAGATTACCTGTTATGGGACCAAGGGGAGGGTAGAGGGGGAGATGGATGTCGGATTCCTTGGATGTGTGGATACTGCCCTGCACTCCCGGCAACTCCCTATGGTCCCCTCGGTCCCCAGACTGTAGGTCTCCAGGTGGGTATAACAAGGGGCAGGACACATGCGTAGCACCACGAGAGACTGCAGCCACGGAGGCAGGTGAGGAAGTTATTCCTTGGCTACAGAGCTTCCCCACACACTGAAAAGCAAACCAGTTTAGAGAGTGTGCACTTAAAATGCATCAGTGCAAAATAAAGTGCAAAAATACTTCCCTAAAGGGACAGTTATTCAAAAGTACATTTGCATAAATTTAACACCTTTTGAATTAGCATCCAGACAGCAAGGGGAGCTAATAACATTTGAAATCCTATCTCTCTTTAGCCAAATCACCAGAACTTTCGTGCGTCTCCTCACGCCCCTAGTTACAAAGGTTCTTTTGCCCATGTTCAGGGTGGACACCACCCTTAACAGTGCAACACTATGCAAATACATGAAGTTGTCAGACTAGACATAAACTATAGCAATTAAACAAAACAGATACTCCTGCTGTACTTCCATCCTCCACATAAAACCAATAAGTAGTCACTGGCAAATTATTGTTATTTTAAAATGTGCTTTTCCAATACAGTAATTAAAGGCATCCTAAGGAACATGGATATGAAGGGTTTTTGATGGGTGTGTTAAGCTAACAATAACCTTTTAAGAAAGTCAGAATTTGGGTAGATAAAGCAAAAAAAAGTGAGAATCTCTCCTGCCACATTGCTTTAAGCAGTAGTGACAGATGATCTGAGTAACCACAGCTGGGCTTGGGTGCTTCTCATGCCTGAAATACACTCAGTCTGATTTGAAATGTCCTCCGGGTAGTGGAAGCCTGGTGCTTTACACCTTGGTTGCACACACACAGGACAATACGAACCAAGTTGCACCTCCTCTGACTCTGGGGCTTGATGGAAAAAAACAGGTAGGCTCAGTGCCTGGGAAGCAGCAACCAGAGCACAGAGCTTTCCAAAGGCACTGTGGCTGTGCAGCTTTTGTGTTGGCTGCATTAGCACCAGGCGTCCTCGTTGCTTGTCAAACTGCCTCATACCATCAAAACACAATTTGCTCTCAACAAGATTACAACTGGAATACGTTAAGTTAGTTGGAGGCTATTTGCACAAACATTATTCAGTACGAAGCATTATGCTGGAACATTGCCCTGGCTTGTATTTGCTTTTCTTGCCCCCAAACACCATTTACGCTTTTTGTTCTCCCAGAAAAGAGTATCCACAACTCCTTTCCTCCCTGATCCTGAAACCAGTGCTTCAAACCTCCGGCTACAAAGGGCACGGGGCAGTGTCAGTGGGAACAGACAAAAGCGCCGGGGCTCACAGTGGTTACACCAGCAATGAAACAGCCTGACTTTCATGGGGGGAAAAGGGCCGGCAGCAGGAGGCTGGAAAGCAAAGCGTCACCCTCGAGGGTTTATTTTCCAGTGGGAAGCACCTACATCTCAAAATTTGTTTTAGTGGGCAAACACGGCTGTCCCTGACTACTGAATGTTTTGCTTTGTGTGAGCGAGCCCTGGGCACTCTGAGAAGCAGCTGACCTCTCCTTACTCATATCCTGCCTTCCCACCTCCGTGCCTTTTCTGGCCTGTTTTTCAAATCTTTTCAAGGTTTCTTTCTCTAACCCAGCCTGAATTCTCAGTGAGTGAAAGAGGGACTTCTCCATGGGAACAGCTGTTGGAAAACAAACCACCGAACAAAGCTAACCTTTACAACCAAGTCAAGTGATGCTTGAATTATTACAAATACTACCCAGGATACAATAGGGCAGAATTCGTCTGCCCTTTCGTTACCATGAAGCAAGCCCCCGGGAATGCTTCACGAGAGCTCCTCTCCCTGCTTAAACCCCTTTTTTGCCATCCCCTGGCCAGGCTATTGACAGCAATTCCCAGCAAGCGCTGGAAAACTTCCCTCTTGCAGGGGGAATTTTATTCATTTCTCTCAAGGACAGCCCAACCCTGAAACACTAAAGAAAGAGTCAGGCTTTGTGAGAAAACAGCCTTTTAAATCACATGCTGTTGAGCAAAGACCTGGAAGTTAGGGTGGCAGGGGTCTGTCTGCTCCAGATGATGCCACTGACTTTCCACTCCGGATACAAAATAACTTTGCCTACCCACCTTGCTACCTGGCAAACAGGGGATAATATTTATCTTGTCAAGAAATCCCTGGATAAGGGGTGCAAGTGCAGCATTGCGATTGTAAGTGCAGTTGCTGCTGGAATGCTTTTCCTTGCCTTTTTTTTTTTTAATCTTAGATCAATATCCATCCGAACCACCCAATCCATTTTTAGTCAGATTTTTCTTGTGATTCTCTCACACTGTGCAGGATTGAGCCAGAAAACAAAATCTTTATCCCAGCAGTATGCCAGCCAAAAAAGAGGTTCAGCAAAATTTAAAGCACTGGCTAGTGTAGGTCCTAAATAAACAGAAGAGCTTGGCAGGGAAGTCATTATATATTAGAAAGTTCATTTATAGTCTGCAGACAATTTCCTCCGCTCAGGCTGTAGCAAATCAAATAAGGGTACCGTAGCCAATGGAATTAAATACAAAAGAGGACATTTGGTCCAAAAGCACAGAAAAAAATCATCAATGGTAATTTAATTGTATTATCTAAAATCATATTTTTTTCTACCTTTGAAAAGAAGGAAAAATAAAACTAGAGAAAATTAATAGCCATATCTACATACAGGATTTGTTAGATGCCCTGAGTTTAGGCATAGCACTGCCCTTTCCATCTATTTTCAGGTTTTATTTTAGGATTGCTGGTTGTGACAGTGCTTAAGATGAATGTAAGTGAAGATGACAACTGATATTAAAAGAAAAAAAGATACACTTTTGCAGTTGAACCTAAGTAAAAGGAAGATGCACATTAAAATAATTTTTAAAGACATCTGCCTTTCAACACTGCTTCAGTGATCCTGACATTTCACAGGTTCCAGAATGATGTGATTTTTTTCAGCTGTAAATAGGACCGATGATTTGGTTTCTATTGAACACCCTTGCTAATGTGTCTCAATTTCTAAGTAGCACAAACAATATAGTTCGTTACTAACAAACATAAAAAATGCATACAGAACTCAAATTCCTAAGGAAAAGAGACTGAAAGAAAAAAATGCTGCCAAGAGGAAACCTTTTGCTTTTAACTGTAGACCTAGCCTAAAGCCTGCTGAGATCAGGTTTCTGTTGCAAACAGCAGTGTCCTCTTAATCCACACCGTTATTGAGGAAACTGCCTGGGCAGTAATCCAAACTCAGAAGACCTGGTTCAATTAATATGAGTGGTAATTGGAGGAAGACTACATTCAGGGAGAGAGGGGCTCAGTAAAGTCCCTCTAAAATACCCATGAGACAGCGGAGAAACCTATGCATAAACTCAGATGCTGCGGCTCAGGACACGTTACTGAAGTGGTGCCCAATCCCAAACTGATCTAAACACGCAGTCTGTTATCGTTGGCGAGGAACATTGCCAAGGTACCCAAGGACGGGCTGCTGCTGCTGCTAGTGCACCGTGTGCTTTGGCCCTTCGCACCTATCCTGACCGCTTCTCTCTCCAACTACTGACAACCTCTGTGAAGCGCTTGATGCAAACAAAAATAAACTACCGGACCTTAAAGACTCCAGCTTTCCCTAGCAAGTGCTCTGTAGATCAGTGCCAGTCAGTAGACCATATTTTGAGAGAAAAAAAGCACTGGACCCAGCTGCTACGCTGTCAATTTAAATGAGCTAAGAAACACTCTTCTTTCAGAACTGAGATCTATCTATCTGCCTATAGTTTGCTGCAAAGTTGTGCTGTGGTGTCCATACTGGATGTCACTAAGGTACTGGTTTCTCTTCTCAGGACACTCTGGCGTGTGCTGAGCTACTACAGAGCCTGGGGATGCTACTGGCAGCGCATAAAACAGACCCTGTGATTGTTGGCCATACTGCTTGTATCATCAAAAACCTGAGCCTTTCCAAAAACATACAGGTAGGTACCCAGTATTTTTCACTGAACTATACCCTGGGAGGTTGCAGTTATGTTTATATCGAATCAGTGTTACTCACAGAAAGATTTAATTTTTTTATGAAACATACGCCAAGGATACTCTACACTAAATTGTGTGTATGAATAACAGGAGCTGATGTGCCATAGTGCCATAATGAAAGGGGGTTTTGGTTTGGGTTTTTTTTTTTTTTTTCCCCATTTTTTCCAATAAAAAAAGTTACTCACAGAAAGATTTAATTTTTTTATGAAACATACGCCAAGGATACTCTACACTAAATTGTGTGTATGAATAACAGGAGCTGATGTGCCATAGTGCCATAATGAAAGGGGGTTTTGGTTTGGGTTTTTTTTTTTTTTTCCCACATTTTTTCCAATAGAATACAAAAATGCTAATGAAAATTAGACAGGTCTAATTTTTCCTGGGAGCGATGTGGTTACCTAGTCTGAGTGCATCATAGGTATAAGACATACCTCTAGCAAAGACATTTAAAGCTAATTAAAGGAACCATCCAGGAAAATCTGAGGCTTGTTATAAACTAGCCAAAAGGAAAATTATTTCCAAT
Source organism: Egretta garzetta (assembly GCF_000687185.1). NCBI lineage: Eukaryota > Metazoa > Chordata > Aves > Pelecaniformes > Ardeidae > Egretta > Egretta garzetta. The sequence goes on along the minus strand of NW_009260493.1, from coordinate 6,827,951 downwards.
ATTTTTTTTCACTTATACTAAGATAAGAATTATATGAATTTCTGATAGTTGTGAAATCAATTTTTGCAGGGAAATAGATTCCTTCAAACTCAAGTGCCACAGTAAGAGTAAAAATGGACCATCTTTTCAAAGGTTGCTTTAAAAAAAATTACCGTCTTCATCACTTAAATTCTGTGACTTTAATCTGTTATCAGCAGGGAGCTTGTTCACCTTCATAAAGCTTTAGAATGTGCCTTGCAATGTATTCAGCTCTCACTGCACAAGTGAATCCACAGACATGAGTGGGAGTGCCAGGTTTCCAGGGCCAATTCTAAGGAACCATCCCTCAAACACGTGAGAGTCCTTGGCTCAAGAGGGAAAAAAGTATTGGTTTTATGCCAGCAGGACACAACCAGAGTGTGGGAGCTTGAAAGGCAGCAGTCTTGAATCCAGCTTCAACCTCTAAGCGGCAAGTTAAAAAACTGCAACATAAAATGAGCAGACACAAAAAAGATACTCCCTTTTGTTGATAGACACTTGAGCTCCCTTATGGAGGTGTGAGCAGCTTCCAGTATTAGGACCTCCCAGAGAGCTCATGACTTTGTGATTCAGCTTCAGTAGTAACCAGCCACCTCCAGGTCGCTCATTCAGGGACTCATTCCTTGGTCTCATGTGCTTTTAATCCAGGCCAGTGCAGGATAAATCTCCTATCTGTTTTCAACTCAGTCTCTAAAATAAATAGCCAGAGACTAAAATAAATGTACAGAGACATGCTGCCCAACACCACTTTTGGCATAACAGATTCAACCTACAAGATAAGGTATACACAGAAATATTTAATTCACAGCATTTCTCTCCAGAAACAGAACTCACCTTTGGTAGTGAGATGTCATCTCATATTTTTGCAGATCAGAGCATTTCAACACCAGAAAGTTTTCAAAACCCTGAAGACAAATAAAAGAAACTGATAAACCTCCACATTTCCCAATGCTTTGCCCTGGAGCACTCAGTTTATTCAGCTCTGCAGCAAGACTTGAGCAAATAACAGCTTAATACTAACATGCAGCCTGGTACAGCAGCAATAGATCAGGAAGTTCTTTGAGCTCAGAGCGATCTGTGATCACGAGAATGCCCCACAGAGTGAGCAAGCCCTGGAAAATATCTAAAATCAGGTGATCTCTGTACAGTCCAAGGCGTTTGTCACCTGGTTGTGGTAGATCTGGGAAGAGACATTTTCATTATTGATGTTTTAGCCCTCAGTGTTGCTAAGAGTTATTCAGTACCTCTGAAGTCACTGGACACCACTAAAACACAATGAAAGTGCTAAACACGAATCTCTTGCTTGTTGCAGAGAATCATTGAGAGCCCATGTGTTGAAGGTCTCCTCCAGACCATGCTTTCTGCTGACGTTCAAGAAGACTCTCTTTGTTATGTGACATCTTGCCTCGCTGAGCTGGCAAAGCAAGGTAGGGAAGCAACCCCACCATAAGTGGCTTAATCTGAGAAGTGTATGTATCCTTTATTAATCCTAGTGGGAGATGAAGCGCGGGTGGGCATACAGCCCAGGTCTTTCCCTTTAAATTCATGGGGAGTTTTGCCATAAGCTTCAAGAAGAGCAAGGTCTGACCCACTGACAGCGTGGGCTCCATTGTTTGTACTTTTCTCTGTTGAACTGCTTAAAATTTTTACTCAAAAGTCCTTGTGCTGAACTTTACTGCTGTACGTGGCCTGTCTACTTTTATTTGTAATGTCACCCTATTTCTCCAGCTGAATTCATTTCAGCAGAAACTAATATAAGAGGAGGAAAAGGCTAAAATACAAAGTGGCTTTTTCTCCTTAAGTTTATTGCACACAGATTTTATAAGAGATCCCAAATTACCACCCATGGAAGGTACAGTACTCCTCATGGCACAGAGGATCAATGTAAATCTTCCCAGCCTGTCCCAGCACTGGATATTGCCTGTCAAACATTTCATCTCCCGCATCTCTTGTAACCACCATGCAATTGGCGATATGTCACATTTAATTTTGTAAGAGGTGCCCAGCAGCTGCTGGACAGACTGAGCCCATTAGGCAAGAGTGGATCTCTCACACAAAATGACTCATTCTTTCAGAACACAAAACCAAGAAAATAAAACCCCATCAGCCTTTCTCTGAATCAAATCCATGTCCCTACCTTACTAAGAGCATAACCTCAGGACGTGGCCCTTTTTTACAATCTAAACATACTTATTGCACAAGATCAGCCCTTACTTTACTTCTCCAGCTGCATAAAAGATTTCCTATTTAGGCAGTATGTTTTCTGGCAGGCCTCTCGCCTTCGTTTCTTCAACACTGGAGTTTATGTTTACAGACTACTGTCTTACCTTTCTGCCTTCCAGAAGGAGCCACGTTACACATGGTCCAATGGATGGATGAACCCTTGACAAAGTGCTTGGTGAGACTGGCTGGCCAACTGGAACACACGGAATCATCCTTTCAAGCTGCCTCCATCATCCAGCACATGATAGGTCACGGTAACTGTCACACAGCATTAACTGTGCTTTCAAAGATATTTATGGCTGGCTGGAATGAAATGAGCCTTTTCCCAAAGGAGTTAACTGTCAGGCACCAAACAACCTTTAACATTCCTATAACATCCTCCAGCTAGTCTCTACATATTTATTAACATAAAAGCACCTGGACTCACTCTTGAAACACACATAAAACAGTGCTTGAGTGCATGAGAAAGCCAAGGGATGAAAACGGGCCATAGAGAAAGATCTGATTCAGGTGTTTGTTGCCTTCTTCAAGCGCTACCATTCTGCAGGGCTTGTCTGTAGCCAATTCTGAGGTCCTTAAAAATAACTTAAGTAGGAAAATGGAATAGTATAAAACACTCCTTACCAAGGGAAAGGCGAGAATATGTTTCAGACACGAGGCCTTGCTGCATCTTTCTGTTTGACTCTGCTTCTCAGTACATACAACGTGATGGCATTCCCCACAGATGGGAGTAGAGGTTGGTAGAGACAACAAGGGGATGGTTGTGTTCCAAAATGTTAGATCAACTCTGCTCCCTGACCAGCAAGAGGAAAGCATCTTTCTGAACCAAGCACTGCCATTGTAATATTAGGCTAGATTAGCAGGAGCAGTGAAGTGAAGCGGCTTTTAAGAGCGTAGCCTGTAATTTTTTTTTAAGTTTTAGTGAGATACTGAAAAGAGCGTTATTTTTACCTGCAGAAACCAAACAGCTTCATGCCTAATGTACTTGTCCCGTGCAGCTGAGAGCCTTTAGGACTTGCAAGAAAAAAGGTGTTCAGACGAGTCTTGCCATGTTCTCTAGAAAAGCACGGTTTGATTTTAATCTTTAGATGTGAGAGAAACTGAAGTCTGCAATGAGTCTCTAATAAGGGACAATGCAAGCCTACCATCAAGCCTACCATCGAGGATTTGCAACAGAGCAGACTCTCAAGTAGTGAACAGAGTCCAACCACATAATCGCTTCATGGACAGGTTAGCATGACAGGCAGCGATCAGTCATCAGCACGCACCTCACACAAGGACCAGCTTCCTAGCACAGCAGCCCACTCAGCATTTTATTTACCTGAAGTATCAGTGATACAGTTAGAGGCTGTAGTACATGGAACTCCTGTGCCATTCTTTGCAGTACCATCGGTTGTAGCTGAAGTTAGATGAATCATTCCGATCTTAAATGTTGTTGCAAAAATCAAAGTGTTTTAAAGGCTCCTATTGATCTCCAGTGGTTCTCCCATTTATGCAGAAAAAATGATGCTTTTGTCGAAGCGTCACATCGGAGAGATTCAGGCCTACCTCAAGAATTTTCTTACCCACCAGGAGATCCGCTTTCAGCAGCTGGGCATCTCTACGTTCTGCAGACTGCGACAAGGTACGTCCTTCCTTCTGGGCCGAACCCCCGGGGCGCTGCCAGACCCTGCCTGCTCCTGTCAGCTCGGCCTTAAACAGGCGCTGCTTTGTCACAGAAATCATGGTGCTGGGCAACTTCCCCTGGGGACTAGCTCAGCTGCCTTAAGCAAACAGAATAACCTCAAGGGTAGCCATTACCTTACCTGTTTTTAAGTAATTATGAATATCTTATGAGAAAGGCAGAGGGTGGGTTTTTTTGTTTGTTTGCTTTAAAATTAAAGGCTTTCTGATCAGCAGGGAAACAGGATTTCAGGTACAGATGTTTTTATCCAATATAAGAATGTTTGGCACTAGACAACCTAAAAAACCTTTCAAATATTAATTGTTTATTTTAATAAAGCAAGCAGGCAAGCAAATTGCATGATTAGCTGGTATTAAAGCTGGGAAATCTTACACCTTCTTCAGACTTTAAACTCTGTTCCTTAATTTTTTTTCCCCCCCCACTTTTGGTTAGTTTTTTTGGTTTTGGTAGAAGTTGAGTACAGATGAGGGTTATAATATGGTAATCTACATAGTGTGTACCTTCACATATGTAGAGTGAGAGCCACGATGCTGCTATGTCTTGATGTGTACCTGTTGCGTAAGGCTGAATTTAGCAACTGAGCTTTAGACATCTGTATCAGGAGAATTTAGCAGTGAACAATCTTGGAATGATTGAAGGGATGAAAACTGAATTTGTATCTGCTTTGTCTGGTAGATGAATATTGTTCTGCCTTCTCTATACTTCACACTGTAATAAGAACCATCAATGGCATCTAAGCTGAAACAGAAGCTTCCTAAGCATCTGCACTAAAATAGAGGGAAAGCCAGCAGGTTGCCTAACACTTGTTGTTCCTCTTCAGATCCAGAATTTTCATTCGTATTCAGAAAAAGCCAAATGGCCAAACTCCTCAAGCAAGTCCGTCAACAAATGGAAGAAACTCAAGAGCTCCTTAGGGCAGCTATTTGCCATGAAGACAGTTAATATTTAAGCCGGATGGTTTATGAAAACTTACCAGATCCAAGAGCCTGAACTTTCAGAGAAGACAACTCTTTTCATTGGTTCCTGTACCTAAACTTTTCCTGCTACTTGCAGTCTCGTCATACAGGAGAGATGTTTCGATAACAAGAACTGGAGCAGGTCAAAAGACAATCCCTTGAACGCTTTGGCTGGCTGCTTAAGTATGCTTGAGGACTACGGCTGCATTCCTTCCAACCGTTCGGAAAACGCCTGTTATGCTTGGGTAATCTTCCATGGTTTGCTTTTGGTTTCCTTCCCTCCATCCCCCCAAAAAACCCCCAAACAATGCTGTATTCATGAGGTTTTCTTCATGTAACAGGCTGATTCTACTTAAGAAGCATCTCTCAAGTATGCAGGTTACACTGCATTCATCTTTATTTTATTTCTGTCCCATGTACCTTATTTCAGAGCACACTCCAGGGACTTGACTTTGGAAAATAATTGAATTAACACATAGTGTAAAGGTAGCAAACCACTAACAGGTTACTACAGGAAGTAACTGCTGAGGGACAACTCAGAAATTGCAAGAAATTTATAAGAAACAAGAACAGAGCAAGCCTTAAGGCTGGTCCTTGCCTACACTGTAGGCACTGCTCCCCAGCAGAAGAGCGAAGGTGCGTTGAAGCAGGTAAATGTGGCACAGAGCACGTTCAGCATATAGCAGCTACCATGAAGGACTTGGGCGAGATGTGTCTGAATACAGGAATCTGCATTCTGCAAATGGTAAACATTTCCAAAGGTACTTACAACAGGGAAAAAGTGAGCATATTTGGCAAAATTAGGAATTGATCTTATATTTTGATATTTCATTTTAAAAGGAGTTAAAGAACAACAAAAAAGTAGTGATATGTTTAAACTCAACTGATTTCCTTACATGTATACAGGATACTGAACAACCTTCCCTTCCCTCTCCTCCAGGGGGAAGTCTGTCTTGCAGACCTTTTTGCCAATCAAAACAGTATTTTTCAGGAAAAAAAAAAATTGTAGCAGAGCCTTGAAGTTATGGGGCACTAGTTTTTTAACTTAGGTTTTCATTTGTAAGAGAATCGTAATCTAATAACAGTCATCTATTAGTAATCCAGTTCCACCTTTGATCAATACACTCTTGTTTTTAAATACAAGAATCCTCCTGGAGCTTCATATTAAATTGGCTGGAATATTGTAATTTTGGAACCACTCTTATGGCAAGCATCTGCTTCCACAGACAGCACAGTTTCTTATGAAAATATGTCAGAAGAGTTTCCGCGTCTTTTGAGGTACCTCTGACCATGGTGTAACTCCTACATGCATATATAGCTTTAGAACTGCCACTGGCTACAAACATGGAGTAAAAGTGAGATTAAAAATAAAAATAAAAAAAATCATTCTGTCAACTAAGAGCTCAACACTACGTTTTACTGTGGCCCAAATCCCTAAGCTTAAGTTTTGGTACTTGGGGGAGGCATTTCTGTTAACAATTCCTTTTAATAACTGCAGGTTCTCTCCAGTAGTACTGTTTTAAAAACACCACCCAACCAATAACACACTCAAAAGCCTCTCTGCAGCACAGTAACAAGACCTGTTAAAGAACAGGGCAGACAGAGACTTCAGCTAGAGCAGGATGGCATTTTCAATATTCATGTATGACAGGAATTTTCTTTTGAAATCTCAGGTGGAAGGCCCATGTGCTGAGCTGTGGACAGCTGGGCTTATTAAAACAGCTGGTAAAAGAACTGAACTGACACAACTAGGAACAAAATCAGAAAGTCTCAAACTTCAGGCCACCTCCTTGGGTGACACTAGGTCATTTTCCAAAAAGATCAGTGTAATATCAAGTAATGACATTAGAACCTGCCCCGTATCTGTATTCTCAGTATTTAATTGCAAACATCATTTCAATGTCTTAGCAAGAAAGAAAATAACAAAGCATTCTTCATCAGGACCGAGGAGGCGAGACATGCGCAACAAGCAAAGCGAATGGTGAATGACCCAGTAGTTGCAATGCATGGAGCCAAACTCCCCGAGTGCCATCCCTGTAAGCATCCATCCTGCGCTGTTAAGATATAAGCAAAGAGCTGAGCCTTTCCTAAGCATGCAGTGCAGCTGCTGTGAAAGGTTCCTACCCCGTACCTTCAGAACGGCTGCCTGCAACTTCTACAATTGCTTGTTCCACCTCCCTGAATAGTTACACATTGCTTCTGATGGTACAAATGACAAAACCAGTTGCAATAGCAGGCAAAGGAGCTGGCCTTCATTTAATACCATACTTTATTGTCAAGAACAACATTCAACTGAAGAAAAAATATTTTTCCCTGCATTTAAATAGAGGGGCTTAACCAAAGACTTAAAATTTCAATCCTTTTTAATTTTAGGTTTGGGGGTTTTTTTTATTCATACACCTAGTTCTATTCCCAATTCCCTAGCTTTTAGTTTGTATGTTGGGCCCTTGAAAAGGAGGAAATTTTCTCTCTCATTTGAAGCAAATCTGGAATGAATATAATTATAAGTTGTTTTTACTGCAGTCCTGTTCAAAAAAACCCAAACCACCAAACAACCAGACATGAAAAATGAAGCAGGCTTTTCATCTGTGCTGCAAACAGAGAAGCAAGCATTCTGAAGTCTCACAAAAACCAGATCAGTGTAATTTATACCCAAGCCTAAATAGTTCAGCATAATTTACACCTGAGCCTAAATGAACCCCCAAGACTTAAAATTGAAGCTAAATCTTACTGGCTGTTTCTTTGCTATGTGTCTAGCTGCAAGTGACTCTGTACTGATTCTCTAGTTAAGAGATTAGAGGAAAGCTGAAGAAAATTTTTAAGCAGACCAAGAGTAACAAGAAGAGTTTTCCATCACAGATTTACTCCTCCTTCAGCTATGCAAGAAAATGAAAATGTAAATAGAAATAAATATTTCAAACAAATTTTATTTGGTACTTACATGCTATATATATGTTTAAAGAAAAACTACATATTTTGGACATTTCAGAATACTGTGGCTATGTACATGTTAAAACTAAAGAAAGCAAGAAAGGAACCCAATTAATTTTACTGTGTCACAAGCTTTCTGACTGAAAGGCTGTTTTTTCTCTTCCATACATATTCTGGCAGATGAAGTCTCTTTCATTGAGTTTCCATTGCTTTTATCCCATCTCCTGCGTAAGATGAACACTTGGCAGCAGCAGAAAGTAATTTCTTCAAAAATTCTTCAGCTTTTCTCTCAAAGGATTTCTTCTGCTAGCGCAGCCTTTCTGCAGAGCTGCCTTCGGGCCTAGCTCAGTGCTCACTGAAGGCAAGCACAGGAATCTTAATGGTATGTTCTCTGGTAGCATGAACCGAAAGCCCATGAACCCCCGTTTCCCCTGGCCAAGAGTCTCCTTGCTGACTTCAGTGAGCAGTGCATTGAGCCCTCGTTGGTGCTTCAAACTCAAATACCTGGAGCAAATTCTACCTCTAACACCTTTGTTTATCAAATCACAAAAAGGTGCAAGATTTTACAGTTCTGCCCAGTTGCAATCAAAACTGAGGGGTAGAACGATGACAGCAGAAATCAGCATCAAACTGGAGAGAAAGCAACCTGCATTGCTCCTCTTATCATGCAAACTGTACTGCTTTATAAAAATCACACACTACATTAAAAGCACAATGACCATTTTCCACTTGCTCTGAAACGAGCAAACCCAGAAATTCCCCAAACCAACCTGCTTCATCATCCAAAAATCAAATATTTCAGGTTTCACACAGTCTTCCATAGTCTGATAAGGCAAAGGAAAAGTATTCCATCATTGGGAACAGCAGCAATTTACAGGACTCAGAACAAGGTATTTCCTTGTGTGTGTGCGTGTATGCATCTTTTATAGTATTGTGAACATGGATGTAACTAAAAAAAAAAAATCAAGCTTGTAGCATCGTTTTACCACATTTTTCTAATTTATTCAATTAAATGATTTATTTCTGAACAAAATTCATAAATACATCATCTAGGAGAACAATAGGTTTTCCTCTTGTCCATGAAAAAATAACGCTTTCAAATGTTCACATTTTAAAACCTGCCTTGTTTTGTGTTTTTAGAGAAAATGCGAGAAGATCATAGTGACGTCTCAATTTACAGAATGTCCCTGTAGGAATTACATTTACAAGAACCTGATACAGAAGCCTATACTTTGCCCCCATAATTAGAGTTCTCTGCAATAATATTCAAACCAACAGGTTTAAATAAAACACCCTGTTAACTCTACTTGTAGAGCAACAAGGTATTTCTTTTTCAAGTATTAGAACCACAAAGTGTAAGATTCTTTGCCAATTTTACAATTATGCCTTTTAAACCAACACCCACCTTTTTTATAAAAAGATTCAGTCCCACCACCTAAAATCAGCCCATTGCTTTCAGATTCCAGTGTCTTGTGTCTTAAGGAATGCAGAAATACCCATTTACTAACAGAAAAAGCTTGTTGGAAAAAGCTGTATTAAGTAACACGTGAAGCATGATTTTTCTAGTGATGAAAGCTATTAGAAAGGTGATCCAAGTCTATTCCCATCATTTCTTCTGCTGGTTTTACTAAAGTCCTTCCAAAAAAGATATTCAAGAAATCTTTAAAAAACTGCAGAGAAAAAAAAACCAAACGCTCCTTCATAGCATGGAAGAAACTCCACTGACTGCAGAGATGCTCACATCACCTTTGGTTCTTCAGAAGAAACATTCAGATCACTTCTGCAACAGAAGGGATCAAAAATGACAGGTCAAAAAGCAACAAAGCTTAATTCAAATGTTATGCATTTATGCAATTATGTTATTGTAAGATGATTTTCTTTACATTTTCTAGCCACAGAAAAAGAAAATGGTAGTCCAATTTAGTTTGCTAAATTAGTATTTGTTTACCCAGCATTCCTTAGAAGTTGGGATGCAATTCAGAAAAATCTAGTGTGCTTCAAACCATCCCTTGATATTAACACCAGTAAGAACTCGGTGAGGGAAGTAGATCCAGAATTTTACAGAGAAGGGAGGTACCAGCTCCCCTTCTGCATCTGCGTATCGGGTGTTACACTCGCACAACTGGAACCTGATTGCTCATCGTAAGCCAAGAACAGCAGTTGTCACTGTTATAATTTCCATTTGAAAGCACAGGGCAAACACTTTCAAGCAACTTCAAACAGCAGAAAGTGCAGCGTAACCAAGAACTCCGCCTCAAACAAAAGATAGAGCCTCACCATAATTTGCCCAGCATCTGTATGTACTTGGCATGCATTGCTCTGCAAAGAGCATATGCTCCTTACCCCAAATAATATGGGATTTAAAAATCCTTAATCAACTTGTATCAGTTAAGAGCTCTAGGTCCTGTGTCAATCCCAACACCTTACAAGTGTTAATGAACCAAGGCAAACCTACCTGCTGTTTGATGCGTTTGAACACTATCTACCTGAGGCAAAAGAGTCCCCTTATCTTCAAAGGCTAGAATTGGATTCAAAGGAATTTCGGGACTATTGCTTCCATCATTGTTCATGGCATCCAGCCGGGATGGTTTAGAACCAATAGGCAGGTTTATGATCTCTTCAAAGTTATCGTTCTGCATAGACATTCCATTTCCATTTGCATTTTTCTCTGGATTGAGATTGCTGAAAGAGAAACATAGGTATTTCCTCATACACTTCATCTAGAACAGAAATTTAGTCCTCCTCAAAGTAATGTTACAAACTGAAAAGCCTGCATTAATCCACAGCATTCCTTTTAGCCAGTAACAGCAAAACTATGCTTCTACCACAGTAGAAAAACTGTTTTTGCAGGCAAGTACTAGATATGCCTTCCCCCAAATACACAGGACAGCCATTGCATTTGGCTACACTGTGCCCAGAACTGTAGGGCTTTATGGACGCTGCAATTCTGAGAAGTGACCGAAATGGGAAGCAGTAAGAAAACCCCTGCAGCACCCGCACTGCTATCTTGAGCCACCCACCTAATGCCATTTCCAGCCTCTAACATCTTTCTCAGCTCTCATGACATTTGCCATATCCTTCCTCTTATTGCAAATCAATGTAATTGCCCTTAGATAAGATCACTCTCATTTCTGTTATTCCTTAGATCACCTCCTGCCTCCAGTTTTGGAGCCACCTCTTCTACCTGCCACTCAGCCAGAAAAAAACCTCCCTTACTGATGCAATTCTCCTTTCAGTCTCTCCTCCCCTACAGGTTCTTGGGGCTTATTTCCAAGGTGCTACCTGACTCTGCACTCCTCCCCTTGATCATGCCCAAGCCAGAAGAAACACCTCCCAGCACCCCTCATGTCAAAATTTGCACTTTCTTTTTCTATCTCCCGCTTGACAGAGAAGATACCTCACGAGCAAGCTCTCGTACCTCTCCCCTGGCCAGGAGCGCTACCAGCACACACTCTCATGGGAAGATACATGATCATCTCTCCCAGTCTCAACCCTCTGAACCCTTTTATGAGCCACTGTATTGCCAAATTCTCCTGTCTCTGCAGTCTGCACACGCTGCCTTGCCAGAGGGGAGAAGCTAAGGTGCAGCTTCAGTGAACAGGATGACAGGAATGGGACCATAAGCTCCTTGAGAAAGAGCGAGTGCTCAGCTGACACTCCAGAACCACATGATCTTTCACAGGTGCTTCTTCAGGCCCTCAGCTGGTAGAGCCTGACGATCTTGGGTCCCTATTCCTTACTGGGACCTTATCACTGCTGTTCAGGTTGCTTGGAAATGCTTCAGCCACAAAGGCTCAGATGCAATTTTCCTGGATTTAAACGAGGCTATCAATTTCCTCACGCCATTATCTGAGCAGGCAGCTTGGTTTCGCAGGCTAATTTTCTCCTGACAATACACTTACTGGTCTTAAAAAAACCTAAACCAAACCAAACAAAAAAACCCCACTAAACAAACCCAAAACCAACCAAAAAAACCCCCTGCTTGTACTTGGCATATGGTTTATTTTCATTTGCTGGCTTCTTTGGGTGTCTAACTCTTCACAAACAATTACAGAATTGTTTTACAGTACTTCCCGAGAGACAGAAAATAATTACTACTCTTTCGAAAGTAGCAACACTCTATCCAAAGCCCACATTTCCTGATGACATGCTGGTTTTCGTATCAAGCCTTCCCCAGTTTTTCAAACCATCACTGGTTCTTTTTTTCAGAAGGGCATTCCTCTTTTTTTCACCTGGGGACATGCAGAGCGAATTTCAAAGTAAAAAGTGTGTTTCACTGCACTGAGTTTAAGAGCAGACAGAAACCCTGCTGGCTGCCTGCGAGAGGTCACAAGTCCCATCACCCTTTTGTGCCAGAGATCCGTACCTCACAGATGCGGAGCAGAGTCTGCAAAGTGCTTTAGGACTAATAAAACCTGCTCTAGAATGCATAGTTATTATTCTCCATAAGGTATCCTTATAAATCATTTCATCCCCAGCTACTACCAATAACCTTACCAGAGCTAGGCTAACACGGCAAGTTTGATGGATGGCGTAAGAAAGAGGGGGGAAGAGAGCAACTGCTCATTCATGTAATTTAAACAGCATAGTACTTCAACAAGCATTGGTACAATGAACATGACCCTTACTTCTGCAAACAGGTATTAATGTTTCTATCCGATTGATCAGCTGAGTTCATAGATAAACAGTTCTTCATATTTGTTTGTCATTGCACTGCCAGTATTCCATACGGAGTTAGGCCAGGATTCACAGACTTGAAAGATGTCCTTTCAGACAGGGGAGTCTATACAATCACAAAGGGGGTACAGGAGAGGAAACCGTGCCTATGAATCTTCTGTATTTTATGCTATAAAATCTTCTATATTTTATGCTATTTGCTCCACCAGATTACTAGGGGAGCAAGTTTAGAAGAAACGAAGGGAAAAACAGAACTGTGGAATTAAATCCACCGGACATCTTAGAGGCCATAAGCTCAAAAGGAGATTAGACAAATTCTTCGGAGATCGGTATGCCCTCCAGCTTCTGGTAATTAGCAGCTTAGGGACTACTTGTGTCTATGGTTGCATTTGGGCCACGATGCTTAGTAACCCTTCACTGACCAGAGGATCTCCTGGTACTTACCTTTTCTTCCTTTACACTCCCCCCCAAGCGACTGCTACAGGCCAGTAAAGCAAAGAACGCAAAGAAGTAATGGATTTTTGACCTGCTACAGCTGTTCTTGCTGTCTTATGTTACGTTCTTAGTGAAGTCTCAGTGTCTAGCATGACACCTTTTCAGGCACACAATATTGCAGGTATATTTCTAAGAACTGGATAATTTTGGCATTGTAACATAGTCTGTAAGTGTGCCTGTAGCAAGACACCTATGTAATGATAATAAAAAAAGCTGCCTGAGTTACCCAGAGTGCATTTCCAAACATAACAGCCTTGCAAGCATCTGAAGGACAGCTTCATGGTAGCTAAAACAAAAAAGCATCTGTGCAGCTTCACATTTTCAACTGGACACATCAGTATTAGCAAGACAGACAAAAGGAAGTTGAGAGAAGAGCAGCTAATTTAATTAAAGGAACTGGAACGTCAAAAAAGTTAAACATTACTGAGAAATACAGCTGATGTAGATAATTTTAGCCAAAGCTCTGTGTAGACATAATCTATATGTAAAGAATTTGAAGAGGGTAAAGAAGAAAGAAAAAGGACCAGAATTTCAGAATTTAGCACCACTACAGAAAAAATTGAACTCAGTAACATTCTTTTCCAGGGACAAGATATTGAGGCAGTCACCTTGTCTAACTGTATATTTCTAAAAACTGGTTATCTAATCCATGCAGACCCAGCTCCCTTTATATGGGATGGAGACGCACAGATGAGGTGAACTGCTCTTACTGAGGCCCCACTGCAGGCATTTATAGAAAGCAGCACAGGAAAAAAAAAAAAAAAAAAAAAAAAAAAGTTACAGGATAAGAATAAGTATCATAAGGAAAACAATGTCAACATAAACCACTGTACTGAAACAACTTTCTGAGAAGTAGCAGACAGGATCTAACTTGGGTAAAGATTTAGAAAGCAGAGAAGCAGCAATAATCTGTAAGCAGGAGATGGATTAGGCAGCCTTACTGGTTATCCACCTCCAACTGCTATCATTGTGTTCCTTTCAGGATTCCACTGTTCAGTAAAGCAAGAAAAAATTAGAATCTGAAAAAAAAATCTTGGTTGGAATCTTTTATAACTTACAAAAAGTTTGTAAGTACTTTAACAGTATATCTTATTTTCAAATGACTGTTTCATTTTTCCATTTCTTAGGAAAAAAACAAAAACCAACCTGGCCAGAAGTTAACATGCCATTAATAATATTGTAGGATCCATAAACTACAAGTTTTCTTGGTAATCCTAGATACTTTACTAACTGGAAAATTTCCATGGTATGCTCCATTTTAAAATATATTTAGTGTTGCCCTTTCCATCATACTACACCTGGATGAGAAATGTCTCTAAGTTCAGTTGTGAGTCTTCTCACCACAGACTTCCAGGTCAGATATAAGGTCACACCCTTCGC
>NW_009260493.1:6781195-6813569 GCF_000687185.1 Egretta garzetta | reverse complement strand
TTCTTCATTAGCATTTGAGCATTAAATTGTTTAACCCAATTTACTTGTGGAGAAGATACTCAGAAGCAAGCACAGGTGGCAAAATCAGAACCCTTGCAGCACCACTTAAAACTACATACCACAAAAATCACATTCATGTTCAGACACATCATTTTAACTCAGACAACCACGAAAAAAGAAATTGTTTCTATGAACTGAGAGTTCATGTAAGATCTATTTGAAAACCTCGAGTGCTAACATGGTAAACCAGCTCAATTCATAAACAAATATATCTTTTTTCTTTGATGATACAAAGTAAAGCTGTAAGCCTACGGAAAATTGATTAATGTTCATTTGTTTAACACACAGGAGTAGGAATACCAATAAAAATTTTGACAGACTATTAGGTGGGGTAGATGATTGCACCAATCTATCATCTGCAATAAATGTTAATACAACTAATAATTGTTGACAATAGATATACAGTAAATAATGCAGCAGATCACAGCATTTTCATTAGGGTTTATGAAGATCAATTATCTTGGAAAGCTAATGAAGTTCCAGCACAGCAAGATCTGCACTGCTGATCAAAAGCAGCAACAGAGAATGGTGAAGTATTGAAATCAGTTGCCTTCACTCCTCCAGAATTCTTGTGACCACAGAAGCAAGCACGCTGTTTCCAACTGAATCCCAGCCACAGAGCTGACACGGATGGATGACACAATGGGGAGGAACAGGGATGAAGCTTCAGCACAGAAAGCAGTCAGGCAACCTCCTACCATGGCCCCCGAGTAGAACTCTTTATCTTTGCACAAACATCTAGCAGCTTCCCAAGTCACCCTCCTTCCACACTATGGGTGCAAGGGACAGAGCACCTGCAGTGTCTGGGGAGTGACCCCAGCTATAGGTATGCCAGGTTTGGTCACTGAATACCAAACACCAGTCTTGTTCAAAGACACACATTCAGGCTAGACCCCAGTGCTGTACAAAACCAGACCCACTGACACTGACACTTCTCCTGTCCTAGAGCCAGTGAAGCTTCCCACACTCCCTACACTGTAGGAGGGGAATGAGACTGACTGTTGCTTTAGGCCTTAAGACGACTCCTCTCCTTCACTCCCTCTTCCTTCCCATACAAGCAGATGCCACAGGTGTCCCCCCCCGCCAGGCAAAGCCTTTCTAAGTTCTGGTCAGACACCTAAGCTGTCTTGCCCTTATGACACGCTCAAGTCTTTTCCAGACCAAAGCCAAACCTTTCTTGGGACTGGAGTGAGGTGCTCACCCAAGAGACCACCTCCACCTGTTGCTGTTGTGTGTGCTACAGGATCAGGCATACCTAGATGCCAGACAACCGCAGCACATGAGATGCAGTAGCAGCGGTGTTGGCACCTGTGACTTTTACCATACAATGAAAATCTGTGCTGTTATGTATTCCTTACAACAGTTTTTCAGGCTACCTGGGCTAAGATTAAAGCAGGATGCTACCAAGTGCTTCAGCCTTTGCCTTCCCAGTCAGTGTGGATGCACCTCTAAAGCAGATTCCTTCCACACCCCAACCTGGCGCACCAGTTTCCCCTTCCACAGCCTTATGTACGCTTCCTACTTTTGTCACTGTTCTTCAATCTCATTTCTTCATTCTTCACTTTGGCCACCCTGGGGTTCCTTCCACACAGATTATAATGCCACATGATAGCGTGGCACATTTTAGATTACAAACATCAAGGTGCATATAAGGCTGGGAGCGATTAACATTTAATAGCTGCCCGAGACATTTATGAGGCAGGTCTGGGCAGCTCATCCAACGCAGCTCAGTGTCACTGACAGAACCTCCCTCAGCAGGAGCATCCTTGTCAGCATGACAGCAGGCTGAGATCCCCCAGGCATATGGAGGGACCGACAGAGGGCAAATTCCTCCTTCAATTAGTGCCAATCACACCCTGAAGCCTACCGCCTATTACAACCCGCGCGACGGCTTCCCACATTCAGGATTTTGCATGCATATTCTGGCACTACCTGCATAAAACATGAAAGGACCAAGGGATTATTTGGCTTTCTGCTTTACTGAAATGGAAGTAACTGACAGCTCATGCTTATGTAACAGATTTCACTCGGTTCAACACCGAGGTTTCAAGCATTTCAACAATTTCTCAAAGTCCGAGTGACTCACTTCATGGCCTCAGAGAACTCCCAGTGTTAAGTATCTGCCTCCCCAAATTCTCCTTATAGAGGACAAAGGGTTTTCTTAAAATGCAAAGCCAAAATGAATAGCTCTGTATCTCACATGAGGGACTTTTCCTTTGTAAGCAAGACTTGCTAATACTTCAAGCAGTTCAGAAATCACAACACCTAGGCTGAAGCAGAGAGTTTGTTACTCCAATCAAGAAAATGCACTGCAAATCCAGAGTGGTTTTTATAAAGCTTAATTCATGGAAAGGAACAGAAGAAAATTGCCTTTTCCACTGAGTTTCAATTTATGTGATAATTGCTGGCAAACAACACATTGTTCCAAACACTGCAAAGAACGTGCTGTGTTTTTACAAAATTCTTCCCTGTCAGTCAGCAAATGGGTTACTGTTAAGTGAAAGATGATAAAGTTCTTTTCTGAACACAGGAAAAGATAAACAGGAAACAGGGCGGATTGAACAGCTGTCTCTTACTTGGTTAATGAATACATGGACCTGAAAATCATTTATTACTCTCGTAACCCTCATCCTCTAAACACCCTCCGACACTTAGCAATGTTCTTACCTGTCCGTATTTACTGGGGGTTGCTGTGAAACAATCACACGCGTGCAAGTGACAGGTTTCCCGTTGTGCGGAGATTGCGTTGCCGGCTGAAGCTGAGGTCCTCCTGCGGGTTCCAAGGGAGATGCAGGACAGCTTACAACTAGAGAGAGAAAACAGGTCTTCATAAACCCCAGCAACATCACCTATCTGCAGAGTAGGATAAAACATCTCCTACAAGAGACAGCACAGTCAAGGCAAGCTACAGGTTTAAAAAATAGTTTCCACATCCCTCCCTCCCCCACCCCACCTCCTTTGTCAAGTTTTGGGCACACAAGCCCTGTTTCAGGTCTGAATTAAATGCCACAGATTTCAATGCTATAGCTTTACGGGCAAGAATAAACATTTTACAATGATATACACGATTCCAACACATAAGCCAATGGTCAAAATAGGCTGGTATCTGACAGAATATTATGCTGGCACTTTTCAAGCAGCAATAGAGATTGGAATAGGAGAACACTGGGACATCATCAGTTCCACACAGTGGTATTTCTTGGTTCCTGTGTTGATCACTGACTGTAACTGGAAATCAAGGGGGAAAAAAAATCTCCATGGGAAGGATACCTCTTTCAACAAATACCAAATCACTACTATAAAATGCTGTAGAGAGTAGCATAAAATTAGAGTATCCTTGTGCCTCATGCAAAGACCACATGATAAATGTTATTGACCTGCCCCACGGTGTTCTTTTGAAGTACAACTACAGCCTTCTGCACTGTAACTACAGTCACGCTAATCCACATACAGCTCGATAAAAGGAAGCAATTGCACCCAACCCATACTAATATCTGTTACGATAATCACAAGGACAATTGAGCATTCATAGGCTTGGACACATTCATTTCTGTTACCCAAAACTTCACCTGAGGGGACCCCCCCTTCAGCCGCTCTTGTCTTGCTACACTCTAAGTGCTCAGCTGAAGTCTTTTACACCAAATGTCTCAGTCTGATCTTTGGCAAGTTTTTACACAAGTATTAGCAATACAGGTTTTGGTGCTTCTACAAGTGGAACAAGAGGCAAATACATTGGCTTTAACTTTTTAAAGAGAAAAGCAGAAGAAAGTTGTTCTGCTTTGGAAAGGCAGAGTTATCTCCTATTTTGAAGGAGAGGCCAAACAAATGACAAAAAGGTGATGGATTTTGTTTCATTGTGTGATTTGACCATTCCCACAAAGGTCTCCTCATATTTTGCCAAACAGTAAGACTGGAAAAAAAAAAAAAGAAAAAAAATCACCATTTGTGAATAGTCAGAAGTCTGTTAGAGCATGATATGTAAAGTTAGAGTTAGGTGAAATATGCCCATTCATTCATACCTTTAACTCAATAGCATATCTAGATAAAGCAAAGCCGAACAGTAGAGCAGCCCTGAAGGTGAGGGCAGTTTTCTCTTTATCCAATCACTCAAGGACTCCAGCCTTCCCTTGGGCCTGGGGAAATGGAGGTCCAAATTCTCATATGCCTTCGGAAACTGACTACTTGTCTTCCACCTCAGGCAGGAAAGCGCTAGCCACAGGTCAGAGAACCATTTATAGCTTCAAGAATTATTTAAGTGGTCTATAGCACCTTCAACAGTGCCTGCAGCAAAAGATGGCATCCCAGATGCATTCTGTATTAGTGGTTCCCAAACTTTTTTCACCCTTAAAATAATAAGTAAACAAATAACTTCCAAACACACGTAATAAAATCTGTGTCAAAAGGTTTCCTGGTAGTGCTAATTATAGCATCCACTTCAAACATAAAAAAAAGCAGTACACCCAGCCAGTGCTGTTATTTGTCCTCTATGTTACTCGCCTCAAACACAAAAGATAAATAAAGATTGATGTCATTTAATGTGTTATGCTACAATAGGATAAGCCATTTGATAGCTTGACTTCAGTATCTTTAAATACTGCTAATTCATACTTGGTGGTAGTTGCATACGAGCTGTTTAATACTTACAATGAAGGAAGCAAAATAAAAATCTTTTATAAAACTACCTAAAAAGACTAGAGGGAACAGAATAGAAGGGAAGACTGAAAGTGTGGGCGTGACACGGAGACTCTAAACTTTTGTAGGAGCTGAATTTTGAAAGAAATAGAAATTATGACCAAGTGAATAAGGACGCAGATGTGGAAGAGAGAACTCACAGGGAGATGTTTGGATAATGAACAGTTTGTTTTGATGACTGAGATGAAATAACCCTTTAGGAAAATGGAATAAGTCTGCAATAACCAGATGTGTAATACTATGCAAAAGAAACTACAGAACCTGTTTCTTTTGTGATCAGAATCAGAAGAGCATTTGTTTCTTTTCACCTTATAAATAATTAAGCTTGGTAAGCTTAGTTAAACACCAATGTGACAAAGTTGCTAAAACAGCTGACTTATTTAGTAACGGCTAACTACCTATGTGGAAAGTCAAAATAAATAATGTTTGCTAAGACTTCAGTTATACTCTCATGGTTTTCTTTACTGCAATTAGTGTGCCAAGCTTCAGAAACGTATTGCAAATCATTGTGATTAGTGGGCATTTATTCACTGGTTGTGCCCAGGGCACAGTTAAACACAATACCTGCTTCTCCAGTAATATTTGCCTTTGATATATGTCCATTTTGCTGGTCATTGGGTTTCTACAAAGGAAGCACAGTTTTGTAAATTAAAAACGGCACTAAAGAAGTGAAATATGCCCAGTATTTACACGTTAAGTAGCAGCACTGACCTTATCTACAGCTTCTACACGCCTAGTTCTCTTCATGATCTCCTCAAGCCTCTACAATGAAATGTAAAGGGGTAAAATAAAGTTTGCTGGTATTAATTTAAATTTAAAAACGTGTCTCCTAAACCACAACTGCTTGTCATTTATCAGTTGCATCTGTTTATTGCAAAAAGATGAATTATTTATTACTGTTGGCAACGTTCCCTTCACTTTCACATCAGGCTACGCAGATGACTGCAGCTTTTCTGTGGGAATATTTCTATCATGGATAACTTTCTACAGCTGAGGTGAAAGCAAACTGCTAAGGCAAAATGAATTCCAGTTTCTCTGCATGTACTGAGTTACCTTCTTCCTTTCCAAGCGCTCTTGCTCTTCTCTTTGGAAATGCTTTTCACGTTCTAATCGAATCCGCTCTGCCTCTTCCCGTAGGCGAGCTTCCTCTTCTTTCTGAGTTGATGGTAAAAGAAAATGAAGTGAGGAATAATTTGCTATTTAAGGACAAATTTACACTGCTATCTGCTTAACTATGCGTTATCTAGAACACCATGAAAAGACACTTTTGGGATTTACAAATCACCAACAATCTTTTCAGACTGAATTGCTCATTTCTTGATTAATCTCCATGTTTTGCATAACATTAAGAGATGCGTAACTAAACAATGGACATCGTATTTGGTTCTGTGCCTTTTCTGGGTCATGTGCATGGAAGCACAGCAGGCGACAAATGAGGAATACATTTCCTAACCTTCAGTGTTGAAGCAGCAGCCAGGAAAGTATTCAAGAGATTCATGTTTGGAGTGGTGGATGTTTTTGAGTCCCAAACAAAAGCAGTAGAATGTTTTATTTGGCCACAGTTGTCGCTTAATGAGACCAAGGACAAACAGCCACAGGTACATTTGCGCGAGCTTTCCATCTTTCCACTGCTTATTTGATTAAATATAAAACTTGTCTGGAATACACCGTAGAGGGGCCTTGCTCCAGTGACAGTATTGTATGATGGAACTACTACAACCGTTCATTTAAGGCTGTAACATCCAAAAAAAACTTGGCCATGCATTATCTCCGAGTTCTAAACTGGGGATGTACCTCAGTTAAGCATTTCAAAGGAAGCAGCATACATCTTCTGAAAAAGAAAACTGCAGTTTCTAAGCTGTATTCACTAACATGATCCTTTAAACATGTATTTTCGGAAGCATACATTTAATTATATACCAAAAGAAAAAACTGACGAGGCAGACTGAAGTGCTGAATTTTGGGGGCGAGAAAGCACAGGCACAAAAGCAAGAGTATGTGTGAGAAGAGGAGAATCCTACCAAAACTGTTTACCACAGCTTCTCCTGAAGCTGGTAAACCAACATTATGCCCATCAAACACAAGAGCACTTGAAAAGTGGTATTTTGGTTTATTTACTGTTAGGTCTTTTGAGTAGCTGGAAGAAGGTTTTGAGAACATTTACCTTTACCAGGTAAAGGTTCTCCTTGGCTCAACTGAAGTGATCAAAACCTACCCCTTCCCACCAGCCCCACACAAAAGCAATATTTGGCATAGGATTAGAACTCAGCAGTGCCACGTCTCTGACACTCTGAACACTTAGTTATCTTGGCATCTAGACGTTCTACAACTGTGTGGACAAAGAGTTCTCTGGTATAACACCATTCATTAAAATCTCCCAATACAACTCTGTTGATTTTTTTCATCATAATTTATCAGGAATAAGAAAGGATTTGTCCTAAATAAATAAATTCTACAGGGAAGAAAAAACAAAACAAAAACAAGACTCAACTTCCTACCACAATAAGTATCTTTACTTTTTGAGGCACTCCATGGAGTGAGCTTTGCCACAACCCCATTCACTTTATATATAGCACTTAAGTTTTAGATATCCCTCTAATCTAGGTGCTGCATAAGAGTTGTTGCTTCATCCACTTCACTGCTGACCAGACTGGCACAGAAATTCCAGGATGTGAGCATACTTGTTTCTGAACGCGCTCCATCTCTTCTTTCTCCTTCTGTTCTTTCTCTTCTGCCTGCCGGCGCAGCCGTTCTTCCTTTTCCCGCTCCTCCTCTGCATCCTTTCGTGTTTTTTCTGCTTCCTGTCTGCGAGCTTCTTCCTCCTCTCGGCGAGCTCTTTCTTCAGCTATCCTCTGTGAAAGCTCCTCCTTCTTTTGCCTGCAATCATGAAACAAGCATAATACGTAAAAAAAAGAGGGGAAAAAAACCCAAACCAACAGCAAATCCTGACCCAAGACACCAGCACTGCAGAACAGCTGTATAAAGGTTGCACCGCTCTCATTTGCAAGAACACCGAAACACCTGAACTGGGTCATCTGTTCTGCTTCCAGCAGGGCCAGATGTAAAGCCCTATGGAACATAAAAACTTTGCAAAGCAACACCAATATTTCTCCAGCATATACCTGGCTTACACTGATCTATGACTCTGGTACTTTCTGAATCAGAAACAGTATCATTGACTTTAATGCATCTTGCAAAACACTACTTTCTGTAATTTCATTTGGTCATATTTTGAAATAGTGTATATTTTTGGTGTCCACCTTATCTTGCAGCAATGACTCCTGAATTTTAAAAAAAGTATCTAATTCTGCTGATTTTTGAACATTACCTTACCTCCTAACCTCACTTCATGTCCCCTCATCCTTGTATTATGAGAGTGAATAACTTTTCCCCTTCACCTTTGACATTACCCATATTATTTAGGACTTCATAGCTTATCATATCCCCACTCAGAAGTAGAGGACAGATGGTCTTCCCAGCTGAAGAATCCTCACCTGTTTACAAGATTTTCATATGGGAGCTGTTCTGTACTTGTGATCTTCCTTGATGTCTGTCTGCACTTATTTTCCTTGTTTTACTAAATCTACCATCTCAAAAAATATAAAACTCCGCATTCAAGAAGTAGATTCACCTTGGATAGTACAGAATGCCATTTTCATTTTGTTTCCCCTTTCCAGTAACTTGTAACAGTTCATTATTTTGTTGACCATGACTCATCTGATACTTTCATATACTCAATTCCAAACAAGATGTCTTCCCTCAGAAATAGTTAACCCAGAGACCACCACTACCACCACGTAAGTTACGTTAGGATTGTTTCCTTATACACATCCCTTTATGTTTAGTAGTACTGCAGTTCAGCTTCCATCTTGAATCTCAGCAATGAAAGATAGGTCTGAAATTCTTCACAACTGCTTTATCTCACTGCAGACCACTGTTATCTCACTGGCTACAACTCCTTTCATGTTCATTTATGAAGGCAGTGAACAGAGACTGGAAACTTCTTTCACTGTGAAAGCTGATTATTCTTTACCTTTTGTTTTCCATCTTTCAGTCTTAGTATTTATTCACCATATTACTCTCATGCCACAGCAGCTTATTTTCTTTATAACCCCTTGTTGAGAGGGACCATGTTGTGAGCCTTTTGGAAAGCCAAACTATTTTAACTGGGTCTGCCTTGCTCCTATATTCAGCAATGTTGTTAAAGAACTCCAACAAATTCCAGAGGCATGGCACACCCCTCTAAAAAGGGCGCTCAACTTGTGTTATAGCCACAGCTGTAAGTATCCAGATGGGCTACTCATTTTCCAGTAGAAGACAAGACACATCAATTAGCCTCTTATTTTAAATGAGGAAACAGAGGTTTAAGTCACAGCTGTTGGACACCTAAACACCAGCCATGGTAGAGATCTTACAATTCAAAGTAAGAGACATTGTCCCCATCACAAAATTGAAAACAGCTGTGCAGAGTTCCCTATGTAGAATAAACAAGTACAGCTTTGTTAGTCAACGGGGAAACAACGAATCACTATGGCAAGGATCTGCTCTCTCCTCCTGTCCTATATGAAAGCACTATTTGGGATAAGTTTTAACCTTACAGATCTGCTTAGGTATATATTGCGCCTACAAAAAACCCCCAACAGGAGAATTAGTTTTAAGGGAGGAACTTGTGCCTCCTGCACTTCAGTACTGTGCTTCATGTATCACAATATAACACCAGAATATACACAGGAAGCTGCTAGGAGGCTGCTGAAAACAGATCTTCTCCACTGCAGAGGTCTAGAGTCACCTTTCAAGCTCTTCTCTCTCCCTCCTTTCTTGTTCCTCCCGTTCCCGCTGCTCACGGGCAAGACGTCTCTTCTCAGTCAGCAGCCTCGTTGCCTCTTCAGGGTCAGTGGTACCTGCAGAGGGCTTGGTGGGGGCTGCAGGCGGAGAAAGAGCTGGCGGAGCAGGAGGTAGGGATGGGCTGGCTGCTGAAACAGATGGGAAGGAAAACTGGTTTGTACAGACACAGCAGCCAAGTTGACACTCTTGAAAGGAACAGAAAATAGTTTCAAATACTCTAAAATATTTTTTAAGCTTACATGGTTTTACAAATGATTCAGAGGAAGAAGAAATTTCTAGATGCTAGGGGTTCATATTCCTCAAGGGAAGTTTGTTTTTACAGGATATGTGAAAGCAGCTCCAGTTGAAAGGTTAAATCATCTTTTCTGTCAGAAGAATAAATGCTGAAGGGTGCTCAACAGGAGTTATGCTGACTCAGCAAGTCCCCACCACCATGCTTCTTAAGTTTGCTCAATTCTATTTGGAGAGCATAAATGAAACATTGTGGTATTATATTTTCTTCTGTCTGATAGTCTACATTTGAAGAGCAGAGCCTGACTTTATGGTGATAGACCAGTCATTTTTGGTGACTTGGTGGCCTCAAACATCAACTGTCTGAAATGATCTGCAATACGAGTAGGACACAAACCATCATCAATTTTGCAGTTACTCCAACTCGAGGCAACTCGTGGGACCAGAACACAGCTTCTTAGCAAGCTTTGCCGCTATGGCTTCTGTTCAAATTGTAATAGTGCCTTCATGTAAATTCTTTCCCCAGAACCAGCTTTGGCCACCTGCAACAGTTGGTATTACAGGTTTTTCTCAAGTCAAACGCTAGCTCACCTTTTCCGTAAGCTTGCCTGGCATTCTCTAGCACAGATACAGAGCACCTCAGCTGCACTTCTGTAGAGGCCAGGGACCATTACCAACAACCAAGCTAACTGAAGGAAGCATTCCCTGGGTAATCGTATCTGGTAACACAGGCAAACACGGTTAGGGAAGACTTTGAACCATCAATGGAATCAGATTCTGATCCTGGGAAGATACATGTAAATTAAGTCATCAGGAACAGCCAGGAGATGATTTTTAAATCTACATTTCTAGCTACCCTTTGGGACATTACAGCATTTTCCTCACCTCACTAACAACTTCCAAGAGAGGTTTCCTCCCCGATTACCCCCTCCTACACCTTGTCATGTATACAAACACAAATTCAGCTGCTTTCTCTATGCTGAATGCTCACATCTGCTGACCTCTCTGCTCTTCTACCAAATAGAAAGACCTGCATAGTTTTTACAACTGCTTCAGGTGTTCACCTTGGATTCAAGTGATACATGTATATCAGTTAATTTAAAGAGTGCCAGAGCCTGTTCTCTAGCCTCGAGGCAAGCTGGCACAGTTTAGCCTCAACCAGAGCACTATTCTCTCACGCTACCGAAACAGATATTCAGTCCAGCCCTAGAGAACAGTCCAGACCTGGGCTAACCTCCAAGATATAGCTAAGAACGCTGAAAATTCTGGGATGGTCAAATATAAAAGCGTAACTTGATCACTCTAAAGCTTGGGAGCCCTCCTGAAGGGAGCACAGCTTTGTGCTGCTTGGGGCTCACTTGTTGCCTCAGGTGCCGAAGCTGGCAGCATAACAAGTAGCCTGTTTAATGCACACCTGCCCTGCTGTCAGAAAAGATGACAACAGCTTACACAGGCACACCCAAAATAGCTTTAAAACTTCATTGGTATTAGTAAAGTCATTGTGAGCTTTGCCTGCAAAAGCCTGAATAGCTCCATCAGTGATCATTACCTGCTGACCTCCTGGCTCCTGTGACTACACAGCTGGCAGGTGGCTGAGCCAGACAGGTTAAAGGTTCAGTTAATTGGCAGAAATCAGCTATGTTCGCCTGCACCACAGACCTAGGAGACATTGGCACTGTCCCTCTAGCTCCAAATGCTTGCCGCTCTCTAGATTCTTGCCTTCAACCAGTGACTAAGTTTTGGCAGTTTGGGCCTCCATCTGCAGTACAAAACTTGCCCTCGAACCTCACATGTAAAGTGTTTGGCCTGAGGTCTCAATCCTTGGTCCCAACCATCACTTCCTCTGGCTTTGGCAAAAGACATCCAATTTGAAGTGCTGCACACCACTTTGCCTATAGTATCCTCTTTTGCCCCTCTCCACTACTTGTTTCTTTGCTGTGAACACAAGCTACTTCACTTTCAACTATCTTTAGCACGCATAACCTGTTTCCATACTAAGTGACCTTGTCACAAACTCAAATATTGACTGCCTCTGCAAAGAAGTTGATCCTCTCTTCCTCCTGAGCTAAACTGTTCAACAAGCATGACAATGTTTCTCTCTGGTCTGCACCTTGTACTAGGGAACTACGGCTTGTAAACATTTGCAAAGTTATCTCAGTGGTATCCCTGAAATCCTTTTAAAAGGAAGCTTTCTCCTTAAGAGGAAGCAGGCAAAATGTTATCAGAAGAGCAGTGAAAGCCCATGCTAACTTGGCAATTATATCTTCTTTACATGCCCACAGACAATAGATGCACCTGTTTATTACTGTAAATCTCTAGGTTTTTTGTGGGTTTGCACCTTGTGTGTTAGGACCTGGGTATCAGACTGGAACAACCGTAACAGAACTTATTAACAAAAGAAATCATTCACGTCAGGTCTTCTCGCAGAACCACCACCCTCAACCACATATCCTGTAGTTAAATGCAGAATTATTAATACTTAAGAGGTTTTTTTTGAAGGACAATCACAGGTGAATCTATGAATTTTAAGTTCAGAATCCTAAGAAACCCATCCTGGGAATCCCAGTGGTCACAACGGTCACACAGACAGCTTATGCCGTATTTACAATGGACTAAAATGCCTGCTAGAACAAACCTACATTTTTCATTTTCAGGTTTACTTTTTGCCCTTCCTACAGTTTATGATCATTGGGGTTTTTTTGTGTGTACATTGTTTTCTGCCTTGCTGCTTTTCAGGGTTGGTGTGGGGTTTTTTGTTTGTTGGGTTTTTTTTTTTTTAATAACTCATTTTCCCTGAAAAATTCTGCCTACTCTTCTTTACTCTTCTCCTTGGTTCTTCTCTGCATTGTTTTATCCTGCTAAACTCTCCCATGATGCAGTAGTCTTGCAATAATATAGGTAAGCTGGTAGTGTTATCAGCACAACTGTACTGAGTGTCCAGCAGCGCTGGACATTCTCACCACTCACACTCCCTTGTGTGATGACTTCCTGCACCGTTAATCTTCAGATCATTATTATTCTACTTCAACGCTTTGAAAAGAAGCTGTGTCATGATGTGAGTGACAAAAAATCACCATCCAGAAGGGCAGAGAAGAGGGCTGGGAAGCCACACTGCGAGGCAGGTCGGCGTGTTGTTTTGACTGTTACAAGCAGGAGGGCTTCAACCCGTTTACGCTTTCCTCAGTGAACATACATCTACAGGAACCTTCTGAAGAATTTTGATTAACACTTGATAAAAAACTACTGAAAGCTATGTTGCTTCAGAGGAAGGGAAGGAAGAACGTAAGACACACTCAGACATTCCTTAACCTAAAGGAGGATCTCTCCTTACCTTGAGTGAGCTCTGCCTGGACAGTGAGCTCTTCCTGACTTGCAGATTCTCCAGCACCTGCTGAAGCTCCTTTACTCTCTTCTGTTGTCTCCTCATTGGCCTTTTCAGCCTCCTTTTCTGGTCTTTTCTTTTTACTCTCTGGTTTGACCTCTTTTTTGGCTGGCCGGATGTTGCCAGGAGAAGGAGGACGTGCCTGAGCAGAGGAAACTTTGGAGGAACCAGGTGGGGAAGTTATCTGCCTGGGTGTGCCAGGCAAAAAAGGCAAAGACTTTGACGCATGCCTGTGTAACCACAAAGAGTGACAATCACTATTAGACATGCTCTGCTGGACACCACCTACGAATCACCTCTACAACTACAATAGCTAAAAATAAAACAGCTTCTCTCTTTCTCTGCTATCAAGCAGGACTGCAGTAGTGACCAATTAGCTTTCAGGCAAAATGTTTCTCTCTGTAACTCTCCAGATGTGTGAGCACTGAGCCCAGCCAAGAGGGAAGAAACCAGGTAACTTCCTCCTCCTTCCCCTTCCTCAAAGCAGTAGTAATGTTTTTCTAAAACCAGGAATGTCTTTCCTTTGTTGCAGAGAGAAAACATCTACATCACCAAACAAGTTTCCACTGTTTCACATTTAATTAACAGCTGCCTATAGCTCAACGTCCAGCTAAGTGTGTACTTGTCTTACCAAACTGGAGAGGGAGCTGGTGATCTAGCTTTGGGGTTGGAAGAAAAATGACCTCCTTTAAAGCTGGCTGAGAAGCTGGATGACAAATGGTCTCTCTCCTTTTCTTTTTTGTCAGGCTGTAGTTCAGCAAACAAAAAGACAAAAGTCAAGCCAGAGTTCACACGGCTAAAGAAAGCAAAGCAAGCTCAGTTAAGGATGAGGGGTTGGGGGGCTGAGAGAAAGGAGTGCTGAGTCAGTAGTTTCTACAGCCTGTTTAACAAGTTCATTAATATAGCTCCTGTAATCTGCCACCACCTTTGTCAGTAAATATGCATTTGACAACAAGAATGCTTCTTAATCATGCTCGCTACTGTCTTAAGACATAATGGGCTAATTCACAGAGGCTTATTTTTACACAGGCAAAAAGTTACCTTTTAAGGTTTGACCTTTGCTGATTGCCACAGAGTACCTTCCACTACTCCCCTTAAACCCTGGATTTCATTTGAAGAAAGAGCAAAACACTAACACACACACGGCTCACATTTAGTCACAGTACCTCTATAGCACACGCTTTTTGCTTTCATGTTTATATGTGAACACTACAGATGCCCTCAAAGCCCTCAAACGCAGTACAACAGTTATCCTATTCTTTTTTTCTTGGATGATTCCACAGCACATGCTTTTTTGCCATTGATTCTTATGCATGGTAGCAATTTCCTCTTTTTCCTTCTTTATTTCTCATCTCAGGATCTTATTTTTGAAGGTATTTCTGTTCTAGCTCTGGTTTGTATTAATAGAACTACTGGCTTAAAGGAATATATCAGAATTTAGGTATCTATATACTTCATCCATATAGCTACAGATTAAAAACTTAGAATAACGAGCTCGGACTCTGGGAGTCTAAAGAATGGGAATACTGGAGAGTACACCGAACTGCCACTCAGCCAACATGATACAGAGGCGCTGCTGCTCACCACCTTGGCTGGGGCTTAGGCTCAACCCCTGCAGCACGTGTACCACGCTGATTTAGAACCTCACTAGCTGAGACCTCTGCAATGCTTATCCCCTGAACTGAAAACCAGGTTAACAACTGGAAAGAGAGAACTGAAGACAACTTCATGAGCACACAAACCCTCGGTTTATCTTCATAAATCCAAGAGGGGTTTGGGGGGTCATTATGGTTAACATTACATAACTTAATATAGATAATAAATGGTCTTGATCCTGGTCATTACTCAAGAGTAATTAGCCAGCTCTTTGGCAGTGTAATTTACAAGATATCTACTGATTACTATGATAATCACCCGAGTTATCAAAGCATTCACAGCCAGAATAAATGCATTACAATGAAGAAGAATTTTGGCTTGCTAGCAATAACTCTCTATGCTGGATCTACTTCATTAGTCTTGAAAACAGAACATCAGAAAATTTTTCTTCGTATTAGTAAAGTAAAAAAACCTAATTCCTACAAAAGTTTACAGAAGAATAAAAGATTCACCATACATGCTACTGAAAACAGCTCTTAACTTGGTCATTTTGTATTAACAACATTTTTACATTGTCTCCTCCACCAAATTGTATCAACCTCTTTTTTTTTTTTTTATTAAAAAGAACAACAACAATAAACCAAACCCCAAATACTCACAATAAGAAAGATACAAGAGATGCTAAACTGATAGCCCTGGAGATTACAATGCACTATGCACACACTATGAGAATTCTCTACAGATACATCCCAATGCTGTGCCTCAAATTTCAAAATACTATCATCTGCTCAAAAGACTAAGTACTGGCAGCTTTCATGTGACTTTCATTAACACCGCTTCCAACAAGTATGTCAGCAGCAGCTCTGCCTCCTGATATTTTGCCCATCAGGCCAAATGAAAGCATAAGAACCCCTTGCACAATAATTTGCAGAGATGACTTCACTCACACTCTAAACAAACTCAGGCTGTAGCGTACAAGCAAAGATATGACTGCTCAGGTTCAGCAAATGATATCTGAACTGGAGCTGACTGCATCCTGTCGGCTTGAAGCAGTCAACGTGAATTCAATCTGTATCACACTCTTCTGATTTTCCCTGAAAGCTCAGGTCCCCACACTGCTACCAAATCATTTAGAACGAGCAGGTGATCTGTGGGAAGCCTTGCTTACAAACCATGCTCCTAAACCAACCTCTTCCTTCTCAACAAGGGTAAGTTTACTCGCCTGGCCTCCTAAGAAAGTAAAGCCGAAGTGACAGTGCTCTGTGTGCTTATGTACATGTGAGTGCATGCCTTCCCCCCCTCTTTATCCCAGAGGTTCAGCTGAATCTACTGGAGGCCTCAGAAGATACGAAGTTCTACAGGCTTTGTGAAAACAGGTTGCTGGGGAAGAAAAGAAAAAAAAAAGAAAAAAAAGATTTCCCCACTGAGGGAAAAGCTGCACCACCAGCTGGGGCCTTAAAAGGCAGCAAAGAATCCACTTGAGAAAAGGGCACACGCTCTGACTACCTCTGTGCTTCACCAGCAGCTAAGGCAGCCACTCTGCAAACATGGATGTTTTTTCACACAGATTCTTTGGCACATAATCAGGCTACGCCACTCCATGATGTAGTACATTTCAGCTAAAACCCAGCCAACTATGAAACAAATTGGAGGGGGTGGGGACAGCGCAGAGGGGAGGATCAGGCTTAGTCAGGCATCCTTGCAACTATTCCTGTTCTAACAAGCAATGCAGTCAGTTGGTCATAGCATGAGACACCAGCTTACCTACAACTGGCACGCTTACCCCTGCAAGATGCGTTGTTCTCCTACATCCAACAGCATCAGTAGAGGCATAAAGTTTTGCTCTTTCTCCTGGATTCCTACAGTTCATGGTCTTGTAGGACAGAGGACTGAGGGGGCTGCAAGATGCTGAACGGGGACAAATGGGGATAACTACGGTGTTGGTTGGTTTTGTTATTTATTAATTTTAATTATAGAGCAGCATTGGAGAATTGACAGAGGAAAGCCAGCAGGAACAGAAACAACCGAGAAAGACAGAAAAGAAAGAAGGTATTAATACACAGAGGAATGACTAATTCTCAAGTCAGAACCATCATTTGATACACTAGCTTGGCCACACATACACTAATGATACAATTTCAATAGGCACTCGTACTTTTCCATTTGTAAACTAATAATTCCTCTTAAATTAAGAAGTATGCCACATAACTGGGTAGTAGAATGTAACAATGTGTCTCAAGTTTTTTATACAACTGGTGGTTCTGTAAAAGCAGTGGACATAATGACTCGTCTGACTGAGTAGCTTAGTATATACATTGACATGAATTTCAAATTACATTTGGAATAGAAAACAAGCAAACTAAAACCAGAATGCCAATTAATTGGTCTTGGAAATGGAGGAAAGCAAAGGGAGACATACACACAAAGACCAAAACATTAACAACACAAAACAGTTTCTTCTAGGAAATCAATTAAATTCTTATCTAAAATTTTTAGCAAGTGATGTGTTTTTAAAAATTCCTCTTTTAGGAATATTTGAAGCCCAGCCATGTAAGAACTTACAGTATTTCTTGATAATGCTAGAGTAACAGCGGACTTAAATACATTCTTGACAGCAAACTATTTACACATTACAAAACGCAGGCTAAAAACAACAAATCAAGTTGGAAATTAATATTTGAATGTGTAACCAGGACAGCAGTTTTTCTCGGTTTGCACAAGGACAAAGACTGTTACCAGAAGATGTCCTGCCAATAGCAGGTTGTCAGGTGTACAGTGTCCTCATTACATATTCAAAGACAATTGTAACACTGCGAAACCTATCATGGGGAACTTTTCGCAGTAAAGCATTCTTGGGCTTTCTCCTGATTTAACTGAAGAAGACTGAGGAAAGCGATGTTATTACTGGACAGTTTTGTTTATCTGCTCCTTTTTGTCTTTCCTGGAAATTTAATACAGTCTTAGCATAATTATTTTTCAGCATGTTACTTGAAGGAAAATTAGAGCTTCTATATGGTATCTTCCCTATCCCCTCCCCCACCCCCTCTTTTTTTTTTTTTTTTAAAGGAAAAGAGAATGACATCCTCAGTTTCCTTGGTAAAAAACCCCAGCATCTCTTGCCTGTAGATCTCTCTCTGAGCACACTTGAAAGAACACAGTTTTACATACAGTTAATTCTTCCAGTCTTACAACAGCACAGCTGCTATTACAGGAAGAGCTCATAGACTTAACAGTACTAACACTGCAAATTCTCCTGCACTGAGAGATTAACATCATGAATAGAGCGCTTCATGTAAGCGTCACAGCAAGGGCACTCACGCTTGCCTTTATCATTTACAGAGATTTATGTTTTACAACATATTAGACTGACTTAATAAGAAAATACTGATCAACAGAAAACAGGGGGGTTTGTCTGTGGGTGGTTTTGGGGTTTTTTTGTTGTTGAGTATATCTAAATCAGATAGGAGGCAGTGGTACAATGTATGTTTTAAACAGCTTACAATTTACGTCATTCCCACCCTCTTTGAATCAATTCTCTTGCTGCACACCGATTACCTGAAGTTACCACCAAGGATGACATTGTAAGTATTAAAAGACAAGCAGCTCCTTTTCATTTGTGATGTTACTAAACAATGCTTTAGGAAGCACTTCCAGTGAATCCTGTGCCAACAGGATTACGTCTATTCAGAGCAGCTTTTGGAGAGTTATTTAAAAAACACGTTTTGGAGGGTTATTTAAAAAATATCCAGACATACTCTTATGCTAGATGTCCCTAATAGCTCACTTAAAATTTAAGGGCATGAATCCATATTTAATTTGATTTTGATTTTTTTTGCATTGTGATTTATCTTCACAGGGAAAGGGCAGGGTAATTTTCTAGGGAATAATGACAGGCTGGGATGAGCCGAGTGCTCAGAGCACAGCTGTGAGCCATTATCACCACCTGATCATTAATCTCCAGGAAGGGTCCTGCATGAAGGGGCTGCAGTTATTGCTCCTAGAGAATAATACCTGGAAAACAATGAGCAGATGGGTTATTCTTCTGGGTGGTACAGTTCCATTTAGCATAGGGAGGGCATTTCAGGGGAATTACCTCAGACTGACGACTGACAAAACCAGTCATTCCTGATATTTGCAATCTTTCTCAGTATTCCACTCAGTTTAGAGCTTATTGTGCAGCATGAACAGCAGCAGTCACAAAAAAAGTCTTCACGCTTGCTCCAGTAAAGTAACCACTTAGAAAATTAAGTCACTGCTTTCTTAACTATTCCCTAATCAAGAGCTGAACTTCTAGTGTTCTGCTTGGTAGATGATCTTAAGTATTCATTTTACAAGCTGCTGGTGAAAAGTGAAAAGGAATTTTGTACTTGTTAATTCTACTGTTTGCAGAATATCGCCCACATTTTTGCTCCTACAGCACTACCCTTGTGGAAATGCACTGCAGTCTAATTAGTTATAAGAGTTCTTAGGTGAAAGCTTCTTTAAAAGTAATCTTAGCAGATCTCTATTCCTTCTTACCTTCTATGTCCTTTAATTAGAATAAAAATCCTGTCCATATCAAACAGGAAAGACCTGCCTACACTTAAACATTCAGCATGTGCAGCAACATCCTATTGTTATGGTAAAGTCCCCAGTGCATGATCATAAAACATGAAAAAAGAAGAGGCAGCTGTCACCTGCCTAAAACACACGATAAGCAAGCATGGCCTGGTTGTCACTGGAATACCATTCTGTCTGGGCTTTAAGTTACCACCTAGCAATATTTTCACGTTTCTGTATGTTAATTTTCCCCTCAGTAGTACATCAGAGCGCTATTCTGGGGTTGGCAGAAAACTTCACAATTATTGTAACCTCACTAAACCCTCACATTTAACTTCATGCGCTATTAAATCCACTGCAACCAGGGCCTATCTTTCTGCAAGTCTAACGTGTTCCATGTGGAAAGTGCCCAGGTATAGAGTGAAACTATTTTTTGCAGCAAGCAGCTCACAGCCTTAGCAGTGGGCGTGCTGAACCAGCTCTTTACAGAATTGTGGGCATTTCCTTAAACAGCCACGGACAGCGTAACATTGTTGCCCTGTGTGTGTTGTATTCATTTATTGCATTAATGACAAGGCAAAAGAAATTAAGAAAGAGGTGGTGGGAGAAAGAGGCATAGCAAACAAGTGTACAAACAAGCTTTCATGCTGTCATGCAGTGTTAATCATGGACATTCAAGCTCATTCTGGGATGCTACCATACACTCAATTAGATCAATAATTTTACAACATCCCACAGGGAATCTGGAAAAACAAGCAGCTGAGACATGAGGCCTCTGTTCTTAGAGGTTTACCTGCATCTCCAGACAACGCAGCTGTGCTTTTACTTCGGGCCAGAAATGAGTGAGTGGGCGTCAGAAGCCTGCTAACGATGCTGCTCTCCCATGGACTGAGCTGTAGACGGCGAGCTGAATGTGCACCATACAAGCAAGATGTTAGATCAAACACTTCACAAATAACTACACGTTGCAGAAGTATTGTTATCTCCTCGTTACTACATACCATGAAAATCTTGACACTGTCCTTCAGAAATCAAAAGCATGCAATCAGTGTTTTGTATTTATTCTTACTCCATTTTAGTTGAGGAATTCCTATAGGAACACATGTATCCGAACATTCAATTTGTGTTACTGTCTGCGGCATGATGGCAAATTGTTATCAAATTAATACTGATATTTTGCACACATGCCACATTCCCTGTTAGGGATGATAGGATAACTTCTGTACTAGGAGAGCAGTTGCCACTCCTAAATACAGACTTTATCAGAGATGCTTGTGTCCCAAGCTCTTTCTACACATAAGGTACGTGTCTTCTAGCTATAAAAAAAAGCTACTTACTAAATTACTAAAACACTTTAGAGTCTGACAGCCTAGCTAGAAAAAACAGAGGTTGCTTACTACCATACAGAGAACCGCATCAAAGAAAGGTTTTGTCAAAGCATTGCAAAAGGCTACAATGTGCCTCAACTGCAGATACCAAGCTCAGCAGCTAGTTGTCTCAGTAATACATGAAGCCACAGAATATAGTAAGTACATCTGATCATTAACCCTCTGTCAAAAAAATCCTGCTAATGATAATTTTCAATTTAGACCAGTAACAAGAGCCAACTTTTTGCACTGTTAGTCTGTTTTGAAAACACACTGCACATTGACCTGGCTGCCATCACTCCCTTGCCTTGCTTTCCCGCATACTGCCTAATGCAAACTTAGCTTGTCAAAATACTACTTTTGCCTTGTAAAACTTCTTTTTAAAAAATACTATTTAAGCATTGATCATGGTGAAATGGTAATCAAGAGCCCCAGAAGTAATTTCTTATATTAAACCAGATGTTTCTTTGATACTCTGATGCAACAAACTGTATTATAGTGAACATCACGAAACAAGCCATTCAACTAGTTCCCACAGTAGTTTGTTATAATAAGCTTAGACCATAGCAATAATCTTGATGTTGCAAGTGAAATCAGGTCTTCTTACGTCTGAGCATTCATTGGCCTTAGTTCGGTGTTTATGGCAACAAAACTGCAGCTTGAATTTATGAGGCACAGTCTCTAAAACAGTCATTGAAGTGACTAGCTGTAATAAACTTGAGATTAATTTGCATTTTTAAAGGTAGAGATCCATCACTTTTAATAGCCATGAACTCTGAATCTGTCTTTAATCTACTCCATGCTGAGCCCCACAAAAAGAGGGGCCAATCTCAATCTCATCCTCTGAAAATGTAATTGCCTAATCCGCCCTTAGTGCTGTTTTTCACTTCTCAAATTGCTCCCCTAAATTCTGCTAACTCAATAAGGGGCATTGCTATAGAAATATAGGACACTCAAACACAGCAGGCTCTCTAGATAAGTGTCTTTTCACAATGTACTACTGCCAGAGCTCTTTGTGATTAATGGTTCCATTTTGCATTGGTACGGATTATACAGAGACACAAAATACCCTATAGAGACCTCCATTACAGCACACGTTATCATTAAGCTTGTAATTTAACAATGAAGAAAAATCACAGAACTACCATTAAACTGGATGCAATAATAGCAAAGCCTTTGCTTCCTTTCTTCTCCAGGCACCACGCTCAGTATGATGACTGTTTAAAGCTACTGTTGCAAGAGAGCAGATTCTTCTTTGTGGTCTCAGGCTCTACTAGGCGAAGCTCAAAGGCATGAGTATGGATAAGTCTGGAGAAACTCTTCTACCATAGTTTAACACAAAGATTTCACAACTTCAGAAAGCAAGCCCTGAAATTTTAGGCCAATAAATCAGTAATATGCATAGTATCAATTTCTTGGAGTTCATCTGCACAGCTGCAAACAGCTGATAAGTAATATCACAACACAATATGGCCCTGTGTGCCAGCCACAGACCCATTAGGCCCCAGAGATGAAGCAGTCTCAAGAGGACACAGCTAAGAGACTGATGACTTCAAACACTAAATTACCATGTCTCACCTATCCCACGTCGTTTGCCCTATGAGTATGGTTCAATTCTCTTTGCCCCTAACACAGGGGAGCTTATATCCACATCACCTACAGGAAGCAATCATGTGCCCACGGCATCCAACTAACAGCACCGAGGCAGTGTTCGGGAGCGAGCTACCTGACTGATAGGCACCAAAAAAACTTTCTTCTCCATATAAGCAACAGACATGATTCAGAGGTGCCAAAATAGTTTTAGCCAGGCGCTTTGAGTGAAGTTTTCCTAAATCTCTAAAACAAGTTTAGATCACGGTTCTTTTAAATACACCTTGGCTTTGTGGATCAAGGTCATCACATACTGAGTTTTCCAGAAGCACAGCTCCCCGAAAGCATCACATTTGACACTTTCAATCCATATGCCAACAGTCATTAGCATCACCATTAACCTAGAACAGCCAAATAAACTTTTGCCCACTGAGTTACAAGTACAAGAGTATTAACATCTAAATGAGTTGAACAACTTAACTTTGGGATCCAATTCACACTGAAGCAAACTGAATATGAAACAGAGAGCATCACAAAATAGTAAGACTGACTTTAAAACAATGAGTCCTAGGTTTTTTCCCCTGCTCTTTTCAACACCTTAGGGTGGTGTTTTCAAGATTTAGTCCTTCAAACCATCTGACAGAAAAGGGGAAGTTATATTTTTGATCTCATGCTGTGTTAGACTATCACTCTTAGGGTTGTTTGCACCTTGTTTCCACACAGGAAGCATGTTCGTGATAGTAAGTGCAAGTACCCCCACTCTCAGCTACAAGCAGGTTGGTTTAAACAGATGAAAGGAGATCTTTATAGCCTAACTTGCAACTGAAAAACACACAAAGTCCCAGGGAGCTGGCAACAGTGAATTTATTAGTCATCTGTATTTGTCTTCAGGATACACAAACTGAACACTGGTAAATTGTCTTAGCAGTAGCAGAATAAATTGCAAGTAAGCAAACAGCAGCATCTGATTAGTTCTAGGAACAGATGGGAGGCAGGGATTTAACAGGTCTCCTGATGGGCACCATGAAGCAGACTCTCAATGATAACAGTGGTATTTGCTCATAACAGAGCTGCAAACATGCTGAGGAGTAGATGGGGAAAAAATACTCTTGTTTAGAACCTCTTTCTATAGGAAACAATACTGGAGCCCCTGAATTTCTTCTATAAAGGTGGCAGACAAAGGTGATGCAGTGATTGAGACCATCACCTCTTTGAAAGAAAAAGCACTGCAGAGAAGAGGAGGAACAAAACTATGGTGCAAGTTTTGCTCTTCAAAGCTAAGAAAGTGTGTAACTCATATCTCATTTAAAGTTTTATCCACTTGCTAAGCTTTCCTTAAAGAGCATAATTACCAAAATTTAATGGTCAGCAGAAGCTTTCTCCACTTGAATATGTTCATGTTACAGTGGTACGGGTCTGAGTAGTTGAAACTAACATAAAAGCATAATGAGAAGCCTGTTCTAGCTGCCCAATTATAAAATTGGGGTGGAGAGCTATATAGCAATACTACACTTCAGAAGGAATTAACCAGTCTTTTAGGCAATCAGTTAATGAAAACTTTTGTCTTTTGCTGGGGAAGAAGGAAAAAAAAAAAAAGTCCTTCAAATGGCAAAAAGGTGCTACTTAACAGAAGACGTGTTCTTGATGACAGCTATAAGCCACTTAGGGTAAGCTTATCATCCTCATCTCCAGCTTGCTGTTCTGCAGGTAGGAGTATGCATTACAGACCAAGTGTGATTGGGTGCCCTCTGGAAGGTGAAATGGAGAGCAGTTAGAGCCTTCCTTTAGGCATTTGCCTCCAGGCTACTGGAGAGACAGAGTGGCACTTCTCAGTACATGCTCAACTAGATTTAGGTATATGACTTTGCACAAGTCTTCGAGTAGAAGACATAAGAGACTTCTGAGGAGTTCTGTACTGTTTTAACGAACATGTCAAGAAAGAATGCCTCAACATTTAAAGTGTTTTATGTATGACCATCGCTTTCATATTCCTTCCCTTTCCCCACCACCACACAGCCTAATATTCAGTCTAACTTCTCCTGATTTTGAATTGGGTGGCAGAAACTATCACATAATGAGTTATAGTCCATAAGGGACTATCCTTCACACTTAACGCCTGCTGCCATTTCTCCCCACTGCCTCTGCAAAGCATCCCCTGGCAAAGAACAGCAACCATCTGAAAAAAATATATATACACCTCTAAAGCTGATAAAATTAAAACTGACTGGATTTCAACATTTAGAGCAAAAAATTATTGTAGTTTTGGAATAAGTTGTTTCCTAACATAATGCTGTATTTTTCACAAGCTACCAGACTCTACAACTAGGTTAGCCCGCTAGGATTAACGTGGCTCATCAAATCAACCAGATACACACGTACAAGCATGCACATAAAACTTGGCACTTAGTTAAGACACACAAATAATGACATCTACCAATCAGTTTTGCAACACAACCAAAATTCCATTCTAAAAATTTTTTTTGTAAACATACGTTTGTCCGGATTGAAATCAGACAGAACTTCTCATTCTCAGTAGAGGACAAAAAAATCCCTCCCAAGTACTTTTCTGTAAAGCTCTTTGCACAAGTCATACAAGAGACATTCTTTTATAAAACTCCTTTAAGCTCAATGCTTCAATCTCTTAAATCCTCAGAACAGAGGCAGCAATTCAGCTACATTAATTTTTAAAAGCTTGGTTGTTTATCATTTGCACGGAGTTGTAAACATCAAAAACATACACTGAAATAAAAGAAACTTTGAAAAACAACTGGACACAAGAAGTCAATAAACAGACCATGTGAAAACCACCCACACCTCTTCGATAAAAATAATCAGAAATGGTAATAAAATAACTACTTGAAAGCTTCATGCAACATGTTCTTAGATATTCAAGAACTACTACCAAAGAAGAAAGGAAAACAAAATAATGACAAAATGGCCTAATGCAAATAAAAGGTCACACATGATCACATGCACTATGGAGCAATGTATTCTCTCAATAGTTGTACCTCATTTACTAAAAACCTGACAGAAGCACTGCTTTTATCATTTGCTAAAGTAAAATTGTTTAGGTAAGTTCTCTTGTTTTAAAAACAAGAAATAAGTATTTCTTCTCACAGGAAAAAATGTTCAACCATTTACTTTTCACATTTGAAGTCTTTTCACTCCCTTTTGACAAAGTACAGAAAATGACTTCAGAAGCTTGTTTTATGTGCAAAGTAATACATCAATATAGAACATTCTTTCTTGCCATTCCTTTTTTTTTTTTTTTTTCTTTGAAACTGTACCTCTGTCTGGAGAATTTAGTAATGTTGCAGATGAGGAGGAGAGCCGCTTGTTAATGACTGGATCAACATGTTTCGAAAGGTTCATTGTTGAAACAGACCGCCTGTCTGGATCTAAAACAAATGGAGATAATGCTAATTGACAGCCCACATGCAGTAGTGCAAGTTCCTAGCTCACTAGTGGGAGGAGGAAAACATGACCAGGTCACTCCTGCTCTACCACGAGAACTTTCAAAACAGAATGGACTTCTCAGCAGACGTTGTACAGGTGACTCAAAGACTGGGCACAAACCCGTT
Organism: Egretta garzetta; assembly: GCF_000687185.1. NCBI lineage: Eukaryota > Metazoa > Chordata > Aves > Pelecaniformes > Ardeidae > Egretta > Egretta garzetta. The sequence goes on along the minus strand of NW_009260493.1, from coordinate 6,787,686 downwards.
TGAGTTTCAAATATCTAAAATATTCTGTTCATTGATTATCATTCAATCAGGTTGCAATCAAAAGACTTAATGGAGGATCTGAAGTGGATACTGGTAGACAAGTTGGTATTTCCTCATTCCTTTCAATATTCTCAGAAAAACCTTGCTCATGACTTAAAATAGAAAGCTTCAGGGAAGGATCAATATGCTTAGAAATGTGAGGTTATTCATAAAAAAGTCTTCAATAAAAGGTGACATTTGACAGGGCACTGTTACTAAGCAGAAGGTCAGTATCATGACAATACAATGCTGACAGATTAAGGGAAGACTAGTGCACAAGGGAAGCAAGGGTAAGCACAAAAAGAATTAAAAGATTCAGTAAAAAAATCCCATAGTTATGTATAAGTACTAAACTTCCCACCACGGAGTCATTTTCTACCTGCTGTGAATGAAGTTGTAAGTTAGTCAATCTAAAAGAGCACGCAGCTTAGCAGATAAAGAAAATGAATCTCTGTGGAAGGCTAGAGACTACTTGTAATGCACATGCTTGGTACATAATCCTAAAGGGGTTTATTTTGCTTTTAAGTTCTGTACATTTTAGAGCAGCATTACACCATCTGCCTGCGCAACTGCTGGAGAGTCAGCATCTGCACCCTTACTGAGGGGGTGATGGTTATTTCAAGAATACAGACTGCATGCACTCTGTGCATGGGCGTGTGTCACATGAAGGTTGCTAGCAATGGCAGAAGAGGAGGAACGAGCTGAACAGGACAGCTATGTTTCCTGTTCTCTCAAAAAAAATTTCTTATATCAAATTACAGCTGAGAAAACGTGTACTACATCAGTAGAGCAAAAAAAAGTTTCTGCATCTGGCACACAGGATGTACTATGTAAAACGGGTTTCTGAAGATGACAAATGACAATATGAAAAAAGAACTCTTGTATTTGGCATGCAGACTTTTCTCTTGTGTCTATGAACATTATTTAAATGAATGAAATTCAGCATGAGGATTTGTGTGTAAGCGTTGGCAATATGAATCCTATAAATGTAGAATAGGCCGAAAGCAATCCATTGCCTAGAAGATTTGTTCTAAAAAAAGAATTAAAATATCCATGAGCAACACATCAGACAATGCAGCTGGTTACATGTCTGTGTTCATGTGCAAAATAAATGTAAATCCTGCATATCTGTAGTATGCCGAAAGGGCTTTAGAGAAGACCAAAATATTCAAACTGGGTCTCCTTGAATTCTAGTAGACAGAGCATTAATGCTTCAATTTCAGTGAGTTGTGCCAAGTCTTTAGAGTCAGCCAGTAGAAACTCTCCATAGTAAAAATAAATAATAATGAAAAAAATCTGGTACTAACAACAGTTCTAATCTATCAGCATGATGTTAAGCATGCATTGCAACTACATGAGGGTGGTTTAGTTACTGATGATCTCATTTCCTGAGAACTAGCTATGGGTAAAGGAATCAACAAACCACAGCAATTATGTACCAGGTTTTCTAGCACCACCCAGAGATCTGAAGTGGTGCTCCAGGCCTGCTAAATCGAGAAAGGTGAATGATGATTCAAAAAAATAACCTAGGGACAGAATGCAAGACAATGATTTTTCACAATAAATAAAATAAAAATCAAATAAGTTAAACAGAGTTAAGCAAAAAAGTAACCTTTTATAAAAAAATAACTGTTTATTGAACTTGTATGACAGATTTCAGAGCATGCTTTTCCTCCTTGATGAAAGGTTGGACACATTAAAATGTATACAGTAGAGTAAGAAGAGAAGAATTCTAAGTACCACTTTCTGGTGAAAGAAGTAAAGGACAAGTTCTCTTTTTTTGGTTTTGAGTCATATTTAACAGGGCATATACACATTAATGATTGGCAGATTAAGTTAGAGAAGGTAATTGGGGAAAAAAGCATGTAGCTAAAATTCACTTAAACTTAATTTGCCCATCTAAGTTTTTCTAGGGGGAAAAAAGGGATTTCTATCTCCCAAAATACCTGTACAAGGTACAGATAGCTTATTACAAAGAATGATTTTTCTTGTGTTTGTTTTAATCTCAGTATTTGGTCATTTCCACCAGACCTATCTTTTGAGCCAAGATATTTTGCATTTGCACACAGTAGCTCATATCACAACATTGACACAGCACAAGCACACCCACACATACACACACAAACAACAGCAAAGCAGCAGAAGCGAGAAGCTGTAGCAAGATAGTTACAGAATTAGTCAACTCCTGAAACAAGTTTTAACTTTTGTTCAGAGCTCTCCTTATCTTTTTGCTACAGAAGAATGTCAGAAACGTGCCATTGCTAGCAATAGTAAGATCAAGAGCAAAGAATTTAAACCAGCATATAAACCAGCATACACCGAACCATCCTTCCTTTTAACAGAAGCAAAGTAAATTCCAGTTAGCTGGCAGGGCAGGGAAACTGGCTAGCAAACCAAGCCTCCCTCTTTACCTGTGTTATTAATGCGGTTATGTAGTGCTCCTCCCCAGGACCACCTGTTTTGCTTTTGTTTTGGCTTCTGGCTTCTTTCAATTGTGCGACGTACAACAGCTTCATGTCGTTCCTTAAGTACAACAGGATAATACATTTGGATACTATTGGGTTTTTAACTTAATCTTCTCACCAAACCCTGCTACCCTCCACACGGACAAAACCTAGCAGGCATCTTGGAGTTGTGTTCAAGCTTACATGCTGCCTATTAAGACACACAGACAGATGAACCATCCTAAAATAATCTAAATGTTCTAAATCTAGAACAGGATTAAGCAGTAATTAAGCCATAAATAAGTTAAACTATTAACTGTAATTTTGAAAAGGTAAGATCTGTTTGAAACCTGCAGAATTGCAGAGAAAAAAAACAATTTCCCCAGCCACTATGCCCTAGGGCTTCTTCCCACCTTGTATCTCCCACCTACTAAATACTAGAACAGCGGGAGAAAGAGGAAACAAAAAAAAAAAAAAAAAAAAAAAAAATCAAGGATGAGCTGACTTTCATAGGATCACACTGCAAGTCAAACCAGCCAAGAGCATATTTCATCACACACTCACTTCCTTAAAGATTTTGTTAGGGCAACTAATATTTATCTACCCTCATACTAAATGGCTAAGAATTAACAGATAACCATCCAAACCCAACCCAATTTGTATTTTTCTGCATGAGTTTGTACAGTGCCATACACTGTAATGCAGACATGCTCAACTTCACCGCATTTGATTCATAAAAGGCATTTTAAGAAGCAGCATCTGTGCAAATAGGGATTAAAATCCTCTTTTGCATGCACTCTCATACTTGACCATGGCTCATGTTGCATTCTTTCCATCAACTCTTAAAGAAAAAGTTTGGTAGTACCTATCTTATGGCAAAAACAAGCTGAAAAGTGTTTTTATGACATTTATTCTTACCTTATCTTCTTCTATTCTCTGCCTTCTCTTCTCCTCTACGGCAGCTCGCCTTCTCTCTTCCTTTAATCTCTGCTCTTCTAGCTTCTTTCTGCGTTCCTCTAGGTGTTTTTCATAATGTTGCCGGGCTCTCTCTTCTCTTTCTAACCAGATGGATTCTCTTGCAGCTGTGAGAAAAATCAGAAATAAAATTATTAACTCATGTGATTATCATACGTGATGAAGTTTTTAATACAATTTGAATAACCAAGCTAAATGGAAAAAACTTTTGATCTCATTTTCTTAAGATGACATACATACTATCCTAATCTCTCCTCATGTATTAAAACATCATGTACCCTGGTCACACATTCATTTCATTTCATCTCAATTTGCTTACTATGAATTACCACCAGAAATAGTTAAATTATTTGAGCATATAGTTTCTACATGAAAGACAGGATTTTTTTGTTAGTTTGAAATACCTAAATACTTAAGTCAGATATATGTGAACACAATTCCGTTGCACAAACCATAATAATTCTCTGTAATATTTCGCTGTAAAAAGAAAGTTAAAACAATCACCACGATATACCTTCACTGATCAATTCAGATCTCTTATGATAGAAGTGGCTGGGATGACAATTCTAGCACCTGGACTGTTAGCCATACCAACAGCTGACCAGAAGGAAACAAGCCACCCACCAAAGAAGTCAATCTAAAGGTGAAGTTAAATCTGTCACATAAGCCCACTGCTGCAGAGCTCTGAACAACATGTTTCAGAAGTGCTAATCAAGACAAATTTTGCTCCCCATCAGGGTCAGAATTTTCACAAAGGTACTATCTAGAGCACAGGCTTAAACTGTAGTCGACATGAAACCATTTACATATGATACCCTGGACCTCTCCCCATTGCTTTCTTGAAAGCTTCAGGTCCCAGAAGTTTGTGTTCTAAAAAACCTGTTACTTGCTTTTTGTAAGTCCCAGACCTCTGGATCTTCAAGAGCAGACAGGTGGGAGTGCAGGAAGAAATGCACATGAAGGTCATGAGGCAACCACCACCAAGAACCACATCAGAAAACCATACACAGAAGGAGCTCACTGATAACACAGCAGCAACAGGGAACCAGGACAGCAAAGCGTTTCAATTTCTAAGGCCAGCAATCTAAGGAAGTTCTCTACCTGAGTCTGAGACAGTATTTTTTAAATTCAATCAAGGGGGTTGGGGGAAGAAAAAAAGAAAGCGTATTACTATAATCACATACTCTAGAACAGCAAGTCCAGCCTTCTTGGAGATTGTTTGTTCTTTCTGTCATTAATGTAAATGGTTAGACCTTCTTGGGGCATTATTTGTGGTTATTTCCACAGGCTTCAGCCTGTCACATTGTTTAGAAAAAGTAATGAAAACAGTGTATTTGAACTTTTCAAGACTAAATTTGGGAAGAGAAAGGCTGAAAACATTTTTGATTTGGTACGTAAGAGTTAACTTTCACATACACTCTTCACTGCTGGGGAGACAGTAAGAATGCTAAACTTCTGGATAGAACACTAATCTTCAGCTTTCCGCTCCTCAGAGAAGGGATGATAAAAATCATACTTTTTGATAAGGAAAGACAGCTCAATAGTAGAAACACACATTAGTGATGGGTTGCCAAGGCAAATGGAAGCGTTAGGCTGAAATAAATTGTAACAGAAGAAAAAGATCCAATTTCAAACAAGTATAAAAACTATGTCTTTCCATCACCTTTAAGCTACAGGTAAAAGGCAGCAGAAAACATACACCCATCTATTAACATAAAGAAGCTACTGATTTTATGCTCAGACCAAGTATTTTAACTAGTACATAAAAGCATGATTTAGGATACATCTGTTTTCTGGTGAAAAGTGTAATATCTGTTTTCATGAATTTAACTTTTTCCACAGATAGGGAAATAACTTTTCCTGCTTTAAAAAATTAATTTTAAGTATTAATTCCTACATTTTCTCTTATTAGAGAATGAAAGGAGAATATCTCCTTTGTTTTCACTGCTTTCTGTACGCACCACTGACATTCTTGCATGAACTTAAGGGCTCAGTTTTTGCCATCTACAAGGTAGCTATATACAGTGACGTAAGATAGCGTCCCTTAGATATATGATGATATCTTCAGGAAAAATAAAAAGTTTAAAATAACATCTTTTTATTTCATTCCCATGTCCCTATCTATGAATTTGCAGAAACTTTTTTTTCCTGCTACCCCAGACAGAAATTAACAAGTTGTAGGCTAGGATAAAAACTGAAGTTTACTCAATGATTAAAAAAGCCTACTCTAGGGTAAAAATTATGGATATTAAGCCCTATTCTGAATGCATAGGTGTGCTTCTAGAAGCACAGCAAGCCATGTTTCAGAGAGACACATGAAATGCCTTGCTGATAGATGGAATCAGCAGATGAGCCTACAGGAGACAGAAGATACCTCTTTAAAGGTCCAATCAAGCTTGGAAGAGAGTGGATTTGCAGGTTGTGGAAGGGGAAAATACCACCTTTATGACGGCCCCTCCAGAAGCTGTGCTAAGAGCTGTGCCTGGTGCTGACCAAATGCTGGACTCCAGCACTGGTGCAGTCAAAATAAAAGGGGTTTTTTGGGGCTGAGCCTTAACAACTGCAGGATACGTCTTCACCTCATAACACCACACATTGTCTGACAACATGCAAGAATCGTTCAAAGGAAGCTTGGTCATCGTTCCAATAGTACCTGTATGCTGAAAGCTTAAATGTCATCAAAACATTTACATTAAAGCTAGAAAATACAGAGAAAAGTCACAACCTGATCTTTGTTCTATCTCACTACTTAGTACAATCTATAAATTTGAACACAGTTGTGTGATACAGGGACACAAAATTAGAGCATAAAAACAAGATACCTTCTGCTTGTTTGCAAACTAGTAATGCTGGATTAGATTACAAAGCAACATAATTAAGGCTGTATTTCTGGCACCTCTGAAGTGAATAACAGAACAAAAGAAAACAAGGTCAATCAAGAAAGAAACATTCCAATATTAACAGACATGTAAGATTGAAACCAATCCATTTTACACAAGAATTAACTAGCTGAATGTGGGAGATGTTAACTGC
>NW_009260493.1:6737004-6781174 GCF_000687185.1 Egretta garzetta | reverse complement strand
GTTCTTCGCAGCAGTTTTAGGCTGTGAGGGAAGGGGGAGCATGCAGCAAGTCTCAAAGCCTCTCTTTTCTGTTTATCCCTGTGAAGCAAGGAGAGGTCCCTCCAGCTCCTCTTTGCTGTCTCTTCTGCTATCTCTTTAGTCCTTTTTCTTCTGGTTTACTGCCTATATAAAGGCAGATCAGTCTAGCACCACCTTTCTCAGTCTGCCTTCTGCATCCATCTTGGATGGACAGCTTACCTGCGTAAAGATCTTATAGTCTTTGTCAATCTTCCCAGCCTTTATCTTTTCTGGTTTTACAGCACTGACCTCAGCAACAGCTTTCTCCTCTGACCGCTGTTTCACCTTTCCTCACTGCCAGCTCCGTACTGTCTGAGACTGTGGTTGTCTCCTTGCTGCATTAGCAGAAAAATGGATCAGTGATGCTTTAACCATACCTAAAATCGGGACGTTCCATCAGGCCATAGAAATGGCTGACTGAATGAATTAAAAGGTGAACTTCAGAGCTGTAATTAAAACTGAAGTTAACGTTAGAGTCTCTAAGCCAACCTTTCCCCAGCAACCATGCTCTGAGGGACATTCAGCACAGAAATTAATAAACTAATCTTCCTTAAAAATTGTTTTCTTGTCTTATAAACCCTCCTGACACTCAAGTCCTCTGAGGACATCCCAAAATGATTCATGCACTAGGGTCACTGATTCCTAGTTTCTGCGGGGCTTCTGACTGTGGAAATGTTGCATAAAGTTCTGTCCCCAAATGCCAAAGAAAAGAGTAAGACAGAAGGAATTCACTGACAGAAAAAAAAATTGTAATTTTTATTAGTGTGGTATTTTGCCAATGACCACTTTCAAATGGGAGAGGAATACGTATCATAATGCGATCTTTAAAATATTTTAATGCTTACTCATTGTAAGTATTAAGAAATTAATGGACTTAGTTGATCTGAAATTCAGACATATTCTAAAAACTACGATTAATAACACATTTCCTTAAATGAAGAGTTAAATCAGATGGCAGGATTACCATCTTTTGTTCCCAACGCCAGAAACTAAACCAGCCATGTGTCCTTGTCAGGATCATACCTGACCATAAAAAAGGTCAGTCTTCAAGCAGGATTAGTGTAGATAAGACATGCAGAGATGTAAGACTTAAAATAGTTTTCTCAAGAATCAGGGACAGAGATACTGCAAAGTAAAACCAAGAAATCCCCAGCTACTTCCTTTTTGTTAGGCCACTATCTAAGGCTATCAGAATGAAACCAATTTTAAAATCCCAATAACTTTTCCTGTTGAAAAATACATTTTGATTTTCTTTCCAGTTATGGAGAACCAGGTCTATCTATGCTAATAAATGGAATGTGCCCAGAGACCAGCTGGCATGGAATAACTTTTACCTGTATTACTAAACTTCTACCCTCCTGAATGGTGACAGTACTCAATCAACACATGACGAAAAGCCCAAGGGCCTCCCCTGACAATTCCCAAACCTTGCCTGGGAATCAGCGAGGATAGCTGGAGCCAGAACCCTGACAGGATCCATCATAACAGTATAATAGCAAGAACAGCTGAGCTTCAGCACCAGGGAATGCTCTTCAGCACTGTTCAATTTGCCAGTACAGATAAAACCAATATGGTAGAGTTAAGGGTGAAGCTCCCCTACTGAAAAAGTAGCAGCTTTTATGCAACTTTTCCAGTTCGGCCAGGCCATCTACCTTGCTTGTCTTCACAAACAACTCAGTTCTGACACACGTCTCTCACAGCTGCCAGTGCCAAACACACCTGGTCAGCCGATACATGTGAAGAAGGAACCGTACTGCTGAGCTGGAGCCAGATGTGTGACAGCTCCCTTCACTCTGTCCTCTGAGAACATCCCCATTTGACAGCTATCACCCTCACCACCTACCACCCCCCCCTCTTGGGATTCCCATCTTGCACAACCCAAGAGGGTTGGTCTCAGAGATCTAACATTCGTATTTTAAAGGACAGATGTGTTAGCTTTATGCTTAGGCACTGTGGTAAAGAATGCTAGCAGAAACTGCACAAAATGAAAACATGATTACTAAAGAGCAAGTGGCATATTGGAAACATTATTTATAGAATCAAGTAAAGATTAACCTCTTAAACCTATAAGGTCTGAATGCACATATCAACAAGTGCTACGCACATTAGCAAATGGTCAGGGGACCATAAAAAAACCTTGAAGCATGGCTGCTAAGCAATTCCTTTATTTCTGCCCACGTGAAAAGGCAAGTCTAAGAGAATAAAGCTAAAAATCAAAAAAATCCTGATACAACTTACTAGTCATGGAAAACATGAGTTGCACAGAAAAAAAGCCAGAGAATTCATCTTTCAGAGCTGCTGGGATGGCATTTCAAGAGCAATGCCTTTCCTACAGTGAAGGAAATAAGGAGTCCTTCCTTCTTGATGGGGTGATTAGCTGAAATAGCATACACAGCCCTGTGTGCCTCCTATGTTTTTTTAAAGGAAGTTCCAAAATTAGACATGAATATACTAAGGTAAAAGCGGCATTTTTGTAAAAGCCTTTTTATTCTTTTCAATTAGGTAGCATAACATGATGCTCAAGAAACAGCAGATACCAACAGTCCCACCACACATATGCTGTATGTATCCAGACAACACAAATGACAGCACTCATTCTCCCTAAACTCTCATTAAAAAGAGAAGAGCTAGACACCCAAGTTAAGTAAAATAAGATTGCCAAAATACCACTGCCAGGTGCAAGCAATACCTCAAGAGTGCAGAGGACATACTGGCCCATTATACCATCATGAAAGCCACATCTATCACAGCACAGCGGAACTTGAAAAGAAATTAAAGCTTGAGAGTAAACAAAAGGGGGGAAAAAATAGGTCTCATCAACCTTTCTGTAACGTCAGAATATTGCCCAATAAAGAAACATAATCATTATTAAACCAGTACTCCACATGATATCAACAGAAGGATTGAACAACTTAATTTTCATGAAAAGATAATGTGACCTCCTGCGGTTCAAGTTGTTGAAAGTACAAAACAAAATTGTTACAGATTACTCCCAGCTCTATACTTACAGAACTGAACACTGTTTTGGTTTTTTTTGTTTGGTTTTTGTTTTGTTTGGGTTGGGTTTTTTTTGTGGGGGTTTTTTTTGTTGTGTTGTTTTGTGGTTTTTTTGGTTTTTTGTATTTTTTTTTGTCAGCAGACAATAATTTTACTTGAGGTATGACTGGAAGTCTAAACTTTTGCTTAAAAAGAAGCCTTTGCTAAACTTGACAGATCCCCTGAATCAAAAGGAGAGGAATTAGTTTTAAATCCAATTTAATTCTATTAAAAAAAAAAATTTCCTGCTTCAGTTGCTTTACTGTTGCATGGCTGATGTCCCAGTATTAACAAAATCCAACTCTAATTTTCAGTGGAACACATTTATGTAATGACATTATACAACTTGATATTTGAGACAGACAGCTTAGGCATTTCTTTGCTGTGGTTCACATGACATGAGTGACTGATTATCTAGGTTCTGCACTAAAGAAGTGAAGCTTGCATGCCATTGTAAAAATCATTGCTTTGCTGTACTAGAACACAAAGCTCAAGAGACAGCTCCTCAATCATAATGTTAGAAGACAAATATGTAGATGAAAGTACAACGCGATTTCAATTTTCTTGTTAGTTCAAAATAATTCTTCATGCAAGAACACACAATACACTCATATATCACAGGGACATGCAGAACTCTCCCATTTAGGAATGAAGGATTCCATGCCAACTTAAAAAACCCTACAGTTTGATGTTGCTTATAAAATATGTCACACAAAATGACATGTTTCTCAACAGAAGTCATGTCCTTCCAGTAACAGATACTAATTTATCAATAGCAAGAAAAATCAGAGTTCAGGAAAACTTAAGGAAAGCACCTCTCGCTGCACTTGAATAAAGCATTGGTACTACACAAGGATCAAACCTGAAAAAAGAATGAATTCCGGACATAGAAGTGTCATTATGACAAATTAAAATGGGTCAGTAACCTCCATTTGCTTTGGAACCTGGAGAAACTAAGCATAACATCAACCTCAACTCCAGGAGCAGTTTTCTAGGGACTGGCAAATACTGCCACATTATCCCCTTAAACAGGCCAAAACCAAAGCTTGCTTTTTCCCCTCCAAAACAACCCTGGTGATTCATGCATGGCTAGTACAACATTATAAGGTGCTATAAAGAAGGAAGGCTGTTAATGCCTATTGCTATTAAGACCTAGGTGGCAATAAGTCACAGCTCTCCAGGTTAGAAAAAGCAGCATAACCACAGCTGAAGTTATGACATAGTTCTGTAAACTTACAGAAGCTAGAAAGGGGAAATTAAAGAAATTCTGTTTCTCAAGCCATAAGAATAATGCAGCATCCAAAGAAATCAGGGTGAACACATAAAAAATAAGAAGAAATACTTGTGCTCCCCAACCTCCCAATTGCTGTAGAATGTTGTGGCAACCAAACATACAATTAGCTTTCAGAAAACCATCAATTTGGCTTCATGCAATTCTATAATTCTCCCATCACCACACTGAGTATACTGCCCATCACTAGCCGCTTCGTAAGTAACTTTAGCTTTCCCTATTCACGTGAATAGTGTTACGTGTGTTCATGCACTGGTGACACTTTGCAAGATTGAGCACATCTATTTGACACCTACAAAAGGTTTTACCTGACAAAAAAATCCAAACTTATGTAGAAAAATTCAAACTATACATTGGCAACATGTTCTGCAATTCTGTTTTAAGGCAATAAAGGATACATTCAACATATTAGTATGTCTAACCTTAATTGGTAAAAAAAATTCTAAAACTTGAAATTTCCATTTACATCAGTGAAGCTTCCTTGCACGATTTCAGAAATCAACCCTTTTTCATTCAGATTCACAAAGGTTAGTAATAGGTATGTGACAGGTACAGCAATGATGAACCCCAAGATGTGCATAAATTATCTACTTTAAAGATGTAATAGTGTATCCAGAATGACATTCTTGCACAATCAATTTGCTGAATGCTTCTAAAAGCCAACTGACAGAAACACTGCACATAGACAACAGTCCATAAAAAAACCCAAATAAAAAAACCCCAATATCGAGTAGGCCTTACCTAGCTGTTTTTCTCGTTCTTCTCTCCGTTCTCTAGCAAGCCGTTGCCTGTCATCAACCTTTAGTGTTGTTGGATGATCTGTAAACGGAGGGAGCAGAAAAATTATTAGGCATATAGCATAAAAGCAAATAGTACCATAAACAGGCTTTTGGGGGAATGACCGTTAAACAACTCTAGTTATTCTAGTTTCAAAATAGTTCACATTTCCAGAAATCCAACTTATGAAAAAAAGATGGAACAATTAAAAAATATGAATGTATTCTAATTATCAAGATGTAGAACATTCCCGAAGAATGGACTAAGCTGTAACTCTGAATTCCAGGCAAGGCTACTGCCTGTGAAAACCCAGGAAGTTTTGTTTTGTTTCCAAGCCACTAACAACTCAATTGCTTGAGATCATTCTGACAAACTGTCTATTATTCCATAACCTCTCTCCAAAATGCATCCACAGGAAATTTTATTACAATGCACCACCCTCTTCCCACCCGTATTGCCTCAAAACCCCCAATACGCCCTATTTCACAAGACTGAAGCAGCTCAGTACCCAGGTAAAAACCAGGCTGGATTAAAACACTGCAGCATTTCTGGTTAAGCTTCTGAAGATAGCATGATACTGATCTCCATAGACATTTGCGTGCACGTGTTAAAAGCTCTGGCACACACGTTAAGACAGTGCATCACATGCATGGACTAGTATAATACCAGTAAAGTGATAGCTTCGTCAAATATCCTTGTAGATTAAGTTAGCTACACAATTTCTTTAAAAATATCTGCAACAGGCCACTTGGATCACAGCACTAAGTCTAAGAATAACGTGAAAAAAATCTGTGCAGAGCCTAGGCTTGACTATAAAAATTCAAGCTTGGTTGGAAAAATGTCACTTGCCCAGTGAGCTCTCTGGAAAACAGCAAAATGCTGAACAGCTACCATCCTACTTCCAGCCTCAGCGGTGGAGCTGTTCCAGGCAAAAAGGGAACAAAATCCAAGTTACCAACTCATCACAGCATGCTGCCAAAACTAATTTCCTACTCATCCTTAGCTTGTTCTGTTAAACCTGGAAAGCTGTTCATTTTATGCTTTTCCACTAGCACTGAAAAAGTCTGCTTTGAATAAAAACACAAGTAAACAAAAAGCCCCACAGGAAAAAAAAAAAAAAATCAAAAAGATTTCTGGGTACACAGAAGTGATCTGATTTATTTTAGTATTGAGGGGAACTCAGTTTTTAAGATAAAGAACTACCTAGAATACTGTCACTGTGGAAGTGCACATAGAAACAAGACAACAGATCCTTTTCACTATTCAGTACGAATACACAAGTAAGCAATTTGTAAAAACATGTGAAGTCAGCTTATTTGTGTATAGACTGTATACCTATGAAAAAAGTTACTAGCAAAACAATACAAGGGGTCATAAAAATGAGGTTAAAGATATATGCAAAAATAAATCCCTGAAGTGAGAATGTGCTCGACAGATTTTGAATAGTTATTCAAGTTAGACAAAAAAAAAAAAATCAACAATGCGCATATCATACTCTAACATAAGTTTGTGCATCAGGATGACAGGATTTCTTGGATGAAAAAGTACACCGATGACTAGCTTCAATTTAATTATTCTTGAACTCTCATCGGTGAAAAAGCTATCATCCCAACAATGGTCAGAGACTACAGCCCCAATTAACAGTGTTAACAGCGATGCAAAGTAAGAGCTGCAAGGGGAAAACCCATTGCACAGTTGGCAGGAAGAACATTCAAACACGATAGCCCCAGTGAAAGATGCAACAAGTGAACAAGACACCAGCAAAGACAAAGGTAATCCATCACCCAGATCAAACCTTTAACACTGGTTGGACAGCACACACCGCTGCCATTTATGAAACTATGCCTAGCCATGCCATTGATTTGTCCAATGTATGGTGTAGATTAACATTTGGCTGATGTTAAGAAGCATGCTGGCTTGCATTCAGTCTCTGTTCAGCATGCAGACACAGGTCAAAAGGGTAATAATATTCCTTCCCTCTCGTGGCTGGCACACGAGATTCACAAAACATGAATTTCTGTAGCATGAGTAATTAGTGTGAGTGGAATAATGCACACCCAATACGAATTCCCCTGGAAAACAAGTATTCCCTTCAAGGGCTGCCAGCAAAGTCAATGTAACATCGAGTTGACAGAGAATGATGAGACACTGGGGAATAATGCAAAATCCTGCTTCTTTCAGAATGTACTATTCTCCTTCCAGGTTTGGTTTTTTTTTTTTTTTTCCTTTATTGAGAAGCGATATTTCCCTATTGGGGAGAAGCAGCAATTCTTCAAAGAGGCAGGAGGGTTACACGGACAGGCAAACTGAAAAGGTCTCCCTTAAGAATTCCTAATTATAAGCAATGGAAGGAATAAAATAAATTTTTAAAGCTGCCCTCTGCCATTCTTTTTGAAGACATCCAATTATTTTTTTCTATATTACACACCTGATAGCATGCACATGCACACACAGCTCCTCTCCCAACACCCCAGGATGTTAGAACAATCCTAATTCACATTAAGTTGCAGGTTATGCAGAGTGTAAGTACGTCTTCAGTAACAAGATATTTTGCATACATTTAGGAGCACAAAGAACTAAATCAATATTGGCACAAAGACGAGGATAACACATTCCTAGCAGACCAGCATTACCTTCGCGCTCTGCTAGAAGCTGGAGCATATATTACTGGTGCAAATCTTACACTATTAAATAACATGTCTTTTCTAAGCCTGGAAAATGATCCTTTATAGTTTGGCTACAAGCCCAATCTCCAACAATTGCATTCTGAATCCAGCTGATCTGCTGACACCCGCAGTACATAGCTTCAACAGCTTCAAACTGTGGCAAAACAAGAAAGTTCACTGGGCCTGCTCCCCATTTTATCTCTCATGGCTCTGCTCATTAACAACCTGCCAGGCAAATACCCAAGGGACTGGCATTTCTTCTTATTCAGTAGGAATACCAGGACAAACGCACAAGGTACTTTGTACTCTCTCTTGCTTGTATTTGTCATCAGGCAACAGCTTTAAGTTGCTGCACAAGGAGATGAGAAACATCATTTGCAACAAATCCTGCAAGAATTCTTCAGTTCTTACAGAAATAATTGTAACAGGACATATGCAAAGCCTTACAGAACACTCCAGGAAGACCCACTTGCTGCTGTAGAAGTTGCAGTCTGTTTGTAATGCATAGCATGTGAACTCACGCTCAGCAACCTATTTTATTACACTACATAACATACAAATGCATAATATTATGCCCAAGAGGGATGTTTGGAGATTAAATAAGCCATAGCTCTATAAAGGGGAAATTAATTTTGTACTATTGCTGGAAATTAAGCCTCTAAACTGCACATGAAAAAAGTATTTTTTTTATAAATTTACAACACCTGCTATTAGTTCATAATTATTTTTAAGAATTTACTAGTTCATTTAAAAGAGCTTAGAAGCCATGAACGGTATTTTGAAGAAATTCAGCACCGAGATGTCAGTCAGTTTTGGTCCCTGATGATATTAAAAAAAGGAAAATGCAAGCTTTTTCAAATCTTCTATATAATGAATACTCACTGAACTCTTAAGCACAGATGACATTTGTAGAAATTAGGTTGGAATTTTGCTAAATTAGCAACTGTCATATGTACTTACTACATATGGCCAGTTTCTGCGGCCCAGGTAACTACCAGCTGTACTCACTATGACTTCAGAAGTCAGAATACTACTCCTCTTCATTTCCATCTATAATCCTCTCACTCTCTTTTTACAAATGGTTGCTTCCCTTCTGCCCTTCCTTGACTCATAGGGTGCTATTTTCTTGTACTAAAGAAACTAAAAGGGATATCAAGCGGAAAACAACAGCCAGTTTGTATGTTAGTTCACAGGGGTGCTGCAGGGAGAAAGGAATATAAGCCACAGCATTATTTGAAAAGATGCATTGCTTGGATCTCAAGCTCTCTTCCCTTTGTGTCTAGCTCCCTTTGCACTGCCATGCACACATTCAGAGTTGCCTTGGACTCCTAATACTCGTTCAGCCTGTAGACACCTTCCTGACAATAGTGACATTGTTTATAGTGACAGCTGTCCTTCCTGCTGCAAACTCTTTGGTTTGGTTTTTAATCAAAACACTGTGACACAAAATTCATATGCAGTCTAAAGAAAAAATAAACAACCCCAAACAAAACCCAAACCACCAGTTCTTAGGAATTCTCTCTTCAACACAGATTCTCACCAGCTTGGTGCAGAGCTAAGCGCTGCACACATGCCTGTGCCCTCCCTCTCTCCAGCCCCAGGAATTCTGCTTTCCTTCTACACATCATCATAGATGAAGAGAACTTAGGAGCAGCTAGGACACCCTCCTCAGAAACGACAAATGGGATTAAACTACTGCGGGATAAAGTGGATATTGAACACTGTCCAACCCCAAGAGTTCTTTTTTTGCGGTGGAAATGGGTAATGTTATCTCCGTTCCCTCCTCTTTTTCCCATTGCTTTTCTGACTGAGAGCAGACATGAATTCTGCACTTTGCACTGGACCCAGAGCTGCCTGGCAGAGCATGTGAAGCGTAACCTGAACACAGACAGCACTGGGATTGCTTCTCCCTGGGGATGCAGGCCAAGAGGTACCCAGTCTGGGGACAGAGAAGAATCTGTCAGTACAAAACAGCCACTGAGCTGCCAGGCTGTCAAGGAGCTGAAACAGGTGCTTACAGTTTGCCTACTCCTCAGCAACACAAGCACCTATGCTTTCTTAGGCATCTATACAAGATCACTATTAATTGCATATTTTAAGCTTGGGTACCTGAATTGCAATACAGGCAGAATTCAGATATTTAAGTGTTCTGGATCTTGGTCTAATCATGGAAGTATAACAGACTCATGGCATCAGGGATTACATTAAGCGTTTTAGCACATAGGCTTTCAACTGTGTAAGCGATCAGTGAATTAAATCCACATGACGTACTGACTAGGTATGGTGAAGTAATGACAAACATCTGCCTGCTGCACAGAGTGTATTACCGAACATGGCATGCTTTGTGGTAAGTGAGGAAATGTCTTAACAGAAGCGTATCTATAGAAAGCTATAAATCCTTGACCACAGCAGATAATTCTCATACAAGCATAGATGCAAGTATAGTGGCTTCTGCTGCCTTAACTCACTTCCCAACCCTAATTCTTAGACTGTACTAATTCTTTCAATTTTGCTTCTTTGCAAACAGTCAGGGACTCCAGCTTAACTAAAATATGAACAGTCACTGATACTGTTTTTGACTGAAACAGTATGAGGTATAAAAGCATATATTTTTTTTAAAGCTCCTAGGAAGACAGCTGGTTTTCATACCATTGAAGCAAACAGTCGTCTTATGTGAAGCACATGGAATGGCTGGCGTACCTGGTTTAGTTCCAGTGTTGCTTTGTCCTGAAGCGACTTTTTTGTCTTGTGTTTTGGAACCTTCATCTGCTAAAATAAGGAAGAAAAGGAAAGAGATTGATTAACCATATTATTAAATAACAGCTCAACCACTCTATTATAATGCAACTTAAACATTGCTGAATTTCCTTTAAAACAAGATTGTTCTGAAATACCATTTCAATATCATTCTACAGAACTTTGCATAGGAAAAACCCTGAAGCTTACCCAGAAAACATTGTAGCCACAATACAAGTTCCCCATTCAAGCTGAGGAAAGAGCCATGAGAAGGTTCCATTTTAACAATGTCATTTTGATAAGGTGTAGGATTTTTATTTCCATGCTATGCTAATGCTATACACGCAGCTAATTTTTCCTCTTCCTTCTCAGTGGTGCTTTGGAAACCACTACTTCCAAAGAGAGCAGCCTTTAAAGGTATGGTACAAGACACTAGTAAAAACTTCGTAGATTCTTTACAAATTACTAACACACTCATTATCCAGAACTGGAGAGAGGACAATTTATGACCTGAATGAAACCTAACAGAGAAGATATTCCCATTATTTTCAGAAGACTTTTGATCAGGCCTTGCCGGTCTAGAAAGAGAGAGCTCTGAATGCCCTTTCAACAACTGTTTAAAAAGAAAAACCAGAAGATTCATTATTACACTTCAAATCACAACCATGTCCTTGGCTCAGCATCTATTTAATTAAAAGCCAAGCCAGGAAATCAGGTGCCATGATTTTTTCAGCTTACAACTCATCTTCATGTGCAGCAGCTCCACTGGAGGAGTGCTTGAGCCTAGAACCCCACAATCTGGGAAGAGTCTAAACACAAAATTTTAAGAAGCCTCCCACAAACAGCTTGAAAGTATTTGCAAGCAAGGATAAAAAGACAGTTATATCAATAAAGCTTAGGGGAGGAAAAAACCCCCAACCAATTAATTTCAATTAAAACATCACTAGAAATGAAAGTTGGCAAAGACTGATTACTCCAGCTTTAAAAGCTAAGCAGACATTACCGTATTAGATCCACTTTAGAAAAATGTAATTTAAAAAGAATTTTTTTCAGAAGGCTCCAAGCAATTTCCTATGCTTGTCACCTTTAACAACATACACTCAGGCCTTCGTGCCTGAGTGAGTTCATTCCCTACGGGGCCTGACAAAAGTCTTTGTTTCCGCTTTACCTCCCTCCACAGGCATGTTTCAAGATAAACGTAAAGGATACAAGGCAGCAGGAGGGAACTGTGACACTTACTGTACCCATTTTGCAGAGTGGAGGCAGGTGAGGGAAATAGAAAAATAGCATTGATCAAATGTTTAGTGATCAAGAGCAATCTTTTGCTGAGAGCAGCTCAAGAAAAGTCACATCATCTCACCAAAAAAAGAATTACATGTGAAATTTTAAATGATCGTCAAAACAAGATAGTCCCCTCCCTGACAACTGTATTAAGTCTCTCGTGATCAATAGACATAACTACTGGAATCTAACAAATATTGATTCCAAATCATATTAAGAATTGTCACACCTTAAAGGCAGCCCAACAAAATATTTTAGTGTTTTACCATTTTGAAGGCCTCATACAAAAGATTAGTTTGACCTATAGGATGGACTGACTTTTGGCAAGATAATCTGAGCAACACTGAACACTTGCACCTCTACACTTCGTAGGATCGACCATTATCAAAACCCATGCTTTTTCCCCCTCAGTGTTCCAAAAGGGTGGTACTAAGCCTGAAAAAAAGTGTTTTATTCACCAGTGTAAGTGCATTTTAACTCTTTATATCTTACTACTACCTTAACTTGGGGAGTGGGTGGACAAAACAGACTTTCCTCCTGCCTGAATCAGCCATTTAAAACATTCTCGGAAAAAGTTTCACTATCATACATGGGGAACCTACATCATGATTCCCATCAGCCTGGCCTAGAGCATCATATAGAAGAGGAAACTTATAAAACAGTAAAAATATGGTTTCTGAGCATTAGCAAGAGCACTGATATTCCAACAGCTTCAGCACAAGTTTCTTTGTGTATCTCATACAGTGCGTGCACGTTATTTTCTTCTAGGCTTATGCCATGGGATTATGCAATACTCCATTAACTTCAAAATAATGGTTTAAAAGCCATCCAGAGAGCACGCTTGTAACAGAGCCTAGGTACACAGAGTAATACTTTTTTCCATAATTCTTCTTGTCTGACATTTCCTTGGAATATTTTGTGACAGTTAGAGTACGCATTCATATGACCACTCACATGACAATTGACAAAGAAAAGCACAGATGGCACAACCATGAATTTTAATGATTCTGGATATCACATAAGAATTGGCATATTTAGTAACTAGTGTAGGTGTGTTCCCACATAAAATACCTCTTGCTCTAGGATATAAACAGATTAAACAGACAACTAAACATCTAAAATCCAAACCTAAATATTGACAACACTGGTTCCAGCAAGACTCAATAAACTAACACACACCGGGAGAGACATCATTCAACTACCTAATACTTGCTCTGCTGCTTAACTTGAACCACTATCTTTACATGGAGGGAATAAAGTTGCACAAAGAAGTGTTAGAAATAAGAGGATGTTTTTCTGTGAAGCATTCTAGAAACTTAAAAGGTTGAAGACAGCCTGAGTAATAGCATAGATATATTGGGGAAGACAATCACAGAATCCGAGTTGTTGAGGCTGGAAAAGATTGCTGGAGATCATCTAGTCCATCCCCTCTGCTCAAAGTGGGGTTGCCTCAGGCAGGCCATACCCAGCTGGATTTTGAATATCTCTAAGGATGGAGGCTCCACAACTGCTCTGAGCAACCTGTGCCAGCCTTTGACCACTCTTCACAGTAGACAAGTTTTTATGATGTCTGAACAGTATTTCCTGTATGTCAGTTTTGTGCCCATCATCTCCTGTCTTGTCGCTGCGTGCCATGAAGGAGTCTTTATTCCACCCCATCAAATATTTTCTGATATGTGGTTCTTCTGATGTTTTGTTTGTTGGTTTTTTTTTTTTTTTTTCCTTTTAGTGTTTTTGATGTTGAACTGAAACGCTAAGTGATTTGCCCAGAGCCACACAAGAACCACACCACCCACCCATCCCACTTTAAGGAGAAATCATATGGGTAAACGCTCTACCCTGACCTTCCACTGATGGCAAAAGCTGTAAAGAGCTGCACCACCTCACATTCACTTTGCAAGGACCTGTTCCAGTGAATGGTCTTCCAAGAACCATCCACAAATGAACTCTCCAAACCAGGATGCTCTGGTCAGTTATTAAACTTTTCTCTTTGGCCTAGGTGAGATGTTATCTAACATCCGTTCTCTTGGATAACACTTTCAGGTAAGAAAAGTCAGATGAAAAGCTCTAAGCAGGGCCTACACAGGCTTAAAAATACACGACCTCACCTAGCTCTCCAGTGTGTGGATTTGAGAGACCGCATAGAAATCACCCACTGACTGAGGCACTGGCAGAATCAAAACGTTGTTTTCTTTCTGAACACATCAATGCAACACTATTATTGAGGCTGGAAGCCCCCTACCCCCCTATTTTTTTTTTTAAGGTAATGTATATATTTTAAAGTTAAAAGTAATTTTGAGCTTCGACAAAGCTGCTCCAAACTTGTGGAATAATCTGCTCCAGCTGCCGGAAATACCGATTCCTTGAAATTAAATAATTTCTCCCCTCAATTTTCAGTGAGTTTTCCTTTCATTGCATGTTTCTCCTTCCATGTTAGCTACGCAGGCCTGCATGAAATGCCTAACTGCAAGGCAGTTAACCGTAAAGGTTAATGTAACTAAGCAATAAAAGCCCAGACACACTGAAAATGCACATCTCAGATTATTAAGATATGTGCTACCAATAATTGCTTAGAAGGATAGAACAGTATAGAACTTTTAATTTAAAGGCAGCTTTTGGGAATTAAAATGCAAGTGTGAAACAATACTGTGAACAATATATTCCTTTGGGAATACAAGTTAAATACCCAAGTTAAAATGGATTTTGTGTTGCTTAAATACCTAAGTATATACTGGATATCAAGAACCTAACCAAATCACAGAAAACAATGAAAAGAATCCAAATTAAGTTACTGTATCTTCATTTCGTAATAGTAAAGAAAGAAATGTCACATGTGAAATTTTATTCCTTTAGGTCATATACTTGTGAATTTAGAATTAGTTACATCTGCAAAATAAACTGGAGGACATCATCACCAAAGCAATATAAAGGATTCTGCTGCCATCGTGATACGTACACTACATTACTGTATTTTGGTCTTTTAAGAATGTAGCATGGTGTAGAAGATGATCCTGAGTGGGAATCAAAAGCTTCTTAGCTCCTTTCTCTCAGCTCTGCCATTACTATATGGCATAGTATGAAACAGAAAACTAGCCCTCAGTTTCTCTATCTGGAGGTGGGGGAGGGAAGGAAGAAAAAAAAAAGTACCGGTACTAAATCCATATGGATTTGTAAACACTGAGCTCTGAAGTGAAAACAGTTGCAGCACAGAATTCATTATTTAAACATTCCAGAGGCAGAGGTGAAAGGGATGCAGTAAGGCTGACCAGTGCTAGGGAGGATGTCTGTACATTCAGCAATTAGTTTTACCTTGAACCAAGGCAAGTGCAAAACTGGCAAGTTATTCCTAAAAAATCAGTTTTGTGATGGAAATTAATTCTATTTACAAATCTATGATGAGTTCTGATATGTCTATGTGTTCACATTCAGACAGGTTTAATCAACACTTCTATTACCAGGATGAATCATAGAATTGTTTAGGTTGGAAAAGACCTTTAAGATCACCAAGCCCAACCGTTAACCTAGCACTGCCATCCCACCACTAAACCATGGCCCTAAGCACCTCGTCTGCCCATCTTTTAAATACCTCCAGGGATGGGGACTCCATCACTTCCCTGGGCAGCCCATTCCAGTGCTTGACAATCCTTTTGGTGAAGAAACTTCTCCTGCTGTCCAACCTAAACCTGCCCTGGCGCAACTTGAGGCCACTTCCCCTTGTCCTATCGCCCGTTACCAGGAAGAAGAGGCCGACCCCCACCTGGCTACAGCGTCCTGTCAGGCAGTTGTAGAGGGTGATCAGGTCTCCCCTCAGCCTCCTCTTCTCCAGGCTGAACAACCCCAGTTCCCTCAGCTGCTCCTCATCAGACTTGTGCTCCAGACCCCTCATCAGCTTTGGTGCCCTTCTCTGGACATGTTCCAGCAACACAACGTCTTTCCTGTAGTGAGGAGCCCAAAACTGAACACAGTATTCGAGGTGCGGCCTCACCAGTGCTGAGTACAGGGGAAGGATGACTTCTCTGGTCCTGCTGGCCACAAGCAGTTTCATGTATGATGTCAGTTTACCCCATTTCTCATACAGCCATTATAATTACACTCAATCACTTCCCGTGGCGGCTAATATTCCCTGTCCCAAGTACCTGTACCAAGCCTACTTTCTAAAAGGGAAAAAAACATTTTATAACCACAAGAAGTATTTTAAAAAAGCTGTTCTGTGACGAGTATCTGTCAGATAGACTAAGGTTAGAAAAAATGCCTTTAATAAGGTGTTCCTCTTGAAGTAAAGAAGCTATCCTCAGCTTCTCCAAAGATGGTCTGTGTGAGCAGAAATACGAATTACTAGCAGTGGGAAGCAAAACAAGCGCAAAGAGAAATTCTATCTTAAAAGATGCAAAGCTGAAGAAAAGTCTCATAGGAAACCTTGAAAAAGGAGGAAAACTATAAGCTCATAGTACTTCTTTACCTGCCAGGTAAGCCCTGGTCAAAGGAGACTGGTCTGAGAGACAAAACAAGGCAACACATCAATGGGAAAATCCTGACTGAGAAGTACAGCTCCTGGGAAAATGCCCTGGAAAGCAGGAGGAACATTCGCCCAGACCCTGGAAAAAACACAGAACGCCAAGGAAACACTGAGCTGGGAAGCGTCATACCAGCATTTTGACAGGCTTTTTAAAACAAACCCAAACACCAAAACACAGGAGCTGTGCAGATAACCAGCATTTGCTTTTTAGACTTTGGCAAATCAAATGCATGTTTGCACAACATGAGCCCAGCTATCCCCAGTGAGGCAAATGGCAAACCAAAGCCCCCACAGCAAGGCTGGAGACCTGGAAAGATGATGTTAAAGCTCCATTCAGGTGAGGAAGGAAATCAGCCACAGGACAGAGGCAGTGGTACTACCAGGTCTCCGCTTCCAGAAGTGGAATTGTCAACAGATGAAACGCAGTGGGAAGGGGCACTTGGGGACCACAAGCAAAAGACGGCGCTCAGACCCATGTCAGGGTCAGGACATGCACAGCAGCCCCCCCCCAGAACTGCACCCTACCAAATGTCTGAAAAGGGGAACTCTACAAGGGCTGCACAACCCTGGATGAGAGCACAGGCAGTGGCAAGCCTGAGGCACGCATGCAGACAGCTATGTGTGCCTGACAGTTCAGATATGCCCCTGGGTAAAGGGTGCACTGAGCAGCAAAGTTGAGATACCACCTTCCAGTTTCTTGTTCTAATTCCACAAGTGCGACACAGAAGTGTTGAAAAACAGCCTGGAGAAAAAAGTAGCAGCTAGAACAGAGGAGGAGGGACTAAAGGGAAAAAGAGAAAAAAAAATCTAGCTATTCTGTCTCTGCCACTTGTCAGCTAATCCCCCAGTTAGACTGAACAGCTACTTAACTGTCAAAGAGTGCCAGGGGGTACATTTTGGGAGATAGAGTAGGCATCAGAATTGACAACTGGAACAAACGAGTGCCTCTGTCAAGAAGTGTTGCCAATACCTAGCAGAGGAAATGCAGCATTAAACTGGGAAATTTAGAATGGAGTTAATTGAGAATTGCTGTATTCTTTACTCCTTAGCACCAAATTCCACTACCTCCAATTACTTCCTAGTGAACGTTGCTCCAAAAACAAACACACAAAAAATCCCACTCTTTAGTTCTCTTATGCCTGATAAGGGCAATGAAAAAAAAAAAAAAACCAAACACCCACATAGTTTGACCTAGTCAGAATTAAGCAGAGAACAGAGCCTCCTAGGACTGTATAAGCAAGAATGAAGTGAGGCTACCCTAGGCAGTTTTATCTAGCCACTGGGAACAGTGGCTGGCTCGCACATCAATCAAATTGGAGATACTGCTGTGCTGGGTGGAGTGTGTTGAAAAGTGCAGACAGGTCACAGCTGACAAAGTTTATTAGCTTAAATGCAGAACCACATTAAGACCAAAATCCCAAATACCTGACTTGGAATAACAGTCTGAGCATTGAGCAACTGGCTGTTCTATTCCAAAGTAATAGCACTGAACTTTAAAGAATAAGTTTGGATATGAAATTCTCTCTAATGGCAAAACTGGAGTATACATATGATCCATGATCCAGGGGCTGGATATAGGAAAAACAAAATTCCACATGAATAAAAGCTTTCCTGCTGCTTGTGACTTTTGCCTCTTCTTACATCCACAGCTTGTGAATGGTCTGGTAATTTGTACACAAGTAAAAGCTACTCTCCATATTTACAGTAAAATATATTTTGCAAGTCTTTAGCATTTCTTATTTTTTGTATGTATATGGACACTATTGATAATACTTAGACAAACAATACACCAAGTAATACTTCAGTGCCGTTCATTGCTCTAGAGTTAAGTACTGCATTTATTCCATACTTGCATTCCATACTTATCTTTTACTTGTAATTTTAAAATTGGAAGCTTGAGAACAAAGGACTGTGATCTCTCCAGAGATAAATAGGTCTGAAAATCCTATGGCTGGCCACGTTTCCAAGATGCATGCAGCTCAGCTGATAGATAAAAAGGTAAAAACCAAGCAGCTGGATGTCTAATATTAAAATCTTCACGACAAAGTTATGATCTGCCCTCCTCTTCAGAAACGTGGGATGCAATAAGTCTTAAAAAATACACAAGAAAAAACCCACACACGCACTTGTTAAAGACTAGTTTTCACAAAATCCACTTGTCAGTAACTCTGAAACTACCCCTCAGGAAGAGCTTGGGGAGAAGCAGCCTGGCAATCTGTTCCAGCACAGCTGGAGACAGCGTTTTCTGGTATTGCTGCACTGTACTGGCATTTGGACTGACCTTGGACAGACCAACTTCCTTATGCTGCTGCTTCTACCAGCCATGGCTGAGCTGAACGCTGAGTAAAGGCTGCTCCTTGCTTTCATTTATTCATTGTGTAACCACACTCTGGAGCCCTAAGCTTGTTCTGGACCTGATGTCCCTTTTCATAAGATTATTATAAAACAGTGTACCAAAATTATACTGCAACCAGTGTCAGCTTTGATTTAGTAAGCTCTCATGCACACATACATAACCGTTATCAAAGTCCTTCAAAAGAAAACGAGACAGCAAGAAAATTCTTACCTTCAACTAACACATACTACAATACAACCCTGCTGAGAGGCGTGGAGATGTATCAAGCAGAGAGACCTGAACACCAAACCATCTCCTTTTTTAATTCACTGAAATTTGTGTGTACATACTGCTCAGAAGAGCAGTGTGAGATGTTTACTCTGACACTTGAATAGTGCAGGAACACAGGAACTAACTATCAGCATTTTATTCATATAGAACATCTCCTTTTACCCTCCTCTGCAACAACTGAAAGCTTCCCTTCCCTGCAGGAAGGGTGGCTTGTGGGTTGCTGCTGGCCTCAGCAGTCAGCTCCTATCCACAGACCATTCTGAAGCAAAATTCATCCTTTAAAAAATCTCGCTGCAGAGGATGTGCTGTCCTGGTAGCCAGCAGATGCTCCTTGAGGAGTTGCTGAGGACAGGAGCAAACCGGCACAGTAAGAAATCCCCACGCTCGGTCACTACACACAAAGAGTGTCTCCAGGAAGGCTCAGAGATGGGTTCAGCAGGGAGGCTGAGAGTAGTGCTGGGGCTGAGCTCAGAAATTGAGATATTTTAGCACAACAGGATAGGGAAGCAAGGGGAATATCCTGGGATGGGAGAACTGTAGGACCAACCAGTAGGTTTCAGGAGGGACAAGGAGAGAATCAAGAGGATTCTTATAGGAAGGGAGACCTGCCTGGCATTAACGTGCATTTTGCAGCAGCTTGGTTGCAAGAGATGTGAGCTTTTTAGGGAAGGGGGGAACAAAGACACTGATGGTGCACTGGCTTGATTTCAGGTTAATTCTTTGAGGAAGAGCATACAGATGGGAACAGAACCCAAGCATCAGGATGGAAAGTCTACACTCTGTACACTTAGTGTCAAGCCCCCTCTGTTCTAGCCAAAAAAACCCAAGCCCTCTTAAAAGCCCTGGTGTAGATGGTTCATAAAGGGACACTAGAAAGATTTCCCTAACAGAGCTACCACTTCAGAAGAAAAATAGAAACACATCCCAAACAATATCCTCAGGCTTCTTAATTTAAATGCTTCAGAAAACTGTTAGCAGAATGGATACGGTTATACTATTAGAGCTCCAATGAAGATCCTTTTGTGGCAAAGTGTTCTAATTAGCACACTGATAAAATTATTTTAAAAAGATCTACAAGGTTCTGCCCATTTCTATAACAGTGAGGCAGTAAGAACTACGATGCTTGTGAATTCTCCAATACTTAGATCTAATGCACTCCAGTGATTTAAAAACTAAGATCTAGACTTCTCTTTTGAAAAAAATAAAGACATGTGCCTAATTTTGGTTAGATGTTAAGACTTAGATTCTCTTGTTAAGGGAAGTAGGTCAGGGGAACTGTTGAGGGAACTAGGGTGAAGCAAGGAGAACTTACAGGCTATAGACCAGTTTGCTATTTTTAGTAGAAGTAATAGAAGCCTTCACAATTTCAGATATAAGCTTTTTGAAATTCCCATCATTAGCAAATGGAAAATGCCTGCTCTTTTAAAGTTGAAACAGCAATACTTACATAGTACATTTGCAAGTTAGAGGTTTGACTCAGAAGAGTGACAGAATATCTATATTTCATTTCTACTCACTGAAACAGTAAAGCAAAGTTCATGCCTTATTTAAACACACCTGTGAATTACTTTTACATTAAAATGTTTTCAGTTCTTAGAAGCTTGAAGCTGAAGTACATCTTCTGATACTTCCAACACTGTGGAAACTCGAGGGTCTGGTTTGCAAATTAAAAAGACACCAAGCTGCAGTGACCATCCCAGTTCTTATTGCTCTAGCACTTGTCACAGCAGCCTACCATCAGAGTTGCCATACAAAGCACCGTTACTTGTGTTCTTCATCTCTGGTGTCCTGGCTGAGCTAAGTAGAAATGAACACTCATCAGTGTTAGTGTTTACTACCCATGGAATAGTATAAGAGTTGCCGTTGTTTTCATCGTATTGCAGACTAGGAAAATAAACAGATGATTTAAAATTGTCACAGCTAATTCAGCACTAAATTGTAAAACACTGAAAACAGAAGCATAAATGGATTTATTTGGAAACAAGCCACAGACATATAACTGGATGACACAAATAACTACAGGGAAAGGGACACATTTTTTTAGATTAAAGTTGTGTAACTGCTCTATGGGGAGATGCATATTTATAAAAGATTACTTTTCGCTGACTATGTTGGCTTTGAAAAGCATTACATCCTAAAATGCTAAATAATGTAGGAGAACATACCAAAGCAAGTGCCTTTGTAGGTAGACCCCCTGTGCTGCTTAGAGTCTCTTAAAAGTGACAAAAGAAACACTGTAATTGTAACAGCATTTACAAAAAAAGCTTACATTCACATTATTTCCTCTGGATAATTATATTGCATCATCTTACCACAATATAAAACAATCATATTAACATAAAAGGACCACTGGAAAAACAGTCCCTGTTATCTGGTGACGCAGCCTGTGCTGTGAAGCTGGTTCTGCAGCTGACCAGAAGGCTGACAAGCTCAGCCAGATACAGATGAGACACACGAATGGAAGCTTTTTAATTACACATCACCAAAATAAAAGCTGAAATGCCACCACCTGAGGGCATGCAGGGCAACCTCATTTCCAGACAGCCAGCATTTTGTGTTGTGCACCCCATTGTAGGCCATGTGCTCTTCAAACACCGAGACTGGGCAATATGCAACCTGCAGTGATTTATTTGTGACCTGGTGTTCAAGGGCAATACGCTTTCAGCCAAGGTGCAAGAGTACCAGCTGCCTCTCCTCAGATTTCTGACTGCTGCAGGCAGCATTTGCTACCGTGATGTCAGACAGATCCTCACATCCAGGATCTGTGTCAGTGTATTCTTATAATAGTTGTACATGGAAGGTTAGCTCAGAGATTATGAAATGGAGCACCTGCACATTTTTCTAGATGAAAAAACTTTTCTGGACTTCAACTGGAAAGCTTGCTCCAAACTATGAGGTAATTCCTGTGAGTCCATCTCCAAGTCACGATGAAGCTTACGCCTACTGCTGAGAACTGGAGAATTAGGCACAGACTACTCTACTTTCAATATCACACTGATCCCAAGGACAGACTGCTTGAGCTAGGGAGAGCAACTTGACTAATCATTACTTGATACCCTTGTTCAGAGGGCACAATGATCAAAGCATATTGCAGCCTTTGAGTTCTACAAAACCACAGATAGCAACTGCAGTGCAGTAAAGGGAACATGCGGATGGAAAGAAGGGGAAAATGGATACTTTGCTATACATTGCTCTATTGAGCAATTTGATCTTGAGGTCTAAACATTTTTTTAAAACAATGCAATCTCTTTGGCCTCAGCTTTGCAACAAGAGAAGGTAATTATTTCTCCCCCCAAAAGTAAGTAGTAAAATAAAATAAAACATTCTTTTGATGTAACATGTATTTTTAACCAAGATGAATATTGCAAAGTGATCAATATCTACTGATTAATTTAGGAGACTCCCACAAGCTCCCAGACTAACACAGTGCTTTCTTCTTGCCAGCCCACTGACATACACAAGCTATCACATCCCTACTGAACTCAGTGGGTATCCACACTTCCCTCTACACTTTCAACTCTTCCCATATTTGTTCAGGCTGCACTGGTCTGACAGGACTTAATGCCATGTGCAAAGAGGTTCACAGCTACTATCCCAGGGACTTGGCATTTAAGACTTTGAGCAGGCCTGTAATGGTGGTACTTCTGCCATAGCAACATATTGATCATTCAAAAGCAAGGCACAGCTGATTTTACATCTCACAATAATTAATCCTTTTCCACAGTAACAGTGAGCCTGTTGCCATATGGGGACATCCCCACCTATGTGTATCATATTCAGGCGCAGGCCAAGTATGCCCCATGTAAGAACAAACACTTGTTATCTCCACTGACATCTCAGTCTGCTGAGCTTTGCTCTTGACAGGTGAGGTTTAGACCATGGAAGCAAGGTGAGGTTTTGGAACTGCTTTTTTCTACAGGGAGCAAATTCAGACAGGTACAGAGGAGACCACTTTCAGCAGCTTATTTTTCTGCTTTAATGATCTCCCTCCTCTGTGTGTGCAACTGCAGGCATACTCCAAATCCTAGGGTGCTTCTAGCATTCCCCCCCGCCCACACACAAGAAGGACTACAAGTGTTTTAAAGAGGCATAAAACACTGCAAAAATGAAGTCATACAAACTTTATAAAGAAAGTTCCCTTTCAAAGCCTTCTTTCCAGTTAGGTTACTCTGCATAGCCACCTTACGCAACGATGCAAGTGAGACCTCCAACACCACAGCTCTCCCACTTAGTTTCGGAACACATTCACCTGCTCCCTGACCTTCTGGGTACCTCCAACCACTGTCTTTCCACAGAGCTTCTACCAGCCATACAGCTCTTGCTGGATTCCAAGATACTACTAGCCTGCCACATGAAGGACAACTCCCCCACTTCCCACCCCTATTAAAAGACACCTACAATAAAGCTTTAAGAGATTTCCATTATCCAAGATTTTCCCTCCTCTGCTTTCCAATTACTTTACACTCAGAATCACTGTATCTGCTGAACTAAGTGGTCTCCTGGCCTTCATCCCGCAATTGCTTTAAACCATCTTCAGTCTCGTCCTTTCGCTTCTATGAA
Organism: Egretta garzetta; assembly: GCF_000687185.1. NCBI lineage: Eukaryota > Metazoa > Chordata > Aves > Pelecaniformes > Ardeidae > Egretta > Egretta garzetta. The sequence goes on along the minus strand of NW_009260493.1, from coordinate 6,757,628 downwards.
GAAAATTGGGTTGCGAGAGAAACTCTGTTTAATCACCTCATTTGGGATATAATAAATGGGGGCCCATTACACAAAGAGAAACAGGGTAATTTCAACCTAACCTATAGATTTAGCAGCCATTTTAGAATCATAGAATCATAGAATGTTTTGGGTTGGAAGGGACCCCTAGAGGTCATCGAGTCCAACCCCCCTGCAGTCAGCAGGGACACCGCCAACTAGATCAGGTTGCTCAGAGCCCCATCCAACCTGGCCTTGAATGTTTCCAGGGATGGGGCCTCCACTACCTCTCTGGGCAACCTGTTCCAGTGGTTTACCACCCTCATTGTAAAGAATTTTTTCCTTATATCTAGCCTAAACCTACCCCGATTTAGTTTAAAACCATTACCCCTTGTCCTAACGCAGCTGGCCCTACTAAAAAGGTTTTCCCCCTCTTTCCTATAGGCCCCCTTTAGGTACTGAAAGGCCGCAATCAGGTCTCCCACTGTCTTTCCACAGAGCTTCTACCAGCCATACAGCTCTTGCTGGATTCCAAGATACTACTAGCCTGCCACATGAAGGACAACTCCCCCACTTCCCACCCCTATTAAAAGACACCTACAATAAAGCTTTAAGAGATTTCCATTATCCAAGATTTTCCCTCCTCTGCTTTCCAATTACTTTACACTCAGAATCACTGTATCTGCTGAACTAAGTGGTCTCCTGGCCTTCATCCCGCAATTGCTTTAAACCATCTTCAGTCTCGTCCTTTCGCTTCTATGAAGAAAATTGGGTTGCGAGAGAAACTCTGTTTAATCACCTCATTTGGGATATAATAAATGGGGGCCCATTACACAAAGAGAAACAGGGTAATTTCAACCTAACCTATAGATTTAGCAGCCATTTTAATGTTACAGTCAGCAATAACAGAAATATATTTGCAAAAACAGACAAGTGACTTGAGACTGAAAGCGTTTTACGACCAAAGAAAACTACTCTGCACAGGCCCTGACAACTGCCTTTAGTGAGATCTTACCAAATCTTTTACACCAAAGAATCAGTAAAATTAAGGATGTTCAAAATGCAAGAAGGGAGGATGGGGGAAAAAAAGTAGTAATAGTATTGTTTAACACTAACAGTCTAAGGCATTTAGTGCTCCATGCCAAGGAGCATGGGGTAAAATTGACTATAGTTGGCTACAGAAGCTGCAGAGGTTTCTGCAGGATTCAGCTTCTTAATGAAGTACCATGACCTTGTTTACTGAAGAAAGAGTTCATTGCCATTTGGGTTTCATCTCCTGACTCAGCACCCTGAGCTAACTCAGGTACTGAAAGTAGGAGAGCCTTGTCAACACTAGACTCCAACTCAGCTCATCTTGGCTGAAAAGCGAAGTTAAGCATTACACTGAGATAGCTACACTGCTCCTGGTACCTAATTATCTTCACACAACACCACATTAGCTCACTTAGATTTATGCCTGGGACATCTGCTGGATTTCCCTTCCTGAGAGGGGTAAATTCTAGACCACCTACAAGTTAGTGGGACCAATACAGGTAACATAGGTAAGTGTTTCACTGCTGCAGAGTTTCCTGGGCAAAGCTCTACAGCTCACAAATTTTGCAGAGATGTTCAGAGTCCTCCTTCCAGCCTTAGAAAAATAAAATATGAATAATGCCTGCCAGTCGCTATAGCAACAACCAGCCTTCAACTAAAGACAGCAGGAAGATTCACAGGAGCCGCACTTTGTTTATATAACCTACTCTGTGCAGACAATTATTTCTGAAACAGTTAAAACTACAAAGACTGCATGCTGTTATTTAGCAGTTAAGTTCCTGGATGCACACATTCAAGCCATTACTCTAATCAAGAGTACATTTGCCTGAGGAAAACAGGCAGTTTTCTGCTAGCCTGCCTCTACCTCGCTAGAAGGGATGCTGTAACTACTTAGAGCAAGTGCAACACTCCATTTTCTCATTATTTTCCTGTTCTTTTATATAAAGATATAGCCTATTACTGTAAGCTAAATAAAACAAGCATTTAATGTAGTGCAAAATGCATATATTCAGAAACAATGAAGCAAAAAGGAATGTTTCCTACCATTGCCAGGCAGGGAACAAAGCTGAAACACTGACTTAAGAAAATAACTTTCTGTTGCATGACCTATCCTTAATCACGTCAATCACTGTCAAAAATAAAAACTGTGGGACTACACTGTCATATTTAAGGAGGCACAAGACAAATACATCTACTACCAGCCAAGAGCTCAACTAAATTCTCAAGACACCATTTACTGGAAAACTTGTCTTTCAAAGCAAACATCATAGGAAACTGGAAAATTCTATTTTCAATTCAGGGACCAGTTCTTTACTGTAATCGTTATTGCAATCTTTACTGATATCCAGCTGCCAGGAAACAGGACTTCCCAAGGAGTAAGGTATTGCTTGGCATAAGGGCAGACTCTAATATTTAATTACAAGACTGCATGCACTGAACTGAGGCTGCACAAACAACCTTAATTATTTCTGACCTCCACGTCTTTGGGAAAACTATGTAAATGAATAAGCATTTAGAAAGGCAAAGTTACATACAATTTTAAAGTCTTTTTAATATGAACACATCAAATTGTTACTAGAGTTCTTTGGCCTTCCTGTTATAAGAATAATTCATCACTTCAGGTACACTAGCAAAACCAAAGTGTATTTTTTCCCCAGGTTCTTTCTGTGATCTGAGGCTAAGTGTCACACCACTAAGGACTGGAGCTTATCTTTATATGCTGCTGCCCCCGCCCCCATGTGCACAAGCTGTTTTAAAAAGCAAAGCTTGTTTCTCTATAGAATCTCCATGAGCAGTTGATTCCTCTTATACACAGCCACAGACTACTCTATTGGCAGCACAAACATTTGCCCTAAGTCCAGTACTATGACAGCTCTTCATACATCATAAAAGCATAAATCGTCCCAAGTCCATGCAGGTTTTCCTTCAGTTCCTTAAGCATTGATGTTGTCGGCTTTCCAAGCACTTGCTTGTTAGCTGTCTTGGTAATTACATTGCCCAACTGCCATAATTTGCAGCTCTTAGCTTTCGGAGACATAAATTTCACTTTTTTTTCCCCCTCCAGTCTTCAGGGAAACCTTTTGTCTCTGACTAGCTTTTATTTTAAGCACGTTCCATGATTTCAAAACCAGACTGAGAGGATCCAGCCATACTGAGGTTTTAATAACGTCTGAAAATTAAGTCTTCTAGAGAAATAACATAAGAATGAGATGCTACAGAAGATCAAACCCAACATTTCTTGGTCTACTTTCGTAACAGCAGCAACAAAAACCTTACCTTACCTCATCTCATTGCTTTTAGTCTGATATACATAGGTAGTCTGTCTAGCCACCAAATCAAAGAGGGTGTTAAAAAAAAGTATTATCATATTTGATGCCTTAGTTACCTGAAGAAAATCCACCATGATGCTCATTGGACTGTGTCTAACAGAAAGAACAAAGAATAGGATAGTGTTAAACTTTTAGCTTTGTTCTTCAGATCTTATTTTTTATTATTTTATAAGGATGACATGACAGAATATGTAGCGTAAAACATCCAACTAAGTACTGCATCATGCTGTGATCAAAAGAAAGCTATTTAACATTGTTTTAAGTATTCAAGATAAAAAACAAACCCAGAAGTTATTTTAAACCAAACCGCTTAAGCATTCAGTATTTTGCAACAAATGCCTCGCATTCTTGATGCAAAGACTTGCACCAATCTTTGTATTTGGACTGGTGTTTCTAGTAACTAAACTACAAACTGGTTAAAATCCCAGAAGGTTTTTAGACACTGACCTAGAAAAAAGTTGCAATGAAGTTTCCATGAATCTGTATCTCCACAACTTTAGGTATGCAGTACTGCCAAGACAGATCAAAGCCTGACTTCATTCATAGTTGTTTAACCTTACTGATGAGAGGACTATTAAATTCCAAGGACACGATCACATGCTTAATTTGACAGTATGTACATGCAGAGGTTACATTAAACCAAGCTGCATGGGCAAGTTTCACTCTGAGGTTTCCTAACTTCTCAGTGTTTGAACTTGGAACCTTAGAAGTTAACAAGAAGCTTGCATTATACAGTGACATACATCAGTCACCTACAATTAAAAACATACAAATATAAAAAACAGGTAACTTTACATACCACCACCATCCCCTACTCCCCAGTTATCAAGTCAGTTCAGGAAATCCTGATGCTGTATTCTGAGATAACAGAAATTGATTTGGCAGACTTACCACCCTGCCACTAGATGGGGAGAACAAGATATTTTGCCAATATTTTCCATTCCTTTCCACCAGCTGCACTCCTGCTTCCCTTTCTGTACTGAACCACATCCTTTGCTCCTTTCCTGATCTTACATGCCCCTCCACACCTCCTCAGGCACTATCTCAACCTCCTTCTCTTGTTCCTGAACCTGCTACCCTGCAACTCTCTTCTACCTTTCTACTTTTCACCTTTGTAGTCTCCTGGCTAGCCTTGTTCCAACCCAAACACCTCCTCCTCCCCTCCTCTCTGTAGTGGCATCAGATCATTTTTCCTGCACACCCAGCAGCAGGTACCTGGGCAGCACTGGAGAAGAGCAAGCCTCTACGCTCGTAGCCGGTGCTCCTGGTGCCAAAGCAGCCTGCAGAGACTGGAAGCAGTCAGGGAAAGAAAGTCCCGCTCAACCCCATCAGCTCCAAGGAGGAGCATGCTCACTCGTTCCAGGGGGATGGTGAATCATGCAAACACTGATGAGCCTGAAGCATCCAAGAGGAAAGGCTGCTGCCTCACTTCAGCCAAAAAACCTGGACAGAAACATAGCACTCAAACGCTGCATGCATACCTATCAGGCATGAGCTAATTTTGACACTGTGGCCAATTTGGATGGCTTTTCATAGAGACAGGAGGAAGCGTAGCTCTAAAACCAAATTCATACTGTTCCCAGTTTCAAATCTTTCCTCTAAAGCATGGTGGCCTTAAGCCATGCCTATGAGACTGCTATTACGATTTTTTTTTCAAGAAGCAGAAGTCCCCATTACTTTCCCATGTCTTATTCTTCAGCAATTGGTCTATTTCCTGAAGATGAACAAAATAAAAAAAGGAAGAGAACCTGGCAAGAGACAAACAGAGGCCAAAGCATTTAAATCTAGCAAAGTTAAAGAAACTGAAACAAGGCTCTTTTAATGAGAAATGTTATGCAACCTTAATTATTTGCCATCTGCCTTGTAAAATTCAAATCAAGCATGAGAAGGATAAAATTCTCACTTGGGGTTATTTTATTATGCAAAACATCTTGGTTTTACAACAACATCACTGAAGCGCTTCATGGAATTACAGCTCTCTAATTCACAGAGGCTTCCTCTTTATTGTGGATGGAGAAAACAAAGAATTTAGACCTCTAAGCCACATTCTTCATTGCAGCAGCCTAACCATGACAGACTGGTACCAACAAAAATGAAACAAATACCACTCTGTGATGGCAAAACTAAACATTTAGTTTCATGAAAGATGTTTGAATTCACCCCCAGAAACAATGAGAACATGTTAACAATATTTTTAAAGGCAGGGACCCAACTACTCTGTAAGCTTAAATGTTTTACAAGGATTGCTGGACTAAACTATCATATGTCATGTATACCTCTAGAACATGTTCTTGGTGCCAATTCTTTTGTCTGGTCAACAAAAAGAGAGAAAACCCAGACTGTCAAAGAAGAGTGTTTGTTGCAAGTGACTTAACTGTGTCACCGTAATACTTCAAAATCCAATCTATTGCTCTGTAATGGGCATTAAATATTCCACTTCAGCACAGGAAAAGAAGCATCATATAAAAGTATGTACATTACATAAGTGGTGGGAAAAGAAAGAAAAAGGGGATGAGCAACATAATGCTAAAATCATAATATCTGACTCCACATAGCAATGCATCGTTCACCATGTTTGAGTCGTATTTCTGAAAGCCCAGGCAGTCTGTGCCAGTGGTAACAGGTCCCGTAACTTCAGACAAGGTGATCGGGCTTCCCCTCTTTGCCCTTAATAGAATCATAGAATGTTTTGGGTTGGAAGGGACACCTACAGGTCATCTAGTCCAAACCCCCTGCAGTGAGCAGGGACACCGCTAACTAGGTCAGGTTGCACAGAGCCCCATCCAACCTGGTCTTGAATGTTTCCAGGGATGGGGCCTCATAGGGGAGGTGGGGATGGAAAAAGCACTCAAGATCGCTTCAGCTTCAGGCAAGTCACTCAAGTGCTGTCCTCCAGCTCTTCCCTTTGCTCACAGAGACAGTGGTTGAGAGGCTGGTTGCCAGAGCCATTAAGTTTTCTTGCATGCAACCACTGAATGGAACTGGCTCCATATCAACAATGCAATGGTTCTCAGAAATTACCTTCAGTATCCCCAAACAGACACTTCCTGACTTGACTAAACTCTGAAGTTTTTGCTTAAATGGGAGACAGACACCAGGTTTGATTACACAAAACTTGAGGCCACATAGGTCAGTTACTGCTGGCATCAGGCCAGGCACTAACAGCTTTCCAGGCTCCCTGTATTGCACTGGTGGAAATTATTTTTAAAGGATGCAAGTGGCCTTACCTACAAGGCTCTTCTTTGAGCCTTGCCCTTTTGATTGCCATTCCACAGGGAGACGGAGACTCATCAAGCCTGCTTCAAACCTTCATAAAAGTATTTATCATCACAAAGGACTATAATACAGACTCAAAGTGACCAACTCGCTGAGACTAAACACTAGCAAACTCCCACTAGAATCTCAGACAAGGCATCTGTAATTAATGGAGTCTCACCAACTGCAAACAGCTCCAGACCAGGTTATTAGTGCTTTACATCATTCTGCCAGCCTTCCATAGGAACCAAGGCTAGGATAAATTGCTATGTTGAGTTTCGCTTGAGAGCAGAGCATTAGTTCCTCACGACCATGCTCCATAAATCTACTTACAGTCCCTGTCTTCCTGTTGATCCAGGTGATCATCAGGTTGTAGTTGCTCATATCCTGCACCTGCCTATCTTTCAGTCGAACTCCTATTTCTGTATGCATACCTGTTGCCCTATCCAACCAGACTTGGACGCTTGTGCTGTGAGTAAAAAATTGTTTCTTCTAGAGCAGACATCACATGTTGCACTATCTCAGGACATACCTTCTTCACGACTCATGTCTCTTGGTAAACTCACTTCATCTATGAAAGCAGTATTTTTTCACAGGTCTGGGCAGTCAGTAGCTCCCCACTAGTGAGGTTCCAGGCTACAAAAAGATTAAAGCTCTGTGGAATGTGACTAAAATACCATAATGCACACCTAACCTCATTGGTTTGCCTTCATTCGCACAAGGGATGTTTCAGAGTTGATCACTTTGAAACAGTTACACAGGGTGCTGCTGTGTAAGAGAGCACTTTGCTCCACAGCCCCTTGATGAGCACAGCCAGGCAGCTCCAGAACATCATTGTCCATGCTCTGAACGATTAAGATTCATATCACAGCTATACAACAGAGGAGACAATAACAGGATGCACTCTGTTTCTGTCCAAGACACTTTAAAACATCAGTTCCAAAAACTGAAGTGCCAGCTAACTTACTTTCATTAGTGCTTTCCTACTGCTGTGCCAGCTTCGCAATTAAAAAAGCCCCCACAACAAAGACCAGAACAAACTTGTCAGCACTTTTTACTTCCAACAAGCATTTATCTTGCTTTTAATAGAATATCAATGCCAGAAGCTGACACAGCTAGAGACAAGCACTCTGCAAAACCAAGGTTTGCAAGACACGACTTTAAAGGTGCCCTCAACCTTTACATCACCCTCCTGTTCTTATTAGTGAGTAGCAAGTCCAGCAGACCATGTCCCCCAGTCAGTTCACTGATCACCTGCATCAAGAATTGTTCTTGAATGTACTAAACTCCCCTCCTGGTTCCTAGCACCCAGCTGCATTGCCCTTCCAGAGCAGTGGTTAAGAGACACCCCAGAGTACTACAGCCTGTGACTGTGAGGCTCTCTCCAGCTGCCTAAAGGCAGCAGCATCAGCTCCCCCTTCGCCATCAGGAGGTCTGCAGCAGACACTGACTACAGCATCATCTGTGCTCCTTACCCACCAGATCTCTACTGGCTTGTCACCTGCCCCAGGAAAAGCTCCAAACATTCCCAAACAAAAAAGCCACTCCTTTACAAAGAGCACAACCCCTCCTTCTTTACCTGTTCACACCCCTCTCCCCACCACCACCTTTTTTTTTTTTTTTAACCCCCTCTTTTCAACACAGTAAATTTAGGCCTGAAATGCCTCTTGGGGCTCTTCAGCTGCCGAGCCCCACGCTATGCACGGCCTGACAACAGCCCCGGGGGTGGAGTCCCTCACATACTGTGTGGTTACTCCGCTGCCCGCACTCAAGCTTCACAAGCCTGGATCATGACAGATGAGTGGGAAAACTGGTATCATCCCTTTTAAATAGCTTTGGTTTAGAGTAGGTTAGGAAGGGATCAGTTTTATTTCAGGGCCTAGAAAGCAGAAAAGTAGATTATGAAAAAAATAAAGCAACAAATATGCAAGACCTTCCAACTTCTTGGCCCAACGTCCTGGTAAAGCTGAATATGAATTGTTAACATTAAGAACAGGCTTGTGATCTTCAGTGAGGTCTCAGGAAACAAGCGATGGCGGAAATGGTTGTAGCCATCACAGTAAGACACAGAGGCCTTCCTTGCTAAATTATAATTCTTTTCAGTGCTTTCACACAATACAGTCTATTTTGGACTGGCATTATGCTGCCTGTGAAGAATATGAAGTGTCCCAGCCACCACAGCTCTCCGGCAGACTACTTTTTAAATTATTTATCAAGAGAAACTCAATCCTTTGCCAATTGTTGAACATTCACACAGCTTTAAAGACTGTCAGATCTTTGGGCACGGAGATCTTTGCCTGGCATTTTTACACTGCCTTGAACAACAGCACCTGATGCCAGATCGGGGCACATCAGTGTCACCATGCTAAGCCAGAGAGAAAGGGCTGAATTACCCTTCATTTTTGAAGTTCCAAAAGTGATTAACAAAAACCAAGCCCAAACCCGTGCACTTTCAAACTATATGTAATTAACAGTAATTAATGTCACTGTGAACTGATACTCACACCTACAAAATTAGCAGTAGGTAGTCCTAGCTTTCATCTCCTCCTAACCTTCTGCAAATCAAGAGCAGTCTAAATTTAGCTATACCAGTTAAACCTCCTGCTATTGCTACATCTAGAAAAGGAAGCAACTATAAGTAATATTATAAAGTTATAAAAATATTAACTTCATTAATTTGAGGTTATAGGGAGAAAATAGGCTATTTTGCACCCTATAAAAACTTATTTTGTCCACATTTGAATTCATTTTGATGCTAGTAACAGTCTCAAAAGAGTAAGATTTGATCCCGAGTTGGGAGTTAATTTTGAGACCTTTTTTCCTAAACAGAAATCTCCCCGATTTATGTTGATAAATAATTTGAAATAATAATACAAATTAAGGCCTTGGTTTACCAGAAATTAGTAAGACTATTTTAATTTTCATAGAAGGCTAGACCTATGCGATTAGACTTTGCTGAATTTATGCAAAGTGTTTCCACTTGCAGAATGTGCATCACTTCAGTCTTCTCCCTATGCTGTTCCAGTGTATACTGGAACAAAGCAACATATTTTTAAGGGCAGAACAGTATCACACTACCTCAAAAGAATGTAAGTTCTACTGAAGAGGACAGATCACTTGTCAGTTCCCTGTTTGGAAGAAATTCAGGTAATATGCCGAGTTACATGTGCCAGTGAATATGATTATTTGAGGAGATAACTCTGGTAATATCGTAAAAATAAAAAACATTCTAGTGGTTTACATGATCTTCCCCTTGGAAGAATTAATGTTATATTTAGATGACATGCATTTGTCTGTGATGCTCTCAGATCTGTGCTAGAACAATAATCTTCTGTGGATGTTCCAAGGAAATCTCTTAAAGACATGCCAGTGAGTCATCTGGTCAGGAGCTAATGAACACTATGACTGGCTTTGGAAACTGTTCTTCTTCCTCAACATGTAATCTGGGATTAGATATTGTAGTGATTAAGAGACTGTAAGCAACCTGGGAGAAGGACACTGCACTTCAAGTAGCCCACACATTACGCAGTGCTTCTGTGAGTCAGGCTATGACATATTCAGTAGAAAGCTAAATAGCGTATGTATTTGCATACATTAAAAACCTCCCTGCATAGTAGCAGTCAATCAAAGCACCTATCCTTCAAGCACTTCCTCCTATACATAAGCTAAGCCCTTCTTGAAGCCAAGAGACCATTACACATAAACTCAAGCACATTCAGACTCTTCAGAGCTAGATCTGAATGGACTGGGGAACCCGTAACTGGTACAGAACAGACTCTTATTCTAGGTCTGTCTGACAAAACAGGAAAGTAAGGTAAGTCACAGGGACAGACAGAACAGGTAACAACTATAGCTTCCTCTGAGCTAGTTACAAATCAGAAGGAACAGCAGTATCTGAGTGAAAACAAAGTGCCTCTCCAATTTCAATAATGCCATCCAGGAAGTCTTGAATATGTCCCAAATTCACTAGTGTCCAAGTGCTACCATAGGACCAGTTACCATTTTTCCCCCAGAAAGACTTCTGAAACAAGTCTTATGAGAGCTTAGTTTTCTAAGCACATAAAACACTGGACAGATAATCAACTATAGTTTAACATGTATATTTTTCATATTTGTTCATAAAACTATGTATCCTGTATTGTTTTTAGCAGATACTTTGCATGCCTGATGAGATCGGAAGCTCACTGCGTTCCATGGATCATTAACTATTAACAATTCCTACCACAAAACATTCTGGATACAAAGAAATGCCCAAGATACTCCATCGTACTCCTGACCTCAGGATGCCCCTAATCCTACCACAGAGATATGACAGCCCCTTCCCTACAGCTGCAGCAGCCAGAGGCAGCTCTGGCTGTTCCTGCTAAGAGGTGGCACCAGCCAACTGCACTTAATTCAACACCACCAAAAGGCAACAAACCACCAAAGCTCACTGTAACACAGCAGGCAGCCCAGGTTGTCATGCTCCATCCTACTCTTAAAAGCAAATGGTTGAAAATATTTGCATTTATATTCCTCTCTCTCCTTTTGTCTAAGCCATGCAAGTGACCTGAAATAATAAGCATGGGCTGATTAATTGCTGCATGCGTTCCCTTCTGCAGAGCTGAAAGGTCAGTTGGGGTAAAAGCAAAGGGTGACATGACGTACAACACTAAACACCCCTGTTTTTAAGCAGCCACCATTGATCAATGAACCACATACAAACCAAGAAAGAGTTCTTTTCACTACATGCGCTCAGGCTTAAATGGACCAGCTGAGAAACAGTTGCTGAACTACTAACTCCAAAGATGGAGAAAAAGCCTTATGTGGGCCTCCCTCCCCAAGGCTAAGCGCTTAACAGCGTATTAAAAATGTAGACATCTTAGTGCAGATTTCTAAGGATTTCTCTACATTTACATAACAGTTGGCAGCTCTCTCATCTGTAGTTGGGGTTGGGGTTTTTTTGCTTGTTTTGGTTGATTTTTTTTTTCCTGGTCTTCATAAAGCTACCTGCAACAGCATACTTGTCATTACAGTTTTGTTTGTAGAGAAAAGATGTCCAACTGCATCTTCTCTTATTAGCTACCACCGATTGTGTTAGCACACTGCCGGCTAAGACAGAGATGCAACAAATAGCCGCAACCATCCCGAAGTGGTTTAATTTGAGATTACGTTTTAGAAATACGATTTCAATACTTTCTATGACACAATTTTGTTATATTATCGCTGTATTTGTTTAGTACTGAAGTGTAGGCAAACCTATAGTGTGCGTTTTCCAGAAGCACTTCACATTATGCTGATTGTGGACTAGCTGAAAATGAAACCTGCTGAGAACTGAGTAAGGCAACACTGAGTTAAACCAGAAAATTTAAAAAATTCAACTAAACAATAAATATTTCATTGTCCTACTCAAAAGTGATCCTCCTTGTTTCTGCAAGGAAGAGAAAATTCACTGAAGAGGTTTCAGCTCCAGCAATTTCTAAGAGTCTCCAAAGTCCCAAAAAGCTAGCACCAAATCCCTTCCTAGTTTTGCCATTGATAATATCATATTCTGCCTTTCCACACCGCTGACTAGAGAGTGAGGAAGAGAGCTTTGAATCTAGAAAGATGATTATATAAATGAGTTTTTCAAGGTATATAATTATCAAATTCCTAAATCACTTATTTCAGAGGCTATAACAAGAGAGGGCATGCAGGCAAAGCTGTGTAGATTAAGCAATGTAAATGTTAATTAAGAGAGCTGAAGAAGGGAAAGGAAGTCATGCAATACCTCTGCATCAGCATGTGGAGCCTGGGGCCCATTCACCACATGGTGAGGGAAGGCCTCTCTAAGGGAAAAACAAGGAGAAAGCAGAGCTCAGGCTTGGAAAGAGGAAAAGAGGGGGTCAAATTTTTTTGTGCTGTTTCCTGTCCTCGCCCTTTCCACATCCTTCTCCATGCCCAGGAGACAGGAGTAGCAGTCTTTTAACAAAAAAAGGGCAGATGTTGATGCTAATACACACTCTACTCTACACCAGCCCTGAGAGGCTCTGTGGCCAGCCGGCTGCAAGACTGGAGCAGTGAGGAAAGATCCAATTGTCATGTTTTTATTTTTACAGATGCTTCTAGTATTGCAAATATACATATTCCACCATGACTAGACAGAATAGGTCAAGTGTTTTTCTCCAGGACCACACACATGTTTGCAAGCCTCTGGGAGTCTGGGGGCACAGCTTCATTAAGCAAAAAAAAAAAGCTTGCTAACGCTGCCTGCAAGGCTTGGGTGGGGGCAGGTCTCACTTGGCCACTGTGTGAAAGCTGCAGAAAGTAAAGAAAGGGCCTAAGACTCATTGACCACTCGGAGTGTCACAGCCTCACTTAGAGGTCATGTTTAGGGATACCATTCTGGTCTGCTGTAGTCCTATGGAATATCATCTTTGTTTCCATGTATGCATTCAGGCTATTAAAGTCTGCAGGATTAAGAGCTACATTTGCATTTTGTACAGTTGAGGGAAAGACTTAGTTACAATTAGACAAAGTTGCTAGAGTGACCCCTCCAAATCTGCCCCCATAAGACTACCAGTGCCCCTCTCTCTGCCTTTGCATAAGTATAGATGAAAGCAGCAGCGATATTGTATTTATCACGGCACAAAACAACAGCACACTTCAACAGAAATACACTGCATATTCCCCAGCTAAAAGCACACAAATAATCAGGGGCTGCAACAGTACCAAGTTATTTCACAGTAACCTGGTTTCTGAACTACTCGTCTGGCAGGCCCAGCAGCAATACTTCTTGTTCAGGGCATTCCTAATGGATGTAACACATTCAACCTCCTACTCCCCATCCCAATAGCCCTCTAATGCGCTCTTTGCTTGCCTCTGCAGTTCAATGCAGTAGTCTAGCTGAAGCAGTATTAAGAAATTAAGAATAGTGGCATATCACCAAGCTGAAAAGCTCTCTAAGTGAGTGGAGTGTGGTGAAAAATCTGACTGTCACATCACCAGCTTTTTAAAGATTAAATCTAGCATGCGCCAACATGCCTAACAGCAACCTGTCACTGAAGTCCAGAGAAACTCAGCTTCTTGAGTGACTGCATCTTCAAAATCAGCTCTCACCTCCTACATGCCCTCTTAAGAATTGGCCAGAGTTATCCTAAATTTTATCAGACTCCCAAAATACTAAGATGTATTTTCATATGCGTATGGTCTCACTAAGAAGATGCCAGATTTTAATGTCATCAATAAACTAGTTATTTATATGCTTGCTGTCTTTCCCAAGTGATATTCGCAGGTATTAGAGCAATAAACTAAGAACACTAAAGTAGGCTTTGCAATAAGAGCCTTAGAAACACCAGATACTGTGAGCTACCAGCTTCAAGGACTTCTTCGGCTTTCAGTGAAGACTCTCCTGACATCTTTTGAAAATCTTCCACATTCTAGTATACATTTTGTCCTTCAACATGCTAGAAAGGACCTACACTGAGTTATAACAACTATGGGAGCATAAGGAAGTTTGGAATGCATCTCGAGACCACATTAAAATTCTGTGTCTCAAAACAGGCTTCACCATCCCACAGTTCAGGTCCTTTCTTTACCTGCTGCCAAGCTACTTAGGATGTCTCTATTTGCCAATAGTCACATAATTTCAGCCCCTTGAGTGCTGCAGTTGGTAACAAAACTGAGTGAGAAGGGAGGCGCAAATGCTTGAGTACCTGCTGCAGAGAACAACTGTGGCACGCGTGCATCTGCGGAGTAGTTGGGCAGTACCCACCACTGAGGCCATACTCAGGCTGCACTCTTCCTGACACCGCTGAACAAAATATATTCCCTTGAAATGTATGTATTTTAGAAATCAACGCTAGAAGAGTCAGAACAGGTTTTTGTATTTGTGAAGTTTAAATACATTTTGTTGCAAGTGAGATGTATACTTGAGGAAAAACTGTTACTTCTGCCTCTAGTTGGCTCACATTAATCTCTGGTTAACTGCTGGAATTCATCAAGGACAATTTTTAGCCACTGAGTGACTTAACTGTAAGAATTTAAATGTGTGTCAACACTTTTACCTTCCACTCCTTTGCCTTCCTTTACTATTAAAAAAAGTGCAGGAAACAAGCCTGCTGAAATAGCATGCCTTTCTTCCATTAATCAACAGCTATATTAAATTACTTCCAGTTATCTGGACAAGGACACCAATGTTTTGTCACCATCTCTAGAGACACTACTGTAGTTCTATTGATAAAAAAGCCAGCTGTCCTGCTTAAAAAAAAAAAAAAAAGCAAGCATGTTTTAGTTTTAGGTAAGACTAATACCAACATCATCCCCCTCACTTCAATCCTGTCTCCCAAAGCATCCCTGTGTTATCCACATACAGTTAAAACAAAAACTTCAGTTTGAATCCTGCCTTCAGTTAAGCAACTCCAGCATTTACAGGATTTGAAGTTAAAGAATTTAGCTTCCTATCTCTCTTCCCTCACAGAAGAAAAATTTGGGAACAGTTAACACCAACTTCCATATTCCAATATAGCCTGGAAAAGGATATGATACAATGCATAAACTAAAAGAAATAAAACTAACATGCAACTCAACAACCATAGTAACTCCACAGTTCCCTACAGCCTTTTTAAAAAAAAACCAAACAGAAAAACCCCAAACCACATGCAGCTCTGAAATAGGTTTTCACCTCCAAATTCAGTGATGCATCCCTGTGTCATGACATTGGTTTCAGCACCAGGTAAAAGCCCAAATCCTAGCATGGGATTTTAACTCACTGTAGCCATCTGTTTCAAGAGGATTATATGGATTTTTTTTGAAGTGCTAGACACATTAAAAATAGCAGAGAGTCATTTCAAATGCTTTTTCAGCTACCCTGTGTTAAAAATATCACCTAAGCTTGAAACTCAAAGCTACATAACCCTGTAAATCTGCTGTGCCTATTGATGTCCTCTGACATCTTAAAAAAACCCAAAACATAATATTGTAAAAGTAACAACCATTTATTAATATCTCCACATTTGGTTTTCATGACTAAGAGAGGCATGTATAGTCACTAGCTAAGTCTCAGCTACCCTCAGGCTTTCATTTAATAGCATAAGTATCATTTCCAAAATGGTATAACTTAAAACACTATGCTGCTTTTTTTTTTTCTGACAACTTAATGCTGAAGTTTTGCAAAGAACATTTGTTACCAAATCTGAAAGTTTCACATTGCTTCATGCATTTACTGCACGCTTTCAAAGAACAAGCTGCATGCTCATTTCATGCAGGCGAATGTCTTTTTCCAAGACATTTTGTTGCTGGGCAACATGACTATTTCAAATCTTTTACTGCTTAGAAAAAAGCCACAGTAATTCTGGTTCTTTTGCTTCAGATACCCGTAACAGATCTGCTTTCTGTCTGAGCTGGGACTTGCTCTGCATACATGAGAAAAAATTACTTCCATTCTATCTCCATATGCAGAACAAGCAGCAATTCAGTGACTACTCAGTTCATATTCTGGTCTATGGACTTTTTTTTTTCTTTGCTTTTTGACTAAGGAACCTGTATACCTTTTCATAGGCAAAAGGAAAAAAAAAAAAAGACACCAGAGGAAAGAAGCATTATCATTCCCACTTGATGAAATGGGTTGTTTGGTTCCTGGAGGTGTATGATGAGCTGCTTATCCCAGTAATATCATACCACCCTAACCACAAGCAGGAAGGACACAAGCGAAGTTACACTTCATTACATGACCCCTAGTTTTGAAAAGTCATGACAGACAGACAAACCTTCCATTTCACAGGAATGGCACCTTCAGTTGCCTCTATTCAATGCCACCCTTCTGTTACAGATCTGCTTTGCAACTAGGCTGGGGGGCAGGGAAGAGTACTTAGGAGATGCATATAGAAATGTGCCTATGAATGTAAAAGCTACTCCCAGCCTCCTCCTCCTCCCCCTCCCCTCGCATCATTTTATACAGCCTTAGCCTCTGCTTTTGTTTCCCATTAACAAGTGGTGGTCACCCTACATATGTTTTGATAACTGTAGCAGCTTTGATTTTGTAACACTGCTTACAAGTACATGACAGCACCGGATAATAGCAAGAGACGTCTAAAAACCTCACTTCGTAGTATTTTCTCATTGTAAGCACTGAAGAATTTAATACCAGTTGTATATTTTTCTTTTATACTAAAATAGCCCCAAAATATAGAAATTTCCTGTTTAATTTGGTAATTCTATCCTTATGTTTGTTTATTTTTAAAGATAATCAATTAAAGAAATTATATCAACATAAGTTATAACAGCCTAAAGGTTTGCCTTGTTTTCTATCAATTCATTCAATCAAGGCCTTATAACAAAACACTGTCTCTTTCACATCCTCCAATGTTTTTCTTATTACATTATACTTCCATTTCCACTTTGCCACAGTACCTGATAGCTGCAGAATTCCAGTGCTTTGCAACTAATATTAATAATTCAGATGAATCCAATTTCCAAAGATTTTGGCAACGACACAACAGATTAAAGCAACGGCCTTTTACGTCTGAAGTTCCCAATTAGGTTTGATATTCAAGTGAGGTAGGTGGTCTCTGCTTACTTCCAGTGCTTCTTCCCCTCACAATTACTACACAGCTGAGCATCCCCTTCCTTCTCCTCCCTAAAACCTCCACGCTCCCAAGAGAAAAAGCCTGCAGTCTAAGCTCAAGAATAAAAGAGGGAGAAGTTCTTTTAACATCAGGGAGAACAGTTAAGTGTGCACTTACTGTAGTAAGCCATCAGATAGTGCTAGTAATCCTTTACTTCCAGAAGCACCAGGTTTCACTTGCCCCACTTAACTAATACATTCAAAAACACCCCAGATAATTCATTGTCATAACTTCACAACATGATTTGGGGATTAAAGACCTTTTCTCCCAATCCACTTCCAGCACAATCCCAGTATGACAGCCACAATTAAAGCAAATGAAAGTTGCAGACATCAAGTCAGGAAACATTTACTAGGAGCTCTAACTGTGCAAGAAGCACAGTGCACCTGCAACCCGCGCAGGGGCTATGCTGTCTGAAATTGGACCGTACGATGGACAAGCACCTATAGATCACTGCTGTGTGCCAGGGCAGGCACCACAACATAAGGCAACATCTGGAGGTGCCGACCCCTCAGTTTGCAGGATATATGCTGCCTTCCACCCCTCTACATTAGCCACAGGCACCTGGGATGCAGAGCTGTGGCTTTTCTCCATCTTCTGTACAGGGACTGGGAGCTGCCAACACCATAAGGGAAAACAAGGGTCAGGTGAGGGTGTTGCACATAGAAAGCACGATAGCATCAAGCTACTATTCAATATCAGGCTACTTCCAGGTATGTTAAGTAGCGCTTATAGCAAAGGAAAAAAGCAATTCACTTACTACTTCAGAGATAGTTTATAGCAAACAAAAAGGACACCCACAGAGCATCCCCAAAGTTTACAGAGTAAACACAGCAGGCAACCCCTAAAGAGGAAAACAGACGTGCTGAATGACAGAGACAGCAAAAAAAAAAGCATCTTCATTAGAAAGAAATTTTTTTTAAGTGATTTTTGCTGGGTTTAGTCACCAGAAACTAAGCTAAGTAGAGGTAGAAGGGAAAACACAAAGTAATGCTCTCTTTTTCATGCTCTGCATGTACAAACTTGAATAACTAAAGAGATTGAGAGTTACAAAAAGCTCTGCTAATTCCCCATTCAGGGAATAACTCCTCACGCAGAACCTCCATGCTGCAGAAGATCTTTCTCCAGTTGTCTGGCCTAGGGCGGATGAAGGAAAGGAAGCATTCTGATACCAAAGTTGCTGCAATGCAACATGCCAATCCCAATAGTAGTAGCTGTTTTAGCAACTGCAGACCCTAGCTTAAGTAAAAGATTTAATTACAGACAAACAGGCCCCTTCCTGTTCTGCATATTACCATCCTCAGTTTCCATCAGTCTCTCAAATTTGAAGTTAAAACTAATTAGACTGAATGATGTTGCAAGCAAGTAGGTAACTACGCTATATATCAAGACTACAGCTACTTACAGAGAAGTCAACTAAGAAACCTGGTGTTTTGGAAAACAATCAGTAGTGAGTTACTTAGTTATAAACAGCAGATACTGAAGAAAGATAAAACCTTCAATTTGTTGATGTATCTTGAAAAAAATTCAAACCAAAAGATCAGTGTACTCACAGATTACTCTTCTGCAACCCCTTGCATCACGTTAGGCTCCTTACAAAGAATTAGAGAGTACGAAGTAAAACCACTGCATGCATCCCACAGCTAGAGATAACAGGGTTTTCCACTTACAAATTTTAATTGGGAAGCCATTTAAAAGGATTATTTCTGGAAATATGAAGAGTGAGGTGCTTACCTATTTCATCCATTATATTCAGTACTGTACACTCATTTGCACTGCAGAGGTCTACTGTGAATCCATAGTATGATCCATATCAACCCATATGCATGACTTCAGTCTTCCATCCTACGTTTAAAAAATTCAGGCCAGCAATTATGCAAACCCACAGCAGAAAGGAGGCAGCATCACGAAAGGAAAAGGTGCAGCTTCAGAAAGCCTCAAACACGCATGCCATCAAAAATATCCTTTTGAGGTCAAGTCTGACCCACTCTCACCACTATTTGGCCCAACAGCTGATCAAAATGGAGTTTGTCACAGCCACAGCATCCTGAGATTACATGCAAGGGATAGGGAGGGGGGGAGAAGTCTGCCGAGCACTTCCCCGTGCTCTGCGTCAATAGATTTGGGCTTAGCCTCCGTTAAGCAGCTCAAGCCACCGGTTATTGGTGCTGGCAGCTGTCTACCACACTGCCCCACTTCCTACTGCAAAACACGCTGCCTGGGAGGGAGGCCCTGGTCAGTCAGCTCCAACCTGCCGCCAAATAAAACGGAGAAGTAGGACAGCGGAGCCTCCATGTTTGCCTTAGACAGTCCTTCCATAGTTTAAAATATCACACACACACCCTGCCCCCTTTTAAAAAAAGCTTAGTGCAAAGATCAGTTACAGAAATACTAAAAAACCCAACATGCATTTGAAGATAAAGAGCTGAACTGAGATGGGACCTCAGTTTTAGTGAAGGATTTTTGCACGTGTACATAAGCAGATTGCTTTCTTAGGTATTTCCAAGATTTTAGTATTGGGTATACTATTTGGCATTTTAGCATTTCTTAGACATCAGGTAATTTTGGACATGTTTCTACTGGCTTGATAAAACACGAGCCCTTTCAACAAGCACAGTACAATCATTAAAGTCACCACTTTGCCCAAAATTATGGCAAATCAGTTACTAGCGGCTTAACAGCAACTGCTATATTACTTCCCCTATCCTCAAAAAAAAAAAAATGCTAATAGTGGGTTCAATCCAGACTTTAAGAAATACCTGTGCTAGTGTCACATATTCTAGGTCATGTTTTACTTCACGCTGCAAGATATAAACCACTTATATATAATATGACCAAACATCATTCTCCTCTGAAATTTAACACAACTGTGTAATAAACCCAAAAATAATTCTCCTCCAAAATTCCCTCATTATAAGTTTTGTTACAAAATAATTAAAATCAGAGTTGTCACACCAATAAGATCATGCCACAGTTAGACCTCCCATTTCAGTACCAACAGCTTATAACCACTCTGGTTCTACAGTACTTATTTGTTAAGCTGTAACAACTACTCTACTCACGTGTGGCATGAGGGCACCTCCCACCCACTCCATATGCTGGCCAGACCACGTGACCTTAAAAAAGTCCACAGAAGTCAAAGCTTTGTCCTGTGTATTGGGTTTCTGTGGCAAGGTCTTGGTAGTGGGGGGGCTACAGGGGTGGCTTCTGTGAGAAGCTGCTAGAATTTTTCCCTGTGTCCACCGCTGGCCAAGGCCAAGCTGATCAGCGGCAGTGGAAGCACCTCTGGGATAACATATTTAAGAAGGAAAATAAAAAAAACCAGCTGCATCTCAGTAGCCAGAGAGAGAAGTGAAAGGATGCAAGAGAAAACAGCCCTGCAGACACCAAGGTCAATGAAGAAGGAGGGGGAGGAGGTGCTCCAGGC
>NW_009260493.1:6732613-6736888 GCF_000687185.1 Egretta garzetta | reverse complement strand
GCAGGGGACCCAACGCTGGAGCAGTCTGCTCCTGAGGGACTGCACCCCGTGGAAGTTATGGACCCATGCTGGAGCAGTTCGTGAAGAACTGTAGCCCATGGGAAGGACTCATGTTGGAGTAGTTTGTGGAGGACTCTCTCCCTTGAGAGGGACCCCACGCTGGAGCAGGGGAAAAGTCCTCTCCCTAGGAAGAAGCAGCAGCAGAGATGACATGTGATGAACTGACCTCAACCCCCATTCGCATCCCCCTGTGCCGCTGCGGGGGAGTAGGTAGAGAAGCTGGGAGTGAAGCTGAGCCCAGAAAGAAGGGAGGGGCAGGGGGAAAGTTTTTAAGATCTAGCAGTTTTTCCTCCTCTCCTTCTCCAATTTTGATTGATAATAAATTAATTATTTTCAAGTTGAGTCTGTTTTGCCCGTGATGGTAACTGATAAAATGATCTCTCCCTGTCCTTATCTCGACCCACAAGCCTTTTGATTTACTTTTCTCTCCTCTGTCCGGTTAGAGGGGAGTGATAGAGCAGCATTGGTGGGCCCCTGGTGTCCAGCCAGGGTCAAACCACCACATCCTGTCACCACTGTCAAACCTGGGCTGCAACATGAAAAGCAGCCTTGTGACATGGCCAGGGAGCCTGGGAGAGTGGGACTGAGCATCTGGTCCTGGCAGAACCTTCCCATGTAACTGCAGCAATGATAACCCCAGGAGCGCTAACCCCACTTAGCCTCTCTCAACTTAGATGTGTATCTTTAGATGAAAACATTTTTATTCTCAGCTCTTCTTTAGCATCTCATTTATTCAAATTATTGGTTCTGATGCAAACATTCTCCCTCCAGCCCCACAACCAGTACAACTGGGCCCAAATTTTTGCTGGGGTTCCTGGGTACCCTGCGGTAGGAACAGCAGCTAAGACTCTAGAGCTCTTCCTGTGAAATTACAAGCCTGAAGCAACTTGGTTTTATGAAATATTAGGGAGGTAGATTGCTAAGCACCAAGTAGTTTGAGTTGCAAACTCAAAACAGAGTGTAAGCATTAATTATCTTTGATTATGAATACTAAACATTAATTATCATTAATTAATTTCATCATCCTTGTTCAGATGACGAGCAGGTAACTTGCTCTGCAAGCGGTCCCCTTGAGGTACAGCACAAAGAATGGAAAAAACAAACAAAAACAAACCCAAGCTCATTCAGAACATGTTCAAAAACACCCCATTGACACTGACTGTAAAATAATTAAAAACCTAAGGAGAGAAGAGGTAAAACTAACACCCCCTGCTACAATGGTTCTAAAAATTAAAAAGCACTGTTTGTGTATTCCGATACATTCACAGTGCAGTTCAGATCACACGACCCAAGGAGGTAAAAGCTATTCTGTAACTGACATGTGGGGTATATTAACTTGCTAATTCACTTTCTAATGCACAGTCCACTGAGCATACAATTACATAAAAAAAGAAGATGAAAACCCATGCAGTCAAGCATATTAAATTTGTATGGGTTGTAACATTATACAAAGCTTTTATTTTAAATACTGAGAAATAATATACCTTTTTTTCTTTAAAAAAAACACCCAAACCACATCATTCACCCTTAAATCAGCCACATGCACAGCATGTATACACTGAGCATATGCCATCCTTTTCTAGTACTGCCAGACAAAAGCTACATCGCCAAAAATAGCCACGCAGTGTGCTAGAGCTGCTGCAGAATGCCCTAGATACATTTAGGCCATGAAGATTGAGCCGCCCTGCCGCAAGGAAGGGTTAGGCACTAACCTTCATAATAGGCCAGAGCTGAAAAGGAGGAGGAAAATGAATTTCCATCCTTGAAGTTAATTTTTAATAATAAATGTGATTTAGCTGAGTTTAAAAGGGAAAGTCATCTGAAATCCATTTCCAGGCAGAGCTGTAATGCATGTGTATACACAAAGCATAATGGGAAAAGGGTATATTAGAATACTTGGTACAGGTTTTCTGTGAAAAGGCCAGGTATAGAAAAAGGTGCTGTTTTCAACGAAAAAAACCCTTGAAATATTTTACAGAGTTGACTTCATAAGAGTACAGTGCCAAACTCTGATAGATGATTCCCCTGTTTGGTTTCTCTATTTTTGAAACTTGTTTCTTCCTACTCTTCTCCTTCTGCAGAGACTAGGAAAAGCCAACGGTTGATGTTTTTTCTAGATCAGGTAAAATACCGTAAACTGGAAGAGCTAAACAAGTAAGGATGACTGTGCTAAATGTTTAGAGGGATCAGAGATGATTGATCATAGCTCAGTGCGCCAGACAGACCCCCCGCAAATCCCTTGTCAAATTTCAGGCTAATTCGCAGTTTATCTACCTTCACCATCCCAACACTCCATTCAGCATGCTGGAAGGCAGCATCTTGAACCAAAGGAGGTGAGCATTACAGCAGTATAATAACAAACACAAAACACACTTATCCCATGATAAAGTAGGCAGCAGTAAGTAATGTAAGGTGTTAAATGAATGAACAAGGTAGTGACATCCGAGAGTCATCTTCATAAACTTCAGCCATTTCCTTGCAACACATTTTTGATGTACTGGAACAGTGACAAGTGTATGTTTATCAGTAAAATATTGAGTGTGGCCAGAGCTAATGCATTTCAGTCTCTGCTGTGGAGAGGACAGTGGTCTTTCTCATGCTATCCTCCCAGTTACCTCTGAGGAAGAAAGCTCAGTCTGAGTGAAGAGATCATTGCCTGTATCAACTGACCGAGACAAAATGGATTTCCCCAGATTAACAGGTGATTGCCCCTGCACTGGCAGGCAAGGCTTCACCTTTAGCCAGGTGACCAGTAGAAAAACAAGAGGAATCTCCACCCACACCCTGCACCCCTAACTAGTTTGTCTCTGCAGGTGGGCCTTGTAACACAGCCTGTGAACCACCCAGCATTTAAAAAAGCACACATACTACCAGCTTGTTCTTATCACTCAAGACTATGCCCTTCCCCCCCCCTCCCCCCCGCCCCGAGGTCAACGCAATGGGGAGCAAAAGGGATGAAGACTTCTCTTTAGCCCTCTGAGGCAGTCTTGGAGTCCCACATGTTAAGCTTCAGTCATCAGCCTTTAAAGTGTAAACGTTAGCCTACATCATCACAGTCCTTATAAAATGAGTAACATGATAGCATTGCAGGCAAGGCTTAGTGCTCCTGTCATTCTGCATTTCTGACAAGGCTACTGTATGCCTAGGGGATCACATACGTAAAAGCAGCAAGCTGTTTCTGCTCTAACCTACCCGTGAAGAGGGAGACGGCTTGGGAAAAATGCAAGTGCCAGAAAACCAAAGAACCCCTGAAAAATTCAAGGGTATAGTCTGCTGCCTAGCCTAAAGAGGAAAACATAAGCAGGTCGGCACTTAATATTAAAAATGCCTCAAAATAGTATAATTCAGTCAGTGCTGTCAAACAGCAGTAGAAAAAGTTCTGGGGGAGATTTCACCATCAGTTATATTGCCTGGACTACCTCTGCTTCATTGTGGCTTTCATTATATTGACCACCATCAGGGAATATGACCCTAAATTTAAATATTAAAAGAGAAATCCACCTCTATAACAGTTTTTCCAAGTCTCAAGACAGACTTTCAACTTCATCTCCTTTTAAAGGAGTATAAAAGGATCTACAAAAAATATCTTTAAAACATTTTAAATGTAGGAAACTGTTTGTCCATGTGAAATTTTCATCATTGAGGCATTGGAGCATGTCCAAAGAAGGGCAACGAAGCTGATGAGGGGTCTGGAGCACATCTTATGAGGAGTGGCTGAAGGAACTAGGGTTGTTTAGTCTGGAGAAGAGGAGGCTGAGGGGAGACCTTATTGCCCTCTACAACTACCTGAAAGGAAGCTGTAGCCAGGTGGGGTTCAGTCTTACAGAAGCAGTAAGACAAGAAGAAACGGCCTCAAGTTGCACCAGGGGAGGTTTAGATTGGACATTAGGAAAAGTTTCTTCACCAAAAGGGTTGTCAAGCATTGGAACAGGCTGCCCAGGGAAGTGGTGGAGTCCCCATCCCTGGAGGTATTTAAAAGATGGGTAGATGAGGTGCTTAGGGACATGGTTTAGTGGTGGGATGGCAGGGTTAGGTTAATGGTTAGACTTGGTAATCTTTAAGATCTTTTCCAACCTAAACAATTCTATGATTCTATCATTTCAGTCCACTGGTGCTAAATCAGAAGACGCTGATTTATACATATATATAGCTACTATATATATCTTAGCATTTAGAAAAACTTTGTCCCCCATCCTCCGAGTCTCTAATGCTCAC
>NW_009260493.1:6709688-6732535 GCF_000687185.1 Egretta garzetta | reverse complement strand
TATAAATGTCTCCATAATAAATTAGCCCATCAGTTCTCATACATATACAGAGTTATTAAATTTTTTCCCCTTCTTTATGTCAAAACATAAAAGGATATTTTTCATTGTTTCCTTTTTGGTTACCAAGAGGCAATCACATTTATGGGACTGAAAACTCTCCTGACAAGACACATGCTTCCACTGTAGATTCAATGTCCTCATGAAATTCTTTTGGTACATTAATGGAAAAAGCTCTTGAAAATCTGAACAAGTAGGTACTTCTCCCCACCCCACCCCCCCCCAGCAGCAATAATACTACCTAAATTGTTTTCTGTAGAAGTCAATATTCACTGTGGCATGAGAATAAGCAGAAGTCAGGGCTCCTTAACTGTAGTTAGCTTTGCTCCTGGCCCACTGTGTGAGCTCTGTCCTTCTTTTATCCATCCTATTCCCCAAAAATGTTTATTTTTTATTTTTTTTTTTAAAAAGAGAAGCTTTGTGAATCTTAATAGATTTTTTTTTTTTAATGCTTTGGTAAAAGTCTCCTTTCCCTGTATCATGCAGGCCTAAAACTGCATGCACTCAAGAGCAGGCTAGTATATAAACACCAGAGAGAACAATTAAATAACAGCGTTGGTACTCTGAGAGCAGAGCTCTCATGTTGAAAACGCTCCCCAAACTCCAAAGTGCATTTGCTGAAGACAGCTGAGTGCAATGGCTTAACACCAAAGAACAATCTAAAGATCCCTTCTGCCCTTTTTGAAAGTTTAATCACTTCCACGGCTGTCCTGGAACAACCTACGTACAGCAAAGCATAGCCAGAAGAGAACAGCAGGGTAATTGACTGGCAGCTGACTGATACTGCAAGTGCTCTGTGGTTCCCATTCCAGGAAGAGGAACACCACATCACCACATCTTTCTTCGAGTCCTCATGATTTGCCAGAAACAAGGAATATCTACATGACCCAGGTAGCCTGAGAAGTTTCCTTAGATGCTGAAGAAAGCTCTTGTGCCCAACAACATGATCCAAATGTGCAGAGACCGGTGACAAGTGGTGTCCCTCAGGGGTCCGTACTGAGACCGGTGCTGTTTAGTGTTTTCATCAATGACTTAGCAAGATCAAATGCACCCTCAGCAAGTTTGCGAATGACACCAAACTGAGTGGTGCAGTTGACACAACAGAAAGATGGGATGTCATCCAGAGAGACCTGGACAGGCTGGAGAGGTGGGCCTGTGTGAACCTTATGAGGTTCAAGAAGGCCAAGTGCAAGATACTGGGTAACCCCCAGTATCAATACAGGCTGGGGGAAGAAAGGATCGAGAGCAGCCCTGCTGAGAGGGACCTGGGGGTGTTGGTGGATGAAAAGCTGGACATGAGCCGGCAATGTGCTCTGGCAGCCCAGAAGGCCAACCGTACTCTGGGCTGCATCAGGAGAAGCATGGCCAGCAGGTCAAAGGAGGGGATTCTGCCCCTCTGCTCTGCTGTCTGGAGTGTTCAGCCTGGAAAAGAGAAGACTGTGGGGACACCTGATTGTGGCCGTTTAGTGCTTAGAGGGGGCCTATGTGAAAGATGGGGACAATCTTTTTAGTAGGGCCAGCTGTGACAGGGCAAGGGGTAATGGCTTTAAACTAAACCAGGGTAGGTTTAGACTGGATAGAAGGAAAAAATTCTTTACAATGAGAGTGGTGAAACACTGGAACAGGTTGCCCAGAGAGCCAGAGAGATGGTGGAGGCCCCATCCCTGGAAACATTCAAGCCCACGTTGGACGGGGCTCTGAGCAACCTGACCTAGTTAGTGGTGTCCCTGCTTGCTGCAGGGGGGTTGGACTAGATGACCTCTAGGGGTCCCTTCCAACCCAAAACATTCTATGATTCTATGAATAATTTTTTTAACCCATAAGTACACATTTGATTACATAGTTTTATTGAAGGAACCGACACCAGTTTGGTTTCAAGCATTTCTATAGTAAAGCGTTATTTGTATTTCAGTTAGGCCTATAGCCATAGAATCCATATTAAAAAAACAGCTATTTTGATTAATAATATGGTTATGAGGGAATTTGCTCAAGTCTGAGATTTGCTTCCCTCCTACCCAGTGTGCTAGAGGAGGAGAGAACTTAAGAGAGTTATTCCACACATGTATGTACCTAAGCAGTGATGTCTGATACAGTCTTCTGTAGGAGGCTATCAGAAGAGTCACGGCTTCCACTGTTGAGCAAAAATAGGCAAATTTCAGTTGCAAGAAGTTAGCATTAAGCAGCAGTGTATGTAGGCTTCATTAATAAGAATGAAAATGGAGCAGAATCCAGAAGCTTGACGTGCCATAATTTGCAGTTAAGCAGTGTCAAGAAAAGGAAAATAGTTATATTTATTACTATCATTTTGGAGTTCCTACAAACACAGGCTATAGCAGCTAAAATCTGTTTCATTAGGATGTTATTACTGGAAAGACATGGGAACTTCAGCTTCAGTTCAGGGGGTATGCTATTTTCCTTAGGAAATTTTCCATAATGGTGTTTTATTGTACTGTCACAAACTGTTACATGGGTAACTACAGTAGCCACAGCATATGTGTAACCTTTTGAAACACTACCCATTCACTTTTGTTATAAGCACATCTGTATCTAGACATGACAACACACCTACATATCTTTTCTGCAAAAACTGTCAGGAATTGCACCTTGTGTGCTGGTGCACCTTTCCTCCAAGCTATTCCCCTTTCTCCTAGCAAACAAAATGCTGTGGAAAGAACAGTCTCTTCTGCATTTAGCTAAGCTCTGTGTTTGGCAGCTCTCTGAGGAAACAGCTCTGAACTGAGGAATTTGGTGAAGATTTAGAAAACAGAGCCACACTATCAAACACAGCAATTACTGGAACAGTGAATAGAGCCTGAACAACCATGCAGCAGCTTAGTATTTGATTCAGTAGCCTCATTACTCCCCAAAGTGTTATTTCAGGCAGTTAGTAAGCTGCAGCCAAAGCCTAGTCTTAAAGCAGCCACCTCATTTGCACAAGTTAAAGTACTTGCCACAAAAAAAAAAAAAAAGGAAAAAAAAAAAAAAAGAAAAAACTCAACCCCCCAAAAGCATCCCAAGCCTCCAAAGCTAGCCAATAATTTTTGGGACCATTTCACTATTAAATAACTCAGACTTGAGAGACTACACATGAAAGAATTGAACATACCACTTTTTCATGATGCTCTCTCTAAGGCACAGGCTAACTGCATCAGCACAGTCACTTCTAGCTTTTGTGTTTTAAAGTGCTGACTTTATACATACTGGATGACATTCACAATCCATCATTTTAACACTTCTCTCTCTCTCTGAGTCATGATGCATTGTTTCCAATAAAATAAATGCAGTAGAGTCAAATCCAATGCCAGGTCCCCACAGTTTAAGTAGTGCAGCAAATTAATAGTATAGCTGCAAAACAATCTAGACATTGACTGCCAATAGCATAAGAACAAACCCAAGGAATCTGGTCCTAGTCCAGCATGATGCCTCTCCAGTTCTCATAAATGCAGCTTTGATCTTTGGGAAACTCTGAAGCACGAGAAAAGTCAGAAATGCTAGCTGGCACACAAATAGACACTATTCCAGGTAAACAAACAATGCAATCTTGTGGGAAGCCCAAGTAATCAACCATTTCAACAAATAAACATGAAGTGTGAAAAAGCAAGATTTCAGGAATAAAAAAAATACAATTAAAGTAGAAATAACAACTTCTTCATAATGCCTTTCTTCCCCATGCTAGACACTCTTAACCTATCTTCCCATTAAATCCTACAGAGCCCTGTTCTCTGGTGAGTAGCAGCCTGGGTGCTTCAGGACTGAAGCCCTTTGGTTTTCCATACAAGCGATACCAGGCTGTGCAGGAGCAGCACGACCTGCAGTCCTGCCAGCATGCCTCCGCCCTGACTGAGGGGAGAGGCGATTCAGACCATTTCACAAGTGTCCTACTCCAAATTCCCTTTCTGCAAGTTGCCTAATAACATAATAATTCCCCACTTCCCAAGAAAGGATTTTTTTAAGAGTAGTTACTCCAGTACAAAGTTATAAAACTTTTTATAGTTGCATTATTTTGAGATACAGCTGACTATGCAGACCCATCATGAATTCCGAAGATAAACAGATCTGGGATTCAAAGGCTGATGAGAAACTTGCACCAATTTCAAGGCAGCTTTAGGGACTACAGTCCTTGGAAGCTGTCTCATTCTTTGAAATGGATACTGTATGGTTATTTCCTTCAAGCAAGAATTAGACCTCTAATTATTTACTTGCAAAATGTGGTTCAGATCAATAAAGCCAGAGAGATCCAGAAGACAGCAATAAGTGCTTTCAGTCCATTATCAAGAGAAAAAGATAAGTGCTCTAAGCCTGAAAGCAGGAGGTCAAATTCACTACTTTTTCAAGTTACTTTGCTTCAGAAGAATTACAAGGACAAAGTTGGCCCAGCCTTTTTAATGGTTTTGTACAAGTCTTACCATGCATCTTCTTGCCAGACAGACTTCTCTAACATTCCCCACACACAGCACCTGTTCTTATGACAGGCTTAGCTCTGCACTACTCATGAGTTACAACTACATAGGACAGGATTACAGTTGCGCAAAATGTTTCCAGCTCTGAAAAGAGCAAACCATTCAGTTGCAACCATCCCATGCAGTATTTTAAATACTTCAAGGTCAGTAAGCCTTGTTTTTTCCTGATACACTTTTTAAATTCCCAGCTTCAACTCCTATTCAGAGAGGGCTTTATTAAAAGACATTTGGAAGAAGTTTTATCAACTATGGGAAAGGAGTACACATGAAATCTAGCTTTTCAGTGTTCATAAACTGAAGTACTTAAATCCTTTAATAGGTGGGCTCCAACTGATACAATGGGACATCTTTCCAGTTGTGATAACAGACTACAAAATTCAGTGTTCATCTATTTGAAGAGTTAACTACTGCAGGCAACAGTCTAGCACGGTTTTTCCCACTCTTAGAAGAAAAGTACTTGATTTAACAGCAAGAACAGGATCTAGATTCACTGTCTGAAAGCTCTGTGTTTTATTCTGCCAAAGCTTGCAGTACAGCCTACAGTATAACCTCTTCTCACACTCCAGCTGGCATTAGTAATCTGCCTACATCTGTATTTGTTTAGACACAATGGCCCCTTAAAAAAAAAAAAAGACCCCCTGTTTCCCCCCTAGACAAGTGTTCCTACTTTGCTTATCTGGGAGTGAGGAGGGAATGCCTTAGCAATACTTATATATTTTCTTTCTCAAATAATCAGATCTCAAGTACTGGAATATTTGTCAATGATGCCTTGCGATACACCTCTATTATAGCATGTGGGTGAAGGGTAGTACCCTTTTCGTATAAAAGCAGATGCAGGGCTTCTCTTCATGTCAAAAAAGTCAACTTTCACCCTAGGCACTTCAGCACAGCACTGCTTTCTACTTCGCCAGAGAGGCTGGGATAGAAACACTGGTGCAGTAGCAATCCTTGCTTGTAGAAAGCTTTGGGGATCAGCTGGCATTGAGATGTCCCCCAAAAAGGTAGCCACAGACAGTGGGAACACTTACACAAACAGCACTGATGAAAAAAGTTTAGCCCCTATACTTCACTGAAATCACAAACCACACTATAATATGGTATAATGCCTTACCTGGGTGAAACAGGGAATGGAAATACTTTAAAATTTGTGATTTCCTAGGCTGACCGGGCAGCACTGTATCTACAATGTTTACCAAAAGAAATTCAAACTGTTTAAAAGACTGTAACAACTGATGTATCTACATCTCATCAGGGCCATGAATAGGCAATCCAATGCAGCGGCAACAGACCTGCTCAGCAAATCGCCCTGGCAGGCAATCTCCATTGCCATCTGCTTGGCTACCAGCACCTCCGCACACTCAGCTTTTGGCTCTACTGGCACATAAAAGGCAGAGCTCAGTGGACCGCAACCAACATGCTATGCAAGTGGCCCATTAAAACAGCCCCTACTCTGCAAGGATCAGTGCTTGAGCAGCTCTGACCCCTGCTAGCCCTTCCCAACCCAGTCAACAGGGAGTACAGCGCCAGGGAAGCTGCAGAAAAGACCCCACAGCCAATTAACATAAGCCTCAATGCTCCACTTAGCAGCAAGTTGCATCCAACACAAATTAACTTCTCTTTCAGCAGAAAGCCCCAATTAATCTTGAAGGCACACAGGACACCAACATATCCCTTCTTATTTTCCTCATTTTATTTTTCACCCTTTAAAAAGCAAAGCATAATACATAATCCAGCATTGCACTACTTAGCAGCACAAAGTAAAGGTATTTGGAAGGTGGCTTCAGCATTTAGAATTGCATGGCAGTGTGTTTATATAACAAGAAAGCCAGATCTCATTGGATTTTCCCATTTAAAGATCCAAGAGCACGAGAGAGTGAAAGTTTAAGCATATGCAGACAGCAATTTCACCACCTCTTAATACTTGCAAGGAGCCGAGTCTTCTCAAAAGGTTTACAGGCAAAACATTTTGTTCTCATTTTGTAAAGAATTTTGTAAGAGGTACACATCACAAACTTATATATATATATATATGTTATATTGCAGATTAAACCCTTTGGATTATATAATTAATGCTGCTAAATTTAAAGAGTATTCATGTAAAAGGTCAATCAAACAAACAAGTTGGGACAAGAGAAAGGGAGAAAAAGCTGTGCAGAGAATGGGAAGTAGGTGCACTGTTGCTCAGTCACAAGGAATTGGAGCTTTGCTGGCTGGCTGTTTTTCCACAGAGTAATATTCAATAATCACTGCACAGCCTGAAATACTTGAGTCAGATGGGAAAGCTCTCACTATAATCACTATTGTCAGAATGTCCTGCAAAACCAAGTTTCCCCTTCTCAGAGAAGGAAACAGAGATTGTGCCTGTAAATGTTACTAGACGTGGTATTTGTCACCAATTATTCTCCAAGTCACAAGAATTTTCACATGACAAGGCAGTCTGCAACACAGGTCTCAGAAGAAATGTCAATCAATCAATAACTGGTTTTTCAATAACCATTCTCAGAAGACAGTTGGTTTAAAACTAAAAAACAAGCCTTCCTCAAGAGAAGAGCATGCCTCCATACTTATATCTTCTCTTGATTTTTGTGACTCTCACTTACTCCCAGCCCCCTTCAGTGTACTTTCACACCACTTCAGTCCACCAAAGTGAGCAGGTCGGGTTGGGTATTCTGTGGCAGAGAATTGGTCAAAAATGGGGAAGGGCAAAGGCTTTCAAAAATATGTAATAGACCCCCTGGAGATATATTACTAAAAGTTTTGTAACCAAGAAAAATTCAAAATCTTACTTTGAGTTACAGCTGTCGGTTCCTGCTTACTCCACAGAACACCCCGTTTATTAATATGCTGTAACTCTACCAGCCCTCTTCAACTATTCTAGAGCATCACTATTCTAGAGCATCATTATCTCTTTAAGGACTGATAAGAGAGATGTTACTAACATCACAGAGAGGAAAGTAAACCTTCTCATCAGGGTGCTCCCTAGCTTGTGTCTTTTTAAAGCTATGTTAGCTTACATGGTTTCAAGGGCAGGTGGCTGCTTATGTGACTCTCTGGTTGCAACATGTCAGACCACACTCTTAAGATATACAACAAAGGGCAAACGATTGTGAACAGTAACAAGCAAATGAGGGTAACCTCTCTCACTAACACAGACATCCTTCTTAAAGCTTTTGGTGACTTACAAGGCCATGTTGTTGTTCCCTATACCTAAAAAAACCCCCCACACAAACAGGAGAAGTCAAAGACATACTAAAGTATCTCTGTCTGAGAACTCCACTAAAAACTGGCCTGCAGACTTCCACATATATCATGAGCAGAATCTTCTTGCCTTGATTTATGGCAAAAAGCTACAGCCTCACCATCTGGGAATAGATTAGTGGTAAGAGCTTGCTACTGGCAACTATCTAGATCTTTTTGCAAAGAAATCCTAGGACAAGTTTAAGAAAACTCCATAATCAAAGGCTGGATTATAAAAAGACAGACCAAAGAACTTCACTTTCTCAAAATTTAAGCTAAATCTTCACTGAGTGTTAAAGGGCACTGCTAGTAGCAGTGAGACACGCTGAACTCCTCTTTACAGCAGGCAATAGCAGGGCCCATTTGCAGAGCTAAGATGAACATAAATCACTTCTGAAAACCTTGGGGTCAGGAGCCTATTCAGAACTCCAACACACTGTAATCATGGAGATGCTGTCTTCATTTGTCAGCAGAGGAAGATCAGACCATCATATTGTCACCTTAAATAGTTCAGCCTTGGAAAGCTGCTCATCACGCAGATGCCACAAATAAGTGAAATCTGTAAGGATGGTGATTAAACAGAAAAAGGAGGCATCATGGTGTGAGCATCATGGTCCTCACTATACTGCTTTCCTATGCTCTGTATCAGTTATTGACTAGAAAGATTTATGTTAAACACATTGCAGTGAAAAGCCAAGCTACTCTGCATACAATCTTCAGTGACACTGAGCATCCGAAATGTGGTTTGCAGCAGCAGTCCAGGTAACTTTCAGGGACAGTGAGGCTTGCAAAAACTCCCTGAACACAAACCAGATGACAGTTGTGCTTCTTAAGCTTGAGAATAACCTGGCAAAGACAAATCCTGGCCCAAAAGTAAATAAATACATTATGGAATATTTCAGAAAAGGCAGATTGGAAGTGTGAGAACATACCAAAACGCAGATAACCCAGGCACTACGACAAGCACAAGCTGCTTGGTCTGCAGCCTGATTTTGTTGCCAGTACCTCACTCAGCAGCTGGTTATCGCTGTCCTTTTCTGGTTTACAGATGGCGACTGCCATCTGCTTTTTCTTTACCCTCTTATTTTGCAGTTCAAACTGCAAATAAACGCAGCAGTTTAACATAGCTAGATGTCTGGAGAAAGTTGGGTTTGGTGGGGTTTTTTTGGTTTTTTTTTTTGAAACACAAACTACTTTTTCTTCCTTCTAGTGAAGGGAATGCACACAAAATGTGAAAGTAGCATTGTCTAGAGTTTGTGTGGACTGCATGTCCAAGATGCGGTGCACATTCCTCAACGAAATAGCTGTTACAATTAAGAAGGGATGACAGGCATTTCCACCATAATGCTACTGCTGGACTCAGAAGTATAAACAAGCATGACCTCCACTTATATCACACCTCTGTCTTCAAAAACAGTTCAGACACATTTGATGTCATTCATGGTGTCTTAGCATACAAGCCAAAATTTAATATTGTAACTTCCATCAGTGCATTAGTCAGCATGCAGGCAATGAGGAAAGTGACTTTGAAAAAGGAAAAAAAAACAAAGCTAGATTTGGCTGCGTAAAAGGATGACTTCTCGTGTCAAGGGCGGATAACTGGATAAACCTGCATTTCCAAAACAGCTTTCTGAAAAGCTCACTGAAGCAGAATTGAGAAACAAGATAGCTTTGTACACTAAAATACAAGTGTGAATCAAGTTCCGTCAGCACTTCTACAATAAACCTTGCCTGTGCAGGAGTTTGAAATGAAGCTGAAAAAGATCTGGAATTCAGGAATGGAAAAATCAAGCCTCTTCAGCACATTTAACAGTATGGTTTAGGATGTTATGAGATTTTAGGTCCAGGATCTTTCACTGGAATTTCAACTAGACAGATTGTCTCTACCCAAGACATCAGCACTACAATCATATTCCCATCAATTAAATTAGAATTCAGGCATCCTGCAGAAATGTTATTTTTGGAAGTGTATGTTACTTCCTCACTCCCTTTTCTCATTGTCTCCCAGCACACATACAATAAAAATTCTTCTTAACATCATCCACTACCCTCAGATCCCTCAGGAGGTATCCCCATTCCTGATATGGAAAGACAGCACAGCATACCATGCAACAGGAGGTGGCTATGGCACTAGGCTGCAGCAAGGCCCTTCTGAAGACAAAACTCCATTTCCGAAGACAAAACTCCACCAGCCAGATTATTTCCTGGCTTCAGGGGCACACAGTGGCACCAGCCTCTTTCCACAACCCTCCAATGGTAGACAAAAAAAAAAAAAAATAAATCAGCAGCAGACCACAGAAGAGACCTGTGAGCAGTTGTACCTGGCTTGCATTGAGTCCTTTCTGGGGCTTCCAGTACCTTGACTATTTCTCCTGGGTTGCTGAGGTTTTTCAGTAACTCAGCTCCTAAGCAAGATTGACTCTTTGCCTCCTCTTCCAAGTTGGTTATAAATCTGGCCTCCAACATGCACTGCTGAAAATCACTTACTCAGATTAAGGACCAATTGTAAATTCATAACTGACTTCTAACAGGAAACTCCTGCTTTCCCTGAAGCCAGCTGTATAGACACTAGTAGCAGAAAAGGAAGAGTGCTTCAGCTAACTAAATGAAGGGCATCAATTGGAAGATTTCTACGATTTGGAATCACAGCTACTTTACATGTTTTGCTTCCCACCGGTCTCAGCAGATACCTGTGCTTGATTTGCTCAGACTCTTGATTCCAAACCCAGTTTCCTCTTGTTGACCTCTACATAGATAAACTATAAGTTAGACATGAACTCAAATCTACAGAGGCATAGCTAATCCCTGAGAAAAACTGTGTTGCCTCTACAGAGCTAAAGAGCAAAACTAGGCTTCAACAGATCTGAAACAACTAGAAGATAATTCGTTTGCCCAGCCAGCATAAATAAAAGGGAACAAAAACTTCAATGGGCTTTTAATCTGGCAAACAGTTAGGCAGGGAGAAGCTTGTACCATCATCCCACTGAAGCTACAGAAGGTATTATTCTAGTTCAGAGCAACTCAACAGTTCCCCAGCACAAACACACGCACACAGAGCAGCTACAGATCTGGGTCAGTACTGTCACAGCAGTTCAGCTTTCCGCCAGCATAGCCTCCTCCAAACCTCTTGTCTCCCCTTCTAGTACAAGGACACAAATTCTACTTTTGGGAGAAACCTGCACCCAGGTTAAGCGACAGTGACCTGCCTACAGGACTTGATTTATTCCACCCATTATCAGCAAGTCAATCATTTAAAGGAGAAAGTGAAGCTAACAATCAAGTGCTTCTCCTCTGAAACTGCTAGCATAGCAAGAAAATGTAAACAACCTGCATGCTATCCCTAGTCATTCCTACCTTGAGCTTGACTAAGCAGTTACGCTCCAGCTGTACATACAGACCAGTAAGATGGGGTTTGGGACAATTTGGACATTCAATGGCTGTCAAACCTATAAATCAATGAGATGGCAGTTTTATCATAGAAGCATAGAATGTTTTGGGTTGGAAGGGACCCCTAGAGGTCATCTAGTCCAACCCCCCCTGCAGTGAGCAGGGACACCGCTAACTAGATCAGGTTGCTCAGAGCCCCGTCCAACCTGGGCTTGAATGTTTCCAGGGATGGGGCCTCCACTACCTCTCTGGGCAACCTGTTCCAGTGTTTCACCACCCTCATTGTAAAGAATTTCTTCCTTATATCTAGTATCTTTTGTGTAGAATTTGGTAAATGTGATTCACTCCTCTGAAAAACACTTTGCCTTAAGCAACAAGATGTGAAAGCCAGAGTTTTAGAGTACTCCCTACTTTCATTTCTGATGTTTCATCTGCATTTCTATTTGCTTATTAAACATTGTCCATAGCCTCTCTCACCTTCATTATACAGATCTGATCCACAGACATCAGCATCTACTCATACCATGCTTCAGCTCAGTGCATAGGTGAAACTCATACATAGGAGTTTTAAGTACTGCTTGGCTGCAAAACCATGCACTGAGAGATGCCCCTTCAGCGAG
Source organism: Egretta garzetta (assembly GCF_000687185.1). Classification (NCBI taxonomy): domain Eukaryota; kingdom Metazoa; phylum Chordata; class Aves; order Pelecaniformes; family Ardeidae; genus Egretta; species Egretta garzetta. The sequence goes on along the minus strand of NW_009260493.1, from coordinate 6,720,774 downwards.
TGAAGATAGTTCATTAAAACAGAGCAAATTGCATCTATCTTTGTGGCATTTGTTCTCCTGGCACATGACTGTTGTGGCCTGAGGTTTGTTGGACAGGGTTAAATAATTCCTTAGTGTAGCTTAAAAAACACAAGTCACATCTGAAGAGACTTCTGATAATAATACAAAACTCCTTTGAGATGCTTTTCACTTAGAACACTTGATTCTCAAATACCAGAAAAACAAGTTCTCCAGTTTTAAAGTACAGATTGAATTTAAAGAAGCAGGGGAAAAAAAGGCACAAAAAGTACTCTGTGGTTAGCTGACTAAGCAAAGAACATACACGTGTGAGTTTGCACAGAAAAATTGTGTACTCCCACTGATTCAGCTGAGCCCAGTAACAAGCAGAGTTCCATCATCACTTGCTCATGGCCAGAAGCAACACTAGGCCAGTGCTCATTAATTTCTCTGGAGTTCGATATGACAAGCAAAAGGTTTCTCTTCAAAAATAAGGTCAGACTTCTACATACCTGGATGCAAAGGTAACTTTGAAGGAGTGAACGGATACTGCAGCTCCTGAGCAAGCTTGCTAACAGCAGCAAGACTGCCAAGGCTCTTGACAACATCACAAGCACAAAAACCATCAGGGGATGTAACTGCAACATATTTATTTTAAGAATATGTGCTTAGCTATTGCTTCGTTTTTCTACTGCAAAATAAAAACATTGTACTACTCAGGTATGTGTAATGTGGTACAGGTAGGGCATAGAGGTCCATTTCTTCTTGCTGTCATCTTATTCCAATGCCATGTTACTGTATAAACCTCTTGAAAGAGTATTATCTGCATGTTTTCAGGAAAAAAAGCAGAATGCAACAAGACCTCCTTGGACAGATCTACCACTTTCCAGGTTTCTCTCTCTCCTGTAAGAAGATACCATAAATCTATATTCCTTTTACATGTATTTTCCCCACAGTTGGAATCGTATTCCCACTTTGAGGGTTTTAAAGCCACTACTTTTACAGTAGTAACAGTGAATAAGAAACTCCATTGCTTGCTATCAATTTTCCAGGAGTGGTGTTTCTTATTATATAAAGCTTTCTTGAGAATTGCCTAAATTAAATTGAACTCCAATCTTTTCGAAACTTCCAACAAGCAATCTGTGCTGCAAGTACAGCAACCAAACACTGCACCCGGTTCTCACATGGACAGCTCTGATGAATACTATGTTATCATTTATATCTTAGTTGAAATAACTTTGAATTTTACAAAGTAACTTTTGTAAGTAAACAATCTTTTCCCTAATTAGGATTTCCCTCAGTTCACGTGCCAAGTTAACCTGAGTTCCTTTTAATATCTTAAACTTTAAAAGACTTTGTTGGACTTTTTTTGGATTTTTGCCATCCACATACTCAATGTCAAGTATGCTCCCTGAGCACGTGAATAGATCACAGGCTGTTTCCCCCTAGAAAAACAGTTGGAAAAAAAAATATGAACACAATCCTCCAGAATCAGCAGTGGAAGCCTCTTATGGAGCTGAGCTAGAAGTGTAAGATGATTCTTACCCAGCATAGATAAGCTTTCAGTAATCCCAGCACACACTTTGATGATGAACAGACTGTGTTACAATACAAGCCAAGTCCTCAGACCTGGGACTTTCACTCTGAAAGCCAGAGGGACTGAACAAATCAGATTTGCTCCACTGGTCTGCAGGCGTATTCCCTGCTATCCCTGAGACTTCCAGCATGGTCTCTTTGCTTTATTGCAAATAAATTACTTCATATTAGGATCTCCTTGTCTTTATTACAAATAAGTTGTTTTATGTTACCCAGCACCTACAGCTATGAACAGTGAAATCCTACAAAGGAGACAGCTTTGTAGCAGCCTCCTGAAAAAATACTACTTCCTTCTGCACACCCAACAGCTGCAAATTAGGTAATGAATATAGGGGATTTTTTAAACAATATACCTCCCAGATACTTTTGAGAGTTGTTTTTAAATAAACATCCAGGAAAATCACAGATACTTTTGGACCCCTCTTCTGGCTTTGGCTAGAAGAAAAAAAAAAGAGAAAGCGTGGAGAAGCATTAGCAGAACTCACTGGAGTGTGCAGGATGATGAACCAACATTGCCCAGGTTCTCAGCCCTGCCCCTTTCTTTCCCTTAACTTTGTCTCAAATGCAGATGGGCAAGATAAGGCTACCAACTGTCATGACAACCTCCAACACTTGATTTTGGTGAGCCAGTTCACCAGCCTTTAACAGCTGCTCACTGTTCTGCCCAAACCAAACTGGAGGTCAGCCTACTGACTAGTGCTAAGAGGCCCCACTGGGCGAACCACCATCCCAGGCAGTTTTGCTGGTTTGAAGTGTGGTGGAAGCCAGAGACCAAGGTGTCATTCTGGATTCAGCCTGAGGCACAGACTCCGCAGCGTGGGATAAGATTACACTTCCACACCCCATGCAGTACCTGTTTTGTAGGTATACAGTTTCAGTTTCCAGGACTATCCATTTAATGCCCTTGACAACGCCAAATTTCCTTTTCTTTCAGGTATCTTAAGTTTGTGTTTGGGCATAGAAACACAGCAACAAAATAACCGCTGAATTCAAAGTTAGCCAAATTAGCCAAACTGCGCTCAACAAGGAATGTATATTTCCCCAGTACATGCAGAACACAGAGACTAAGCACATAAACAGCCATGCTAGAAGAAACCTCTCTCATCTCTGGATGAACAGAGCTTACATCGGAAGTCAGCATCACACAGAAACATTACCATCCACACAACAGCAGCAAAATCTGCTGGTAATCACAGACGTCACTGCCATGCACCAAAGGACTGGGAAAAGCCCTTCTCTTGTTTGTTTTCAGGATGACAAAGAATCAGTGTTACTGTTCAGAGACCTAGAGCACATATGTCTAGCCTTGTATTAGCAGCAGCACTCAGCAGATTAGGGGTATACTCCCTTGATAGGTTTTAAATAAGCAGGCAGGTGAAGGATTCCATTGTTAGTCTTCTCATTCATTTGCCATGAATCTCAAAAGGTAGCTATGTCAGTTATTAATTATTCATCTTTATAATCCAGAAATATGAGCATTACTTTTCTATGCTCTTCAAATGATAATTTTAGAAACACACCATTATCAATAGTCTGTAAAGGTGTTTCCCCACAGCACAAGAGGAAGGATAGGAAGCATCACTTAAATTTCATAAAATTGAGTAAGAGTTAAGACTACATCCGAGGCATGCAAAATCAACAGGACAGAGGAGGGAAATACTAAGGTGAATTGAATTGCTTATGCCTGAATTCAAAGAACGGCTGAGGCCAAAGTTCAGACACACAGGATGGATACCTTTAATTAAACACTAATCTACATGGACATATCTTGGTGATTTACATAGTGAACCACATTCACACACTATCTTCAGTCACAGAAACAATATTTGTTTTACAACACAAGCTTTAAGGGAACATTGAAGCTGTTAAGTGTGTGGTTCTGTGCCTGGTTTGTCTGGTTTCTTTGTGGAGATAGTTGTAGAACTGCTGGAAAGCTGGTGACCAAAACCAAGAACAATTCAAGTGCAAAATAAGCTTCTATAAACCTGTACAAATTGTGTTCAAAGAGTGCATTATGTAGCAAAATTCTTGTATGTTATAACAGGAGAGGAGAATAGAGGCTGTTAATAATAGTAAAAAAGGCAACTCAAAGTAGTTTTTATTTGCACTGTTCTACTGCACAACAGCTGGACCTCAAGACCCTGCAACAGTGGGTGCAATAGAGCCATGCAGCAAAAACGCAGGCCTTGTCCCAAAGAGCTTACAGCACAGTCCTTGCCACAGTAGCACACTCGGCATGTCAATATGTAGCCCAAATAAAACATATAGGATGTATTTCGTGCATGATTACGTCCTAAGTTTTGAAAGGGAAATAGATTTAAAAAGCATGTTGCTTTATATGGAGACTTAGGATGGCTGCAAAAGTGAGGCTTTTGCAGCCATATACCCAGATCTTTCCGGAAAGACTGTTTATGAAATAAAAAACGCTGAGTGAAAAGTGTGCTCTAAATGCCAATACTGCATTCAGAAGCATAGCTTTAACAATTGAAAAAGCAAGTGCCAATGTTAAGCTGTCAAAAGTATCCCTTTGGAAACACTAGTCTATTACTTTGCTGTGCACTGATTTCTGAGGCTGCTTCACAGAATCAAACCAGATATGCCTGCAAGATTGGTTTTAGGTAGATGCTGATCCCAGTAAGAAGTTCATCCTCATTTCACATTCAGTAACCAAGATTTATTACCTGAAGTCTTCTGGGTAATCACAAGTCTTTGTAAGTACCACACAGCTTGGATACCTGTGTCAATTCTCACTGCTCTCCAATTACAAACATGACATGAATTTTACCTCCATTAACATTCAGTGATAAAAATACCTCTTTAAAGAATCAGGCTGAGACACCACATTTGCATTTCCTAAACTGCGATTTTGTAGATCTCTAGTCATCCATGCACTTGAGCTCACCAAATTAAGTTTCAAGTATCTTACCAAAGCTTGCTTGGTTGAACTAGTATTTTGGCAAAATGACAACGGAAAGCAATAAAACTTGAGCAAAACCCCCCAAGCCCCCAAACCATAGACCCCCATCTCCCCAAGCTAAAGAAAACTGTCAAATCCATTAGAAAAAACAGAAAAAAGCTAAACCCAAAATAAGACAAACCCGCATGAATGTCTAGGGAGATGAGACTCGTTTCCCAAGAAGAGCATTATCTGTGAAAACAACCAACAACTTTCAGGGCTTCCAAGGAACATATTTAGCAGAAGAACAATTAGTTCCCTACTATAAAACACTAAGAGAATGCTCCCACCCCCCACATACACCCACCCGATCGTGACCAACAATTTCAGCCAGCAATCCTGCCAAATCTAGCAGAGTATTAAACATGTCTTAACAGACAGGCCAATATGAAATTCACATTCAGGCATGTAGGAAATTCTCAGGCATGGACTGAACAAAAAAGTTCTCTTACCTTTCTAACTACTAGTTAGCTAATTGATACACAGAGGCAAGTAGCAACATTATTCAGAATCCAGAAGTCAATTGCTGCCCCTTTCCATCCTCCCAAAACATGCATTTAGCTGTTAGGGAGGAAGGGGCAGGGTGGAAAGGAGGAAAGGAAGTGAAAATATTTGGTGAAAAAACAGTGAACACAATTAACATCAAAGGAAAGGAAGTATCAAGAGCACGTGGCTACAAAGTTCACTTGTCAAGGATTTTTTTTTTAATCTGACAAAGTTTTCAGTTCATTATTTGTTTACTCTGGAGGAGCAAACTCATTGCCTACCAGACTTCTCAGAATACAACAGAGACAGCCAAAGACAAGAAATCTCCGATATTGAAATCAGTTTATAGAAAATCTCACAAGTATTAGCCACTTCATGATCCACATAAATATTTTTTTTTCCAGATGACAAAAATCATTCATACAAACTCTAATCAAGCCTTAGTATTCTGAGAAGACCTGAACTACCAAAATGATGATTATTTTAAAACTTGTGATGATATTCAAATATCCTTAATGGAGGAACAAGCTGCTTTATTACTGTGGAGTATCAGATCCACTAAAGACCTCTTGGGTTTTGAACTGCTGTATGTCCAGCATGATTATAGAAACTGCAGATGAAGATGACATGTAGCCCACCCCAAAGAACAGCACGGTGTTGTTGGGTGGGGGGGGGGGGGGGGGGGGGAAGAAAAATCTCAGCAGCCGCTTGTTGACCAAACAGGACAGGTAAAGAACCAAGATGAAGCCAACGCTGTAAGGTAACAACAGACTCTATAAAGACTTGAGAAAGCCTCACATGGGTCCATCACATATCTTATGTTTCTGCTCAGAGCTGTGCTGGAGTGACCTTGCTTGGTACCAGGTAGGGAAGGGAGACCACCACCCTAAATACAGGCATTCCTTGTGACCAGGCAATTCCAGCTCTAACCCACCTAACCACTGATTGCGGTTTTATATTCAAATGTACAGAAGGGAAAATAACTACATGGACCAGCACGCAAATGGTGTTCTAGAGACACTATGAGTCATTTTAAGCGTTTAGTAAAGAAAACCAAACAAGTATACATCCAAAATACTTTGTACAGCCTCCTATGCTATTTCTCACTAGCAGCATTCAAGGTAAGCCACCAAATTTTTACATTAAAACCACATACACTTGTTCGTTTGCTGTCTGTGCTCCTGTGCACTTTTGTCTACTTAACATTTCACAGCAACAAGAGAAAAAAAGGAATAATCAAAAAATGGAACCTCAGTTACAACAAGAGGCAAAGGATAAGCACATCTGTATAACCGCTGCAAGTAGAAAACACTAGCTAAGTCAACAAGAACTTTTACCCTGGGAAACTATCAGTGCCACTGAACAAAACCAGGAAAATTATTGATTCTTAGATTTGTGGACTGTTGACTCTGGAAGTCATCCAGTAGACGATAAAGGAAAGTAATACGCTTCTTAAAACATTAAAAACTCAATAACCTCACACTAGAGTTTGCATCCCCATTTTATATGGGCAGTTTCAAATATACAGAAGTAACTATGTACACAAGACCCAAACACATTAGGCAGTTAACGACTAGCAATATACATTTTATCATGATGTTCAAGTCTGACAGGTTCTTCACTATTCTGAGGAAAAAAAAAGTACAAGTTGCAAACTCAAAAAAATCCTGAGTTCTGAATTTGTTTCTAACAGCTACCAAGCTACCCAAGCTACCCTTTTACTTCAAGAAAAATAAAATAACCAGTTAGCTGTAAATGATTCAGCTCTAATATACATACTATAAATTTGCTATTTAAATGCTTGGTGGCCTCTCCCGTTACATGGTAGAATGGTAACATCTGAAATTTGAAACACTGTCTTGAGGCTACAAACTAATATTTGTTTTGTAAACAAAAAATGATACAATTTTTCCCCCCACGTAAGACCACAAAAAGGAGTGCTCGTATAAATGGAATCACTTGATCAAAAAAAAAAAAAAAAGAATAAAAATGCTCTTAAAATTCCAGTCACAATTGTAAGGTGCGGGATCCCTGCCAGACCAACAGAATTTAAACACTAGGATCCACGTGGAAAACATGAATTACATGATAAAAGCCCCACAGTGGCTACACAGGCTTGACAGACCTCTGTCCTAAATCAACAGCTATCAGCATCCCCCTGCTGCCACCACCACTCACCTACGTTAAGCACCACAAGTATTTTGCTTCAGCAATTACAATTAGTTTGTTTGGGGTTTTTTGTCAGACTTAAAGTCAGCATATTTGAACAATGTGTATTTTTCCTATACTCTGCCAAAGGCATACTGCCCCTTATGCACAGGAATGGAAGTATAGCTAATTTTACGTTGTCTTTGGCAAAGCTGTCTTCTATAACAGGCTGGTACTGCATTCTCTATTTTCCAAGCCTACAATCACTTTTTTTTTTAATAGGTATTTGTACAGACTGTGCACAGAAATCAAACAAAACACACAAATTTACCAATATATTGCTGATGCAGGACCCTTATCACTTCTGGAAAAAAATAGGTTAATAACCAAGAAGTATTTTTTTTACTTCATATCCTAAGCAGACGATTGCATAACAATCCAGGGCATTTAGGTACAGACACCGATCATGCACGGCACATTTGTGGGTGCCAGTACACATTGCCAAACTGCACCAGTCACTTACAGACTCTCCAGAGCACACAGGAGAGCTAATAAAACATTGTGCCTGCTGTGCTGTATATTCCATGCACAGCCCCAATCGCGCTGCAGAACCGCGACATACCTTTCAGTGTTTTGGAATTCCCGTTCTTTTGCTGCTCATCCTCTTCGTTAATGGTGAATAAACCCAGGGGATTTGGCCTGGCACTTGTCTTCTTCAATCTCTCTTGTCGGAGGGCAGTAGTTGAACCAGGCATGTTGTTGTTGCCTCTTGCTTATTTAAAAAAAGTAAGGAACTGCAGCCCCTGCTTAGCAGCTAGCTGCAACGCTGCCTGTTCATTTGAGCACTTGTAATAGATCCCCTATGGATAAGCAGTATGCAAACAGCCGACAAATACCAACATCCACTCGGCAGCGAAAGGCTTGCAGTCTTTCCCCACCTTTGAGAAAAGCCCTGATTAAAGGCACATTGGTTTGGATGCTGCTCTTCGCCGTCTTAACCTGTTCAATCAGATCCCAGCCCACAGCTCTGGGTTCCTTGCTGCAGCACCTTTTTCCCTGCAACCCTCTTCCAGCTACAGCACGCTAAAATATTCACCATGCAACACAAGAGGAGAAAATATGATACGCCGCTGTTAACAGTTGCCCTGACAACACTGACACATCCTAATCAAAAGGGGTCTATGAGTGCTGTCTCCTCAGCTGCAGCAAGCCGGCCCTGGGAATGCCGTCTCCCGCACGCTTACGGAGAGCTGGAAGCACCTCGGCAGCAAGGGCTGCTCCTTCCTCCTCGCAGGGCGGCGGGAGGATGGAGCTGCGCTTGCACAAGCAGATGAGCACTGAGTGAAAAGAAGCCTGGAAGGCTCCAGGCATGAACCTGCATTTTGCCAGCTGCTCTGTTTATTCATGTTTAGAAATTTCAGCCTAATCTAAACTAAAACAATGAGGCTGAGTCTTCTTCCATATATGCATGTGTTGGGTGTCGTCCCCCCCTTAACTTAATCACCTTCCTATGCAGTGCATACCTTCTGCATTAGGAATGCATACACCCACAATTACAGGCAGGTGTTGGAATATTCTCTTCCAGGTGTGAAAAATCAAAAAATCAGGATTTCTAGCTCATACAGACAAGGGTCAACAAAAGGACTTTTGGAGTGCATATTCTATACCACATTATTTTTACAGCACCAACCATTAACATTCACTTTGCAAAATGAACAAAATACAAACAGCCTGGGTGGTTTTAATTAGTTTGATTTCCTTCATATATTGGCATTCTGTTTTTTCTTGAGCCATTTATGACAGAGTGCTTGCTCACAAGTTTTGCAATCTGCATGTTCCATCCTTCACAGCTCCAAACGCCACTATGCAACATGATGGATGTTTTACTTGCGAGACCTTAATCTTCATCCATTTCCACCTCTAACTCAATGTGTGCTCACTATTCTAAAACACTTCCGAAGAAAAACTGCAAGCTAAAACATCTCTATAATCTTAAAATTACAGGATTTTCCCCACTTCAGGGTTTGGTTTTGGGGGGTTTTTTGGTTTTTTTTTTTTTAGAGAAATTTGATGTAACTTGATCACCTGCCACAAGACGGCACATACATTAGTTGACAAGTCTGCAGGTAGCTCATATTGAAAACACAAGATTATACAGATGTACACGGCCACCTCAACTACATGGATAACACTACTGAAGAAAAAGGGTCAGAGTTTATGACAGTCAAGATGGTATGTATCACAGTGGGCTGGGATGCTCTTTACAGAGGAGTCCTGGATAGTGCTCAGCTGGCAGGACAGCTCTGTTCTCATACACGCCAGGCTCACCAGCCAGGAGCCCAGTGGCTGGAGAAAAAACACAGCACCACCTGAAGGCTCAGCTGGACCATTCTTCCTTGTTCTTCAGCACAGGCACAAAACACCCAACCAAACCAGAAGTATTCTGCAGGAGGGCACCACTTCTGAACCAAGCCCACAGCCCACCTCTGGTACATATTTCCTCCTGGCTACATCCTGCCACTTGACTACACCTTGGACTCTCTGGGCGTACACGGAAGCTATACATGATGACATCTGTCTACAGTTAAAGACGCTTTGTACTAAAGGGTGTGAACAAAAAAAAAAAAAAAAAGTAGGAAAAAAAAAAAACTCTAACACAAGCTGTTCCTTAGCTCAGCAATTTGCCTTCTGGGGTTTATACAGGCTACTACTTTGTCCTGCAAGAGAAACAGCTCCATTCCTCAAATCCCATCCACTTAAAGCCTACCACAAATACTACGTAACAGTACACATGTAGCCACAAAAAGAGGATGATAGTTAGTACCATGAGTACTTTTCATACATGCCCAAGACTGTTGCCAACAGAACACAACACTTACATGGCAGCTTAGTTAAATACCACTTCACTCCCTTTCACTGTTTTAAGCCACCAAGAAAAGATTCCTGCCCTTTTAAACATTCTGTTTGATCAATTGCCTTTAATTGCTAAACTACTTCAATTGGCATTTGAAAACAGATAAGAATTATCTAACACACAAAAATACACCTGACTGGAGGGGCTTCCAAAGGGGCTTTCAAGCTTACAGGTATTATAACCATTTCAGCATCTCCATTTCCCTATTATCTGAGGGACCATGGGGAACAGCTACAAAATTGAGAACGCCTTCCTTGGTCCTTACAGGATCCCCTGCACCCATAAGAGTGACTTGCTCCAAGTACAAAATGTAGTAGTGACTAAGTTTGATGCTTCAGAGGCTAATGAAGATGGATTTGGGCTATGACACACAGGCAACTGATGCATTGATACATATTTCTTCCTGTTGACTTACTAATGCAGAAATGAATTCTGACAGAGGAAAAGGATCAACACCACATTCAGTTTATGCAGCATGATTTTACCCCAAGGCCCTTGTAGTTAAAAACTATGCCAGCCTACAACACATTTCCAAATGCCTAATAAAATGGCACCCTAGCCACCTGTAACCTATCACAAATAAAAGACACCTATTACAACAGAAGATAGCACATAACTTTAGGTACTTGGGGTTTTGTAAAAAAAAAAAACAAACAAACCACAACAAAACCAAACACAAACCCAACAACTTGCTAATAACATTATTAAACATGCATAAAACGCTGCATAAAACCAGACTCTGCTGACAAATCCCCTCCCTCGATCCATTGGTTTAGGGCAGAAAAAGAAATCCCTGAGGTACCCCCAGCAAGAAAGTTTTGCTTACGTCTGCCTTGTCTCAGCTATGTGGGAACTTCTACATGAAAACTGTGATGAAAGCAATGCTCCCTTGAGGGAACAAAGTGGTGGATAATTTTAGTAGCAAGGCTGTTAAGTTCTTAAAAAAAAAAAGAAAAAAGATAACTATTTGCTTACCTAGCCCCTATCAG
>NW_009260493.1:6700331-6709654 GCF_000687185.1 Egretta garzetta | reverse complement strand
TGTACCAACACAATCACACAGCTGAGCTCTTACTGATGGGGTGAGACTCTCTCAAGAGATAGAATAAGGGCAACTGTATCTTGAGGGCACCAGATTTCTGTTTTTTTTTTATTTTTAACAACACTTTCAAACTCATTATCAATAAACCACAACACCACTACACTACACACCAGTACCACACCCGCTTTCACCCACTGGATTCTATAGGTTTAATTACCTGCACAATACATTATCTGATATGCAACAGTGTTAAACAGCAATTTGAACAAAGACTATTAGGGTAATTATATTGTGATTTGGGAAATGTAAATATTTATAACAACATGCTAATTGACGTTTCTGCTTTAACATCAGGTATTAAGGCTTGGTATCTCCACCTATGAAATGAAAAGCAAGTTGAAGCCATCACCAGAACAGTCACCACGATACCTACACGCAAGTCTACTACAGGTAATCTCATCATTTTCGAAGGCCAAACTCTAGATTTGCCATCTTCTTGCATTCACAGGATTGTTAGCTATCCAAACACTACCTGAAGCTCATTACCGTGATTTAGGGTATAATGAGTTGCACACGATAAGTTCCTGTTCTAAAGCCACTGCCTCAGGAAGCACTCTGCCAGCCTGAACTCACTGAATTGAAGCTTTTTGCTCTTTCATAGGAGAGAGGGAAGACAAAAGGCAATATTCAACCCAAGTTAGTTAACTAACAGAAAGGAAAAAACCTTGTGAAAAGACAATTTGTATCATTCACAAGAATTAACAGGCTGCGGTAACTAGGACTGCGTATGTTTTCAACAACCCCCCCTTTAAGCATTAACTGGAAGCCATCTTGTATCACTGGGCATGTCAGGTTACATTACAGAAAATCAAGCCAACTCAACTCAAGTTCATATACCACTGCAAAAGAGGCAAAAGGAATTTATAAACAAATTTCCTATGAAAAGCCCTGCAAAAGAAGCACTCATAAGACATTACTGAATCACAATACACAGATTTTTCCTCCTACTCCATGAGACACCCACATACGTTCATCAAGCTACATTTTCTAGGAATTTCATGTCTTTCTCCTGCTATTTTCCTCAGGATAACAGCAGTTAAAATACTGTTCTAAAAGAACACCACACCCAAAGAGCAAGCAACCAAGAAGTCAGGGTTCAATGCGGGAACCTCCCTCCCCAAAAAAACACCAAAAAAGCAAAAAAACCCAAACCCCAATACTTCCAGCTCTAATAAGCTCTCAATCTTAACACACATGTAAGTCTACCGCCTGCCATTATTGGGTATGACCAACCATTGAGTAGACCACTAGTTTACTTCCAGCCTGCAACCTCCCCTTCCTCCCCACTGCCAGCCAGAGGGACTAAAAAATTTCAAGGCACAGATGCACCGAGCCAGTTTCAGAAGCCAGGGCAGCCTGCTCACCACTGCTGCTCTTTCTGGCACTTTAGGCTCTCTGAAACCTGAGGCAAGGCATAACCTCTCGCCTCAGTTTCTCCGGTTATAAAAATAAAATAAAGCCTTCAGAAGAATTCTTCTTCTGAAAGAACTCATGAATTCTTATAAAACACTTTTCTCTTAAAATACCTTGTTTGACCTTACTGTTATAAGAGCTACTCAGCAACTGTTTGACTATTGAAACAAAGAAAAGTTTGGACTGTGAAAACCACGAGCTGAACAGAGAAGTCACACGTGCTTTAGCACTTTTAGAGCATAATCCGCAATCCTTTTCTTACCCTGTTCTTCAGTTTTATCCAAAAACTACTAACAGCTGAAGAACATTTTCTTTAGGGGACCAAAACTACCAGACCAACTAAAGAAAACCCCACAAACTTGAGACAGGTCTGGGTCACAGTATTTGTAAAATAAAATAAACACTGTTCTACTTCTGCTCTCGTATGCTGATTCAAGGCCTTTTAACTTAAAAGGAAAGCTTCCTCTCAACTTAAGTGCATTTTATATCAAGAATAAGATCAAGTCAATATGTTACTTTAGCATATGCTCCCTTCCAGAGTGCCAATGTTTCATTAAGTTATTTCTGATTTTCTTAGCACTGAGAGGTTCAGGACAAGGTAGGTATCTATCTTATATGGTAGCATCAAGAAAGGATATGGCATTTTGCCTTTACATGTATGTTTTCCCAGCATGAAAAAATAAGGTTCCAAACGTTTCTTTCTTGGGAAGAAAGATCAGGAAAATCAAGGCACAGTTAAAAGCTCCCATCCTGTTCTGCAAAAATAGCACACTGAAAAAAGTCAATGTACCTACTCATCAAAACACACAATTGCATTTTGTATGGACATTTTCAATACTAATCATCTATATCAAATGCTTTTTAAAGAACTCATATAAAGATACATAATATAAAGAGTGCTAGATCATAGAATATCTCGAGTTGGAAGGGACCCATAAGAATCATCAAATCCAACTCCCTACTCCTCACAGGACAGTGTTGGACTATACTGACACTAATTAAACTCCAAACTCAGTCTCTCCCTAATTTCCTTCAGGAGACTCATCTCTTTGCATTTACTTTCTACTTCACTAGGTTTTAAATCAGGCCAAAGGAACAGAGAAAGTAGCGCCTTTTTTTTTGACTGGTGTGAGAAAACAGCTATTTACTCAGCATCAAAGGACTAGAAACCCTCTTTTCAATGCCATGTAAATCTAGGACAGAGCAAAATAGCCTTAAAGAGACAGACAGGATCCTCCCCCTCCCCTGTTTGTTTTTTAAAGAAAAGTTAAGTTGGAAATAGCGAAATAGCCACTACATCAGAAAAGTATTTGTTTCCATTAAGCCAACCACTGTCTTGAACATCACTCACACCTCATTTTTTCTACCGCTGCTCTTGTATTCTTTCTTCCTTCTACCTCTTACTGTCAGAAAAGTACAAGAGAATAGAAATTTCTGTAAAGACAAGGTTAAGTCTCTCTTCAAAGATACCTCTGAGGCCTTACTTTTATGTACAAGATAATACCGGCCTGGCAGATTATTTTTACAGCAGCACATTAATTTTTTTAAACAACTTTAATATTTACTGTATAAACATCTGATATAATCATGGATTTCTTCTTTCTACCTTCTTGGAAGTAAAAAAGGCCCCTTACATTAATCAGTATGATTGAATATAAAATGCTAGAGAATAAGAAGGGAAGCCCTCATCTTTTTGACTAATGAGAATCCTGCTGTCAAGAGTAGAGATGCACTCTGAATAGCTTTAAATAAGCAATGAGTCGACTCACTTCTAAAAGTTGAGGCCATAAAACCGCATGATTATGAACTTATTCTTCATTCATCCATTGAATTAGGTGCTTCAACTGTTCAGCCTGTCTAAGCAAACATCCACTGAAGAACATGCTGGGGAAACAAAAGGGAGCAGCAGTAGATTATTAAAACCCTTCAGAAAACAAGCTTAGAAAGGCAGGTGCAGCACTTTTCACCTTTCTCTCCTGGAGTTTGAACAAACACATTTTTATTGTGGTTTCATATCTCAGTATTTCCCTTTCCAATACATTCAATTCAGAAGTATTATCCATATCTACCTAAGAGACGGTGAATTTTAAATAAGCTAGGTTTCAAAACAAAAGCAGACACCAGGTCTTTATGTTCCTATCAACTACCCTGACTACTTTGGCTCCTTTAGCTTGCCCATCTGTTTATAGGTCCCATCATACATGCTGCAAAGACTGTGCACATTCCAGATACTACTTTGATGAAAACAGTAAGACGACATTCTTCAGCCGTGGAACTATAGGTACTAAAAGCAACCATGGCAATCCCCTCATGTCATGTGGGAGTCTTGCTTCTCCAGTCCCCACCTCATCCCTACCCACCAGAGCCCTGCTGAATCACAGGCAGGCAGCTCAGCCAGCAGTTGGGATGCCTACAAGACCCTGGAGCAGGAGGGAGCTCCTCCGGGAAACACAGCTCTGCACACACAGCTTCTCCTGGAGGTGACCTCTTCCCCGTGTCAGCTGTCCCTCTGACACACGCAGTGCCACACACCGGACCAAGGGATGTTAAGAACTCCTCAGAAACGACTAGCCAGAAGGTAAGCGTTAACTGTTTTCCTTCCTGTCAATTAAAGCTGAACCTGTAGTGCATTCCCATGCACAGGAAAATAGAGGAGAAGGCTGGGAGCCCTGCCCTGTTCTGACTCAAACTCACTCATCAGAGCAAGAGACACATGAACACTGAGGCAAGAGTCTCATCATCTGCAAACACTCTGAACACATAAACACCAATAAAACAATCAAATACAAGATGTACATTAACAAGTCTTGTTACATTTTTTAATTAAATGGCCTTGCATAGTATGACGAATTACAAAAATTGCCTTAGAGCATTCTTAGCCAAAGCTTTTTACTTGTATACAACAGAATGATATTGGATCAGGCCCTACAGCAGAACATATCACGTAACTTCAGCCAGTGCTCAGTTAAATAAGGGAAGGCAGCAAGGAATGGGGACTTCACAGGGCAGTAGCAAACAGGAATTCAGTAGAAGACAGAAGTCATTAATGCTAATTACCCTACTAATTAACAGCCTGGGCAGCATTACTACTGCTTCTGTCTGTAAGACGAGCTTATTTTCTAAATACCTAGTTTGTATACATGTCAAGGGAACCAAGCACTTGTAAAGCACTCAAAATTAAGAGCACAGACGTACATACTAAGCTTCTTGGTAGAAACTTGAACATATTTCAGAGAAAATGCACTAAGCTTTTTCATAGAAGCATGAACATACTTCAAAGAAAAGGCAATATGCCAAGACCAAATTACAATTTTCTCCATTGTTGTATTACTGACAGTATCCGATGGATGGAATCTTGTGAACTACTTCACGCTGTGTTAATTACCAGTGCTCTCCTAACATCTTACTTTCCAACATGCTTCTTAGAAAGTGACCAAGAAGTCTGGACTTCTTGATTCCATTAACTTTAAGGGAAGAACACACTAGAGTATGAGACAGACATGAGAAATGTTTGGAGATGTGAGTACTTTATTCCCCCCTCCCAATAATCCAGCCTCACAGTGACTATCAATCTGGAGCATAAATCATGCCATCACTTACAACTCTGAAGAATCTCAAAGTCAACAAGAGCCAGGCTTACAAATCCCATCCACCTGGATGGTGAGGCAGCCTACCCCCAGGTCATCTTAAAAGACAACTTCAGGTTGTTTTCCTTGAACTCTGACAGACCTCCTAAGACACATATTTTTCTCCAAAAGCCAAACTGTATAAAGATACCTTCTACTTATTTTAATGAAAGCAAAGATTGATTTTAATTAAAGCAAACATGACATGACTCCAGAATCAATACTCAGGCACAGCTGCAGAATTAAGTCTGAACCAGTTTAACAAGTGAACCACCTTCTCATAGTCTTTTTCACCTTAAACATATACAATATGCGTGTAGCCTGTTCTGCCACAGTTCTTAGCAGGCCACTCGATTTGCTCAAGAGAAGTCACATGCAGTGGATCTCCTTCCTGGAGGAAAAGTAGGTGTGCAAAGATAGTTACAGCAACATTAGCAGCACGCTGTGGCTTGTATTGTGGGTCTAGACTTACGCACATTTTTTTAAAGTGGAAAAGAAAATATGTTGTTGCAAGATTATACAGTATTTACATAATTGAGGCAATTATTGCACTGATCATATTTAATTACCTTTATTACCACAAGTATTTTTCAGCTGTAAAGTATAAACTTGTTTATCAGTGATGGTAATAAATCAGGCATCATACAAATAAAATGGTAGCCATCTCAGATTATTGCAAATTTACAGTTTTTACAGTTTGAAATAGCACATAAAAAGAACATCACCTTTCAGTATGAAGGCCAAGTAAAATGACAGTGCATACTACTTTAGCTAGATTAGTAGAGGCTCTCTTCCTGTAGAGGACATAGCACATAAGCCAGCTGCTCCAGCATCATTTAACAGGCATGATTTTTCCCATGAACTCCGGAGGGTTTTTTTGTGGCAGTGTTTAGTTTTGTGTTTTGTTTTTTTATTTTTGTGGTTTGGGTGGTTTTGTGTTTGGGGTTTTTTCCTCCCCTGCCCCTTTTTTTACACTAGCAGGGCTGGGAGTAGGTGGGTGGAGAAAGACAGGCTGACTCACCTTGCACAACATACATATAAAAAGGCCTGTTCAAACTTTTCCATGGTGTGTGTTCCTTGCACAAATATTACTTGACCAATTAAAGATACAGAGAGAGAGTAGTTAAACAGCTTTCTAAAGCTGAGGGATAGCTTTTATAAGGATTTTAACCATCTCATCCACACTTTTAAATTTAATTTAGTTGTATCATTTTCATTCTACAAGCCACTGATAAATCAGTCTCTGTGTATTCAGAGCTACAGTTCTGACTCAGGAAATTATTAGGACCAACTAAATTAATTGTAAGATCCAGTACAGAATTTCAAACTCTGAATAGGTTTCAATCAGAGAGGGCTGGCAATAGAAGAATTAAAGATCCTTAACTTTTATATAAAAGTAGGAAATATTCACAGTAGGGCTGACATGTCAATAATTGTGGATGGAAACCAGAGTACTCTAACAACATGCAGACTTTCTACACTTTAGCATTTGTACACTTATATTATCATGGCAACACAGCATTTGGCTTCAAATCACTGTTATGTTCATGACGCCTTGCTCTCCGACAGTCGAGGTTTAAGTTCGGAGTCAGAGCAAAGAGCAACTGCTGAAGCATGAGTAACCCTCACTCTCTACACAGAGCGGAGAGCTGGGCTGTTTCTCCCCCCTGCTCCCAGCGCCGGTAGCCAGGCATAGGCCCCCCTGCCCAGACATGGCAACACCAGTGTCTTGTGCCCAGCGGGGCAGCAGCTCCCCTTGGAGGGAACTGGATCCATCTGTGTCAGGCAGAGGCAAATCCAGCGTGTGAAAACACTACATAAATCCTCTCCATCAAAATACTTTATCACAGCTGAGAAGGAGCTGTGGGGAACCAGACAGTGTTTTAAGCTGCCACCTACTGTATTCCTTCTGCATTTTTGTGTTTTCCCCTATAATATATCTATTTGTTAAAAAACTTGATAACACAACAAGCTAAAACTTGATTTATTCTCAGATGGAGAGAATACCAGGATAAACAAGTGAGAGATGAAAAGTCTCACCAGCTGTAACAGAAAGAACACCTCAGTGTTTGGCTTTAACAAGCCAGCTAGCACTAACATCATTTAAAGTGGAGACTTGCTTTGCTGCAAAAAGAACAGAACATTAAACTCACTTAGAAGAGCACCTTAACTAGAAGAGCATGCAAAATCATTACATTAAAGTTATTTTGCAACAAGCCAGGAACGTTGCTCTCTCTGGTCTCCCAGAGCCTACGCAAATCCTTACCTGTGCACAGACCTGGCCAAAGCAGCCCAGAGCACACCTGGGGAAGTCTCCCAGGCAGAGGCATGCCTGTGTTCATGGGTGGGCAACCATAAAATGAGGTGCCTTAGAAGCTTCTCTGCTTGGTATTGCCCACAAGAGGGCCCCTCATCTCAGGAATCACTGAAAAGCTTTTTAGCACTCTAAGATGTTCAAGTAGCTGTGATTAAAAAAATTTTAACTAGTAGAAGTCTTAGCACTGTACTCATTTTGCCTTCTATGCATTTATGAATGGCAGAATAAAAAAAACCTCACCCTGGTAATTAGAGCCATTCACCTGAGGAAAGCTAGCTTAAGTGCAGCAGACCATCTGTCCAACAATAAAGGGATCCACTTGTAGCATCTCTCTGCAAAGTCCTCATGGTGCTGTTAAAGCTTTCCCCAGGATCAGCTCTGAAAGTCTGTATATGTAGCCACAGCAGGGGAAAAAAAAATAATTACAAAACACACACCACACACACAGCTATTTAGTGGTTTGTTTTTTTAAACAGGAGCAGTAAGTCCACCAGTAGCTAATTTCACCAGACCAGGATGGGAGGTTGACCTTCCTGAGGAGCTGGATCCAGACACGGGCATTCTACTTGTGGAGCAGACCACAGCCAAAGCCACCCACCCTCCCTGGGCACACACATCTGCTCACTCACAGGCAGCCCAAACAGCCAGGAGCAGTTCCCCAACATGCTACGAGGGTGTTCTTGTTTGTGAGCGCCTGGAAATCAGCCCCCGTGATAACTTGGAGACCTAAAAGGACCTCAACAGACAGCTTCGCAGAAGTTTAACTCTGACATTTCACACACGAGGAAGTTTTGAATGAACTTTGACAGCACAAAGCAATTTAAACTCAAAATACTGAGCAAGTCACGCAAGCAGATCCACCTCCTGCCTACAAGTATGTCCTCGTGAGTACAAGTTCAACACAGTAACATGAAACGAAGCTACAAAGCAAACTCAGAATAAATCTAGGCACATAAGGCCTTTTCAAACTATACATATGTAAAATACCCATCACCCGGCAGCTCGTCTCCAGTTTTGGTCAACTATTGAAAAAAAGAGACTGCTAATACAGTTTAAAAAAAATAATCACATCAACAACGTAGGATAGAGAACTTGAAAAGAGTTTGTTAAAAGCAGCTTTAAAAATACATTGACAGCCAGTTCTTCTCGTAGAAAGTGAAGTTAGTGTGGTTGCAAACTCTGAAACACATAGAACAACAGACGCACATCCTTTCTGAAGCTCAACTTTGGAGTCATGGCTGGGAGTGATTAGTAAAAAGGGTTTCTGAGCAAAAGCACTGTACTTCGAACTTTAATAAAGGAAGACTGCATTTGGATAGGTCTGCCCACAGTTGTTGCTTATGACTGCATGCCCATGTTATATAAAATATGTGTTAAAAATATTTCACTGCGGAAACACAGTTAATTAACCAACAGCCATATGGCCTATTCATGTGTTGTTTTGATGAAGAACCTTACTCTGTGATTCAGAGATAAACTCGGACGTATGTTAGAGAAGCGAAGGACTGGCAAAGGGTGGAATTGTACCATGGAAGGAGGACAAAAAAAAAAAAAAAAAAGGAGAGGACTGAAAGCTGGAGTCAGACTTCACAGTCCAGCAAGCAGCACTCCCAGTGAACATGCCAGAACGGCAACCCCTCCACGGCCTGCAAAAGCAAACAGCATCTGCGCCTACCACAGCAATACAGCGGTCGATCTGCTTGCGTAAGCCAAAAATCTCCTCCCTGCACCCTCCTCACCCTTAGGACAAAATAAAAGCCTTTCAAAGTGCTCTTGCAGCGCACGTCCGTTCTTCGAGGAGATGCAAAGACGCCTCGCTGCTTTCCCGACAGGCAGTATGGGCTTGCAGAAGCCCGTCGCTTGCACACTTCCAAGGCGTGCGGGGCCTGGGCCCTCGCTCGGAGCGG
>NW_009260493.1:6634842-6699446 GCF_000687185.1 Egretta garzetta | reverse complement strand
GTTTTTTCCTCAGAGGGGCTCCCGCCGCATTGGCACAGCTCATTAGGTACCGGCGCGGAGCCGAACAGGTTTTGGGGATGATTGCCGGTTCCCCGCCGGTGCCTCGGCAGTAGGTGGGAGGGGTGGTGGCCACCTCACAAGCCCAGGCGGCGCGCCGCATCGTTTGGGAAAGCGCTGTGCGGCGGTAGCCTCCTTACCACGGCACACGCTTTTAAAGAGCTGGGTACCTACGCCTGGCTCCCGAAAAATGGCTCTGTGAAGAGTGGTCGGTGTACCAGTCCTTTCTGTAAACTGACGGTCCTGTTACCTTTCCCTTGAGCTCGCCTAAACTTGCCCTAAGCTGCTTTCTAGGGATCACAGAAGAGTGTTTCTCTTAAAAGCGTTCTAGGTCTGGATTAAAAACATCATTTCATTCTGCATCTGCCTGCAGGTAGTGCCAATCGTCAAACCCACAGCTGAGGAAAGGTGGATGAATCGGGGAACTCACGGTAGCCAGCTGCGGCACGCATGCAGGCAGGCAAGCGGATGGAGAGGTGCAGCTCCCTTGCTCTGGCACGCTGGACAAGGCAAACTTCTGCCGCCGTGCAGAACATCCTCCTTTTGCAAATAGCTAAGTTCAGAGTGTGAAGTTATCTTCCAGGGGAAGGGAGGATCAATGTTTTGTTGCACCAGGAGCCGTACGCGCTGTAAAACAAGGAGCTGGGGCTTGGCTGATAAACGTGCCCTGTGGTTTGTGGTCAGGAGAGTGTGTGTGCTACAAGAACAGGCTGGGCTCTACGCTGAAAGGTGTGTGAGACTCCAAAACCAGCACTGCCTTGGTCAAGTTTTCACTTCTGCATTCTGCCTAGCCCTCTTAACAGGGGTGGAAAGGTGTTTCTCTGTCAGCCTGAGCCCTGGATTGCAACAGCGCTAGTCAAGGACCAGGAGGCTCAAAAGGACTCAAAGGGAATGGTAAATCCTATGGTCAAAAGGTTGCCCTCTGCAAAATCCTGCACTAAAACATAACGTGTCCTTACAACATAATCTCAGATCCCTCGCTTGTGGTCCATGTAGGCATCCTCCAGCACATTCAGGGAGCCAGGCTGAGGAGTCCCAGGCTGACGTGCCTGATGCACTCTGTCCCAAAACGTTTCTTCATGTTCTGTCCAAGGATGTAAAAAGTTATGTGTCTGGCACAATCTATATGAAGTAGCCTGAAATGGGGATATTACCTAAGTTTTTGTGCACAGATCTAGTATACAGGTGGATAAGCTGTGCTGTTCAGGGAACCACATTCAGACCAATTCATGATCTCTCAAGTAGCCCAAGGGTACATGGCCCAGCCTAGGCATGCATCGGACTGATTTCTGGGAAGCTCTGTGGAAGCCACCTTGGGTCTGGTGAGGCCAGCAGTGAACTATAGGAATTAATTCCCAGCTGGTGCCAGGCTAGGCCTCACGGAAACATTAAAATGATTCCTCCATCACACTCCCTTCTCTTACACATAGCTGGCATTACCGAGCACCCTGAGTCATAGATAATGGAGAACAGGCTGCATGCTTTCAAAGTATCAACACACAAATAAAGCAATGCAATTACATTCTGGTGTATTCATGCTGCATGAAATCAGAGGGTTTCAAACTCTAGGATCATGTTTCACACAAAAATCAAATTAGGGGGGCTTCTTTGTCCTAGGGTCACTTTTCCATGGGTAGAGTTTGTTTACTTGCTTTGGGTTTTGCCAGTCAACCTCCACCACTGGTCTTTCCAGTGCTTAAAACTGCCTTGAAATTGTACTGTTTTCTGCTGGAATAGCAGTAGAAATGGTTAAACATCAGCTATGTTTCTCCTGAAATGTAGTTACGTTTTTGGAATGAGTTGAATCTATCTGTGCCCAAACATGAGTGGAACCTTCTTCAGAGTAAAAAAATCTAACTAAAATTATTTAATGCACTGTTCTTTGTTTAGACTATTTTTTTTTTTACACCTAACTTGTTTTTTAGTCAGCAAAAATTATTACATGCATGTTAGGACAACATGCTTATGTTTACAAAAAATATTTAATTTTTTTTGAAAATAGTTATAAGACCTACAAAATTCAGCATGTAAGCTGTTCACCAATTACCAAGGCTTATGAAGAAAGAGGCAGCTTCTGTCCAGGTCCAGGCAAGTCTTACTCACAGGGGAATTTTTTAAAGCTGCCCCATAAAAATCTGAGGATATCCAGTGCTAGAACGCTGGAGTGACAAATGAGAGCAGATGGACGGGGAATATCCACTGTGCTTTTTCATTATATGTGAGAAAAGACAGACTGCATAACCAAAAGCAGAAGAAAACAACGGGCCACAGTGACTATTCAGCGCGTGGAGGCAGGACATTCATTTCTCAGGTCAAGTAGAGCACGCAGCGAGGAGTGTTGTTTGGCCCTGGATTGTCAGTACAGGAATTAGACTGAACAGGAAAACCAAGAAAACATTCAGTGCTATGATTATCAAACGCAAATTGCACTAACTTTAACACATGTCAGAAAGGTTCCCTTGATACTCAGTAGGATTTTTTTCCTCTTTTTTTATTCCAATATTTTCCAGTTCTACACCTTTGTTATTTTAAAAGTCCAAAAATATAGGAAAAATGAAGTCTTAGGTTCTTTTTATTTTCAACTGTGTATGTCAGAGATAGCTTTAGAACAAGCTAACATTACTGTGGTTCAGGTGTATGCAACTGGTACAGTTCAGTAGTACATAAACAACTCTAAAACAAATGCACCATAGAACTTAAATTACCAAAATAAACAATATTAAACTATGTAGGGCAGGAGGTAAAAACAATTACCCTTTAGGCCTTGCACACTAAAAGAAAAATATCTAATTATGATTGAAATTATGAAGTTCTACTACAGATTATTGAGCTATATTACAAAGAAAAAGAAACTTGAGAAGTTGTTGTCACATTTTGGTTTTGTTCCAGTGATGTACAGTCACATGAAATCTTACACCAGTTTTTCATGAAATTAACATCTAGTTACTTTAACTGCAATATTTCATGAGTTTATAATGGAGTTTTTGATGGTTTTTTTTAATTTTTGAAAAACTTGCATGTAAAAACATTTGAAGTAAAATAATGTTGCAGGTTGTTTACAGATTCTTTATGGATTATAGGATTAAAAGCAGTCAGGAAGCTGCAGTGTTTTTAACATTGGTAAACAAATACTGGATTAAAGTGCAACAGTCCTTCTGACAGCACACCTGCTCTACGTTGAAAGGAAATGTTTTCCTCTCTTCAGAGAAGTGAAGAAATATTTCAGTGTCAGGCATGTTTCTCTCGAAAGTCAGTGATGGCCTTCCAGAGTGTGCACAGCATTCCCCCTCTGTAAAGAAAAAAAATAAAAAATCATAAAGATGCTCAGGTACAAACATACTCTCTAGCCTCAAAGCATTCCAATTTAGGTGCCTTCTGATTTTCTTTCTCTGTTTCGACCAATGAAATTCAGTGGGAAGGCTGATCAAAGGTGACATTCGACACGCAATACTCAAATAGAGAACAGAGTCCTTTTCTGATTACAGTACAAGGGCAATCTTTCCACTTTTCAGGTCCCTGCTGTCTGGAATTCAGACTTCTGGTCCAAAGGACCTGCATAACCCACAGCAGACTTCCAACATTATGAAAATGTCAATTATGAAAAAAATCTTAACACCTGCCTTTTTCTTTTTTTTTTTTTAATTTTTATGTAGTTGTTTTTAAACTGACTGGGCACACGCAGAGTGTTTGATAACTGTTGTTTCTATTTAACCTTGGTTCTGCAATGACCCACACACCTGGATAGGTGAAATCTAGTGTTAGTTGCAGTCCATGAGTAATACTTCTAAAGTTTGATGATGATGATAAACTACAGAAAGTTTTAAAGAAAAGCAAGGCTCTAATGGGATATCCAGTGTCTCCAGGTGTGAGGTAAAAGCTTTACTTTACGGTTGATCCTTTGTTTTCCTTTAATAGAAAAAGCTTATTTTAAAATAATTTAAACAGTATCAGCTGTTTATCAGGAATGCATCAGTATACAAAGGCATACCGGAAAGCATTACTTATTTTAAATTAATTCTGCACAATCCAATAAATAGAGACTTAGTATCAGTTATTTTCTCTTGTAACAAAACACATTCCCGCTCAGCACAGTTCATTTAACTGTGAAGCATTACCTCAGTCTCAAACATTTCAGATCATCTCGTGTAACATAGCAGAGAACATCCATTAATGTATAGTCTTCAGCCAAGAACTACAAAAAGAAGTTTAAATGAACATTGTTAGAAATATAATCTAAGTTTTATATACCCCATCTTCACCTAAAAATAGAAGTTTAAGATTAGAAGAAACCTAAAATTGGGCCAAAATGCAGTACATGTAACAGATGAATCCACATTGTTTCTAGAAATACAGTGAAACTACTTAATTTTTATACTGTATACCCTATATTGGCATACCAGGCACAACTTGAAAGGTATAAGGCTCTTACAGCTACTCAAAACTTTTGTCAGCTGGTGTTTCTATTATTATCACTGATATCTCAGTCACAGACTTCAATGAACACAAATTAGGGTATAATTAATTCCTCATTTCACCCACAGGAAATTAAGAACAGTTAAGACCTACCTGTTCAAAAATGGCATCTAAATTTGATGTACTTGAATTTCAAGGAACCTTTGATCTGATCTGTAGGAGTGATAACTACATACAGGTTTTCCTAAGTCGGCTGAAATTCTCAGATGCTCAACACCTCTAAAATTATATAATTTGCTGCAGAGCAGACCGATCTACTTCAGAAGATTTCATTTTAACACGGTTACCTACGGATGAACATGTACCCTGTATCCAGGGTATAATCAGCCTAAAGACACTGAAAAATTATGAACCAAAGCAGGGCTGTCTATTTACCAGGACATGTTATTCCCCTATTCCTAATTGGATATAGGAATTATTAACAATACTGCATTGTTATGAAGGCCTTCATACTCATTGCTTTTTCCTATCCTCTGAAAACAAATTCATCACTCAAAATGTGCTAAAGTAATGAAAAAGGTTTGGTATCTTCTTGCATCGAGTCACAAAACAGTACTGCAGCTGCATCAGAATGAGCAGAATCATCGTTACCTTGTTTATCGTGGCCTCATCAGCTCCTTGAACGCTCAGCCAGTTTATGAGATCAGGGTCTTCGGTCCCTGTGCCAGTGGAATGACGATGACAGACAGACAGTCCAGGAATATCTAGAACAAGCATTTTTGAGAAAAGGTTTTGTGTTGCCAAAGCAACTGCTTGTCATTTTTGACTGCTGAAGCGCTTTCTTCAGTGAGCTCTCCCTTCAGGCTTAGAATACCAGTATCCCCATAAATATAGATAAATGTCAATTCCCAAAGCACACACTTAATTACAGATTATAGACTAATTACTCTACATGGTTAGGGGTACAGTTAGTGTGAACTTTGATCCAGACACATTTTCTGTCCTCTTCGGAAGATGACTTTACTACTAGAAGGCCCATCAATTTCACTGTAACTGTTTCTACATTAATGCTGTTGCATCAATTTAACTAAACTGTTCAGCGTAGCTCATACAGACTGAGGATCAGCTGCTTTTGGAAAGCAACACTTCTTTGAAGCACATTACACGGAAACTTCAAAGTGCATTAGCACTTCCACCTTCTTCAGGGCAGGTACGTATCAAACTCAGCTTCCCTCAATAAGCTTTAAGTTGTATTTGCATCTCACCGATAAGATCCTTTTGAACTTTCAGTGTAACAATTGGAACAGTCTGTAATTCAAAGAACACATACCTAGACATACTAGATTGTCCTCTTCAGAAATAATATTTATTCTGTAGGATATGGGCCTTGTACGCTTCCATATAATCACAGTTAAAAATATTCAAATCAAACCATTCCTTGTACCGTGATTAACAAATTCATAAATTTGTTTCCACAGCATACATTATTACTTCAAAGCAAACCCTACCAGAAGCAGCAGCATAAAGCATCTTTGCTGCAACTGGCTCAATGAAAACAACAGAAGCTTAGCTGCCACCGTCTTCATCTGTAGCCAGTATGAAACTTCTTGAAAACGCTTCTCACTTACCTATTGGCTGTGACCTAAGCCGTAGGTTTCTGATCTCTTGATCTTTTTCTTCTATAGCTTGATGTAAGAGGACCTGAAATTCTCTCTCCTTTTGAACCAACTCCTCCAGTAACCTGTGAAGTAGCGGGAAGAAAGCACACATTTCCTTAAGCAGTTTCACTACACTTAAACTGGAAGCCGCCTTGACAGAAACAAGGACAGACTTCTTCAGCTTTCACAGGAATGATCCAAAGATTCACATTTTAAACAAAATACATACATAGCAAGAGAAGATGAGGCTAACATGACACACTGACTCAGAAAAAAAAAAAAAAAAAGCCCCAAACCCCCCAGCCTCCATATACATATCCACCCACTAAACAGGTGGTACGGTACAAAGTTTCAGTGAAATTTTACAGCCATTCTGTTTTAAACAAAACTGTGTAACTGAGAAGAACAAATATCAAAGTGTTTGATAAACCAAGGGCTAAACTTTGTGACATAGTCCTTTGTAAGGAAGAAGTGCCAGTTCATGTCTCTCCAGCAGACATTTTCAAAGGTACGGCAAGGGTGGAGCTGTGATGAAAACATGGCAAAAACTTATGGTTGCATTTCTTAAATGGGGGAAAATAGGTTCTCATCCACACAAGGGCTATCCCTTCCTCACGTATGTGTGCCTACCTTCCTATGCTATATGAAAAGGGAAAAAAAGAGGAGGCAAAATACCTCGTGTCCACTCCTAAGCAATTACTTTTGAGAATGTCAAGCAGAAACAAATTGGAAGCAATGTCTGACTTCCCTCATAACATAAACCCAGAGAGAAACCCAGAGAGATTCAGTGGTCAGCACTTTTCAAACTGATCAAAGGAAAATAATCAGAATACAGTGGAAATCAGTATGTGAAACTGCTGCAATTTGTTATTTTAGAAAACTGTTTTTGTAAAAAGGACTTGGAGCAATATGTACTCAGGAACTTGGGTCACAGAAATTGGACATGTAGAACACTCATAAACCTACCACTGACTTCTGAGTCTTAGGAAGTTCTGCCTTGAAAGAATTGCAGCACCTTCATCCCTCCTTGAAGCCTTTTTCAACCTGAGGACTATGAAATAACTGTTCCATTTTTCTATGATTTTGTTCCCTACCCCCCTTTTTTAAAATTTTATTTATTTATACCAGTTGAACACTGCAACTTTTTTTCTGGGACACGGAGAGATAGGGACATTCTGGAATTCAGCTAGAGAACGTGCCACAAAAGCACCATACCTGTCTTTGCACAGAAGCAAACTGCATCTCATAGGATTGCTTTGTAAAGACATCTAGCCCTACTTCTAGCTTGCACGCAGGCGTACCAGCAGCAGTTGCTTTCGAGTGCTTCCACACCTGAGCTAACATTTCTTAACAAGTCCACCCTGCATGTGAACAGAGCTGCTTTGTGCCTCTATGCACAGCCACAGCTTGGTTAATGTCAGTGCAGATGGATATTCTGTCCAGACAGGTAAGCAGTCACCTTTCAGTTAATTTATTCCTCCTCTATCCATTCTGGTTGAAAAAGGCCTTTGGGGCCAGTAAAATAATCAACTATTTTCTCTTGATAACTGCTTGCTGCTTATGCCAATAAAGCTTTAATTAATACTTAAACAACTGTCCATATTATTTACCTCAACATTTCTGCATGGATTACAGGATGTGATAATTTGGCCAAAGGCTTTGCATTTGAGAAATACACAAAAGCAAAGAGCTAGAAAACAGTACCTACACAAATTGATTGCTTCTGACACTATTCATCATTATAAACTTGGGAAGTAAAGTGAGCCAATTTAAGTGATTTATGTGAGCATATCAATAAGGCAATCAAAATATTTCTCAATGGTCATCACAAGCCAAAAAATTAATTGTAACATGCGAACTCAAAAATACTGATGCTTTATTAAAAGCAGCCTAATAAATTACTCTAATTACGGCAAAATTCTTGAACAAGTTTAAAAGTAAAGTGCAATTTAACATTTTAAATTGGAAGAATAACTACACAGAATGTCCTAGCAGCATAACAACTGTCTTATTGAAGATGTTCTCTTTCTATCAAGGTCATATTCAAAATTTACTGAGGTTAGTAAGAAATCCATTGTCATAAATCGGATGCTGCAAAAGCTAAAGTATCTACTTTAAACAGACTATCTGGTATATTTTAATGAAAAGAAAACACAATTACATAGAATTATTTGGATAAAGTAATGGAGACAAAGATTTGTCTCTGACATTCCTTAAATAAACAAAAAACCCAAAAGAATCACTTCTCAGGTTCAAAGTGGAATATATATATTTCTGAAAAAATTCCAATAGCCGAATGTCTGGCTTATTTCTTCTTTTAAACAACACAGTTATTTTTCCCATCTTTCTCTGATGAACAAAATTTATTTAATAAAAAGGTAATGCTTGCTGGTGAGCACAGATCCTGCTGCAGTGCACAAAACAAGTCTAAAGCAGTTCCCTCGTGGAGTTGTGTGGCTGTCAACTAGCTTGTGTTCATTCCCCAAGAATAACTATAGAAAAGAACAGCAAGTTCTGCCTTAATGGAAACAAAACATAACACCATTCATCAGCCATACACAGCATACGAAGGAGAGAAAAAGCAGAAGCTTGGCAGCAAGCTCAATTTTTTCAGACCTTCCTTGAAAGGGCATCTGAAATGAAGACTGACCTTAACTTGCATCACTATTGTTCTGAAATGAATAAAACTAATACAAGTGATCAGTCACAGCTAAACAGTGACCATCAGTTAAATGAACAGCTTGCAGTACTATGGAATTTTGATACTGTCACTAGTATTCTAGCACATACATTTTAAAAGCAAAACAATACATACTGTCTCAAGTAGGCTAGTGTCTCCTCATGTCTAGACTTACCTGTTTGTCTCTAACTTTAGCCTGCCCAGCTGGACACTCAGCGATCTGTGAGCAGCGTGGGAGTCGTGGGATACCGTAGAGCTGAGTGTGCTTACGCCTGAGGTAGCTACTGCATCTTCCATGACAATGCAAGGCTGTTGGACAGTTTGATTCTGAGGCTGCTCATCTTGATCTTCTTCAACTTCTATATCATCTTGATCTGCTGTATCACTTTCAGATGCAAGACTAAAATGTGGCCTCAATTCTATTAGTAACATTAAAACATAAGCAAAAGAAAAAACATCAAAGATGTCAAACATTAAAAAAAAAACAAACAAACCAGACCTAAGTGACTATTTACAGATCATCCCACAGCTTTGGTTAAACCCGACCTGATATTTCTGTAGCAAGTGAACAGATGGTATTTTCTATGGGTTTAAGACCACTCAGACCGTAACAGCATCTTAGTTTATACTAATTATTATCCAGCCTATCAAAAGTTCAAAAGCTCTAAAAACCAAAAATCTGGATGAATAGGATTCCAGATTTGGCTAGCATTTCATGTCAAATTGTGCTGAAGTACTATGTGCAGCAGAAGTACTTTCTTTTGCTTTATTCCATTCTCAGTAGTTTGTAATTTCTTATGTGTCTCTGTGATGTGTCTGACCTGAAATGTTTTATTAAACAAATAACAATTATTTCTCTTATATCCAGCTATTCTTATTGCTATTCTGGCGTATTTAGTATTCTCACAATACTGTGCTTACCAAAAAGTTGCATCCAAAGATATAGAGAGGAAATAACAAACAGACCCCTTTCCTGACAATTAAAAGTAGCACGCTTCCCTTCTACTTACGAGAGACACTGCCTATTGTGTAATGCTGTACATCCACAAAACGGTGGATGCAAAGCTATGAGTGCACTCTGGTTTCTGTTATTCCCTGTTTAAACTACCTACCACAGCTTACCAGGTATGCAAGATATGTATGCAAGATCTTCTACTCCTACAAAACCTATTATTGCAACAACATCTGTTTGTTAATTCTAACCATTTAATATAAACCTTCCTTCCTTCCTTCAATTGTGGCTTCTTACTGCTGAGCACTCCCTTTAGTCTCCTCGGCAAAACATACTTTTTTTCCCTGAATCGCACTTGGTTTTTGTCCTTTTTGCTGAAGAACTAACAAGTACATTTCTCTTCTTCACAAAAGGAACATTCGTTCCTTGATCCATTTAATCTCTTTGTTTCAATCCTACATACCCTTTTCAAGGCTGAACATACCTTCAGATCAACAGAGTTGTGCTTCCTCTAAATTAAGGGAAGCAGATTTATTATATAGCAGTTACCCAAGTATTGCTAGGCAAATATGTCTGAATTTGCTTTGAACTTCTGCATCACACTAATAAGAACAGGAGTTCATTTTGCCATCGTTCACCTCCAGGCAGTACAACTGTACAACATCTGCTAAGTACCACTCCTAAAATGTCCTATAATTTTTAAGTGTTAAGGCCAGAGATAAATCTTCAAATCACTCATAGGAAGAAAAAAAAAAAAAAAAAAAAAGAAAAAAAAAAACCAACAGTCTGACAAAGGCAAGGGGAAACAATCAGAAGTAGGGCAAGGCAATTAGGTAAGAGGCAGATGATCAGCAGCCGAAAACTACTAGGGCACAGAGGCTTTTGTTTAAGCATGAGGATGTACAATTAATGCTGACATTGAGCTGAGGAAAGAAGAGTCTATTAAGGAGGAATTCTACAGTACTGCTATTATACAGCAGCAAAGCACATGCCTGTTAAAGGTGTTCGGCATTCTAATCAAAAGACAGATTTTCCTTATGACTCAAAAGTAACACAGAAACTATTTATGCCCTCCTGGTTGTGCTGGGGATATGGAAAATACCAAGGAGAACAGGAAGAGCTGTAACTTCTGTTGGAATTTTCAGATCCCCTTGTTGATAATTTAAGACTCAACCCACTGCAGAAAACAGAAATGTAAGTGTTCTGACTCCAGACTTAAAGCATTAAACCATATATTTGAAAACTTCACCATTAATTCCAGTGTAGAGAATGATGGAATCACAAGCTTAGAAGTTAAGGAGCACCAGAGAAACTAATTCTGGAAATAGAGTAATAATAGAATGGGCTACAAGTTTCTTCTACACAGACTCCTTCCCTCAGCTAAGCTGTGCACTCTACTTCCACAACATTCAAAATACAATATTTGAACTCTGGGCACTGCAGATTATTTTTTTTTTTTTTTCTTTAGACAGCTTCTGACCAGGAGCCAGAGGGACTTTTGAGTGCTCCAAAAAGCACATCATTAATCTGCGCTTTGTAAAACACCTTCCAAAAATCAGCATGTGCTGGCAAGTGGTCTGTCCTTTGGGTTTCAAGAGGCAGCATTATACACCTCAAAAAAATGAGGCCCCAGAGCACCTTAGCCTACTATAGCTCACTGCGTTGCAGGATTGTTTAGATGATGCATCTTGGAAAGGTGCTTTCCAAAATAACTTGGACAATACACTGATTAGTTTTTGAGTTGCAAAACAGACAGCGAACAGGAAAAAGGCCACTGCTGGCTTCAAAATCTTAAGTGAGGCATCATAATCATAGCTCTAAAGCACGTTTAAAGAGATCAGCCAATAAATATTTGCTGAGTATTAACAAATGACTCACCTGGGACCAGAATAGTAATAGCAGTCTGCACAGCTTTTCTGATTATGCTATCCAGTGCAAACATCCAATGCGGCTTGATGTTATGATTTCGGAGAACCTTATTGACCTAGTAACAGGGAAGTCAATTCAGATATTACATCCCCCCAAAACTTAAAATTATGATATATGTCAGCATTACATAAAGTGTTTGAACTTATAGATGCTGTATCAAAGCAGGTGACTAAAACTATTTCATGTTGTCATTAAAGGAAACAGCCACATCACCAACTTCCACCATTTTATGACAAGTTGTGCAATATTTTGTATTTTTTATTAAGTACTAGTTCCTGTGTTAGGTGACTTCTGATGACTGCAGTACTGAAGTTTATTTAACCTTCATGGGGGTGGAGAGAAACTTAAAAAGAATGCAAGCAAAACAAATACCAAGGACTATATTATGAAAGACTTGTAACTTAAGCTAATTAATCTTGTTAATTTTTTGGCATCATTTTCACTGCTTGCTCTGAGCAGTACTTACCTATTTTAAAGTACAAATGTAGGAAATATCAAAGAACTAATAAAATGCTGCTCCTTCTTGATTCAGAAAATAGTTAATTAATGTTAGTTTAATTAGTCACGGGACTTCATTTGTATGCTGTGCCATTTTATCTTTCCTTCCACTTTTTACTTAGTACAATGAGATCGTTTTCTACACTGGGTTGCTCCTAATTCCCTACAGGCCCTCTTTCAAACCGCTGTTAGCCATATTCCCAGGTGCCTCTATGGATGTTCTACGTCACACCTCTACTTTGGGGGAATTGGTTTCCTACTCCCAAATGACAGAGAAGCAGCAGGTGAGGCGACAGTGCTACAACCAAACGCCCAGCCGCAGTAAGCGGCAATAGCACAAACCAGGCTTGGTGCTGTTGCCCAAGCACGGAAGCAGTCCAGAGCAACAGACTCCATAAGAGTAGAACTCGAGAAGTCGCAGGAAGACACAAACATAACTATATTTAGAAGATTGTCAAGTTACTCAAAGCCTTATAAAAAAAAAAAGTAGCAACTAGTGCTTACTAAAAAATGGGGCAAGAAGATACTTCGCACAGGTCTTCCTAAAAAAGGGATTAGTTTAATTCTCTCACATTGTGATAGCCTCTCTGTAAAAAAATTACTGAAGTTACACAAATTATGCCTTCAGAAGATATGTAAGAGTTAATAAAAGTTATTAATCATACTATTATTACTGCCCCAAAGCAATAGTATTCAGTAGTGCATTAATTTATGTAGGTACCTGCACTGGGTTTGGCAGGGATGGAGTTAATTTTCTTCACAGCAGCCTGTAGGGTGCTGTATTTCAGACTGGTGACTAAATGAGCCTTGACACCACTCCCCTGTTTTAGCTATTGCTGAGCAGAGCTTACACAGTGTCAAGGCTGCCTCTGTTTCTTACGCTGTCCTACCAGGGAGTAGGCTGGGGGTGGACTAAAGGCTGGACAGGGACATGGCCAGGCCAGCTGGCTTGAACTGACTGAAGAGATATTCCCTTCCTTAGAATACCATGCTCAGCAATAAAACTAGGGGGATAGTTTTTCCGAAGGAGCCATTTCTCAGGAACTGGCTGGGCATTAGTCTGCTGGTGGTGAATGACTGCTTTTGCATCACTTGGGGGGTGTGGGGGTTCCCCCCCCTTTTTCACTTATTAGCCAGTCTTTATATCTTGATCCACAAGTTTTCCACCTTTTGCCTCCCACTGGGAGGGAGTGAAGGAGGGACTGGGTAGAGGCTTTCGTGTACCTGCCAGACGAGGTCAACCCACCACAGCACCTACGTCTCCTCAGTTCTGTTGCCAGTGGCCACCAGATGGCACTTGGACACCGTACTTAGCCTTGGAGAGGTGGCAGCAGCACCAGGGGAGCCTGCCCTGGGCCCGATCCCTGGGCAGTAGCTGCCTAAGGGCCCCAAAGGCTCACCCATGGCCCTCCGAGGCAGCACTCTTGCTCACAAGCACCTTGCACCTTCCCACACCAATTCCTACCAAGACACTGTCATGTGTTCAGCTAAGCACAGCCTGTTTAAGTACTGAGGCGGCACAATGCAACTTTGTCAAGAATACAACAATCCACAGTAATGTGATTGAGCTGTTTACGTTACAGCACAAAACTACTTTTTCTTGATTTAGCTGTTTACATTACAGCACAAAACTACTTTTTCTTGGTTGCTCCAATGAGGATATTGTGCTTATTAAACCTTGTTACCCGATATTACCTTATTAAGACCTGAGAACAAGGGAACTACTTTCCCTCGCTTTTAGCGATATCCCAGTCTCTGCAGTATCTGAGGTCTTGATACTGATCTGGATTTCAGTGTTCTATTACAGAAATCTAATGTATGTTCAAAAAAAATTAAGACTGGGCACATATAAAGCAAAATTTTCTGGGGCTTATCTTACTTGAATAATAGCTAGTAATGAAAGAGACATTTATCAGTTAAAAAACAGTAATTTGTAATGATGAAGTTAACAGAAGAGGGTAAAATTTTTATTGAAAAGAACATGACTCAGGCAGTTACCACTGAACAACCAATGCTCAGCAATATCTCCATCGGAAAACCTATCCCAGATAGTTGTATTTTTCCCCTCTCAATTTTTTCCTTGACCTTGTATGTTTGAGTTTCTTCTTCCAAGTGTCAAAACAGCAGTAGTATGAGGCTAAGTAGAATGGAGAGCTGAAGTGTACTCAAAGCAAAGGCTCAAAGAAAAAACTTCCGATTGCGGAAACCTTTCTTTTACAGGTTCATTTCACACATTAGGGGTTGGTTTTTTTGTAAACACAGTCTAATTCTTGTCAGTGTCATCTATGCAACAAACCATTTACATGCTATGCAAAATCCTTCCTGACAGCTCTCTTACTTGTCAGAGTGCCCCAGGTTTAAATGCTAATAGAATCATCCGCCTTAAATGCCTACTTGGATTGTAACTTCATTTTTACTACATGACTTCAGTCTGGACAAGTGATGCCCAGCACAGCTGCACCCTCCCATGTTGGTTATTCATCTTAATTTTTAAGCCTAATTGCTTGTGAACTAACATTTAAATACATAGCTTAAGAAGAAAAAACATTTGCTTTCGGTAAACTAACTATTTAAAGGGTATCCATGTACATTTGGTTGCTCACTGCAGGAAATCATAAATTTTGCATTAATTATTGACAGAAAAGTAACCTATTTTTCTTCCTTCTTATCCTGCAAATGAAAATAAATTGAAATGAAAGTGTCTAGTTTGGCAGAAATCTGCTGCTAACCAAAGATACTAGAGTAAGAACTCAATACGATATTGTAAGACAGAGAGACTGCTTATTGGGGGTATAAAGCCGTTTAATATATTAGTTTATAAGAGAAGTTCGAGAAAACCCTCCAAAATGACTTTTTTTTTTTTTTTAAAAAAAGGCTTTCCTGCTTTTATATTATGACACAATGTTTACACAACTGTGCTGAACCTTCTAGATCTTTAATCAGCAAAATCTCAACAGTTGTTTTCAGGATCTGTGTCCTGCCAAAGGATCACATGGCAACCCAACCAAGTTATGGCTGTGGGCTTGGGGTTTTGTTATTACAGGTTCAAAGCCCTCAAATATTACTGTTTCAGTAACTCTGCATGGAAGTTAACAAAGTTTTGTTTGCTTCTGGTTTCTTGGGGGGTGGGGTGAGGGGGTGGTGGCAGTTTTGGTGCACAAAATTCTTAAGAAAGATGACAACTTACAGCATCTTGAAAACCAAACAGCACGAGCTGCACTTGACTGATACCATGGCTGTCGAAATCTAACTCCAGTTTCAGTTTTGAAAGAGTGGTCGCGATGATTTTACGATCAGTGGACCGTACAAACTCTCTGAGGCTGGAAACAAGCGTCATGATATGTTCCCACTTTAGCT
This sequence comes from Egretta garzetta, assembly GCF_000687185.1. Taxonomy (NCBI): domain Eukaryota; kingdom Metazoa; phylum Chordata; class Aves; order Pelecaniformes; family Ardeidae; genus Egretta; species Egretta garzetta. The sequence continues at coordinate 6,683,902 of NW_009260493.1, read as the reverse complement.
TTGGTTCTTCAGCTCCCTGGCAGAAGAGAGAGGAAAAGAAAGAGTTTTGATAGCCATCTTTTGAAACGTACACCCAAAGGGACTTTAGCCAATAACATCACTTGGCAATATGGATTTTCAGGAACTCTACTGCTATGGTTAAGAGAAAAAGGTGCAGCTGCAGGTCAGCGAATGGTAGCAGCATAACTACAGCAGCACAGAGCTCTACCGCTGAGCTCCCTGCTAATGCGGATCGCCTGATGGGCCAGTAGCCGACTGTTTTCTATCAGTTGCTGAAGCATATGTGCACACTACAGCCTGTATGTCTCATTGTACAAGAGTGAAAAAGATACGAATAAACATACTGTACCCTGATTACTACAAATTACTTTTAATTGCAAACAAACATGTACTTTGCAGTGCCTCTAATTTCAGAGTGCCTCTGAGAGATACCGTGCAAACTCCCCCAGTAGCATTTAAAAGAAGGGATTAGTCAAAGTTACATAGAAGGCTCAGAAAGAGACTAGTTCTTTCCTACATCATTTCCTCTGATCCGGAACTTTTACACTTGCCTATTCTTAGAGCAGGTCTACAAATCTGTCACCTTTCTATTATAAATATTCATACACCTATTTTTAAAAGCTTTTGTGTTTTTGCATGAGCTACCAAAATAACAAAAAGCTCAAAAGCATTCATCAAAATAACCAGCATAAATAACGAGGAAGTAGAGGACAGTAGTTACTCTCTAAAGCAAAGTCATGTCGACTGAATCCAAATTTCAATTCCAAATCTTAGAATTAAGCCGGAGATAGAAAACCATACTAGTTGTTCAACACAAAGTATTAGATGCTTATTCTGAAGGAAGTTAAGTAATTATATATATATATATACACACACACACACACATCTTGGCTAAGGATATCCAACGTTGGTTTCCGTAACAGAAGGACATACGGTGTTTGGTTCTGTTGTATTTGCCAGTTTTATGCCATGAATGTTACAGCTGGCCAGACATCAAGAACTCTGTTCATCAATAACATATAATTAGCTATAGTTAATTAATTCTGACCAGGATGAAACAAAGACAATTTGACTGTTTGAGAAACAAACAAACAAAAAAAAAGCAGCAGCTCTAGAGCAGTCAAACATTTGACTGACTGAAGCACCCATCCCTGAGATAAAAGATCCCAGCCTCTGATCCTGACCTGCTTTGATTTGGAGAATTCACCTGGTGATTTGCTATACTGAAGTGGATCCCTCGCTCTGTCCTGCAGCAGCTGATCTCCTTTTCTTGTAAACAACGGTAACAACAACAACACTGTAGCCCTGGACTAGAAGATACAAGTCTACCAAGGCATGTTGGGGACAGGGCAACCGGTATGGCTCCCTAATAAGGAACAGCAAGCTATTTTGGGAGGGTCATTCTTCTCCCTTAGTCCCCACATCCACTGACTTTGTTGAAATTGTTCTTATGAAAAGTTTTTGTGAAAGGAAAAGCACTAACAATGCCTAAATCCTCATGAGGCCTAACAAACAAGTCAGGCTTCCATCTGTTAGTAACTTGCATTTAAGCAGGACATAACTGCAGCTGAAGGGGAAGTTGAGTTGGCTTCTTGTTACTACCACTTTCTGGTGGTTTGAGTACATTTCCTACTCTTTCACCAGGGTCCCTTCTCTCAAGGGAGAAAATGGTGTTCATGAGTCAGAGTTCTGCCTCCTCTTGAAGGGCAGATAGTCCTATACACGTGCGCTTTGAACGCTTTGGCTCTACAATACTGTGACTCTGCTCCTATCTTGGGCTGTACCAGCCCCAGCTGAGGAAGGCATGAAACACCAAGCTCCGTCTCTGGATCCTGTGATTTGAGAGTTTCAGGCTCTCACAATCACCGGTTATTCCTTTCATACACGTGCTAAGAACTGTGGCTGTTGTAGCAAGACTCTAGCAAAGCACGGATCACGGGCATCTTTCTTATTGCCTTCTATTTTAACACTTTCTATAGTTACCAGGACAACTGCAGGTTCCTCCCTCCTCCAAGAGTTAGAAGCTCTTTTTATTGGTATGGCAGCAATTTCCAATTACATTAACTGTAGTACATGCAAAAGAATCATATTGGCTTGCATCAGTTTCTAATGAGTACTATCTTTAGAAGATGGACTTGTCACATTTTATACAAATATGTTTCAGACCAGCAATACTTAACCTTGAGAATGAAGCGAGTCAATTAACTACTAACACACACATTACAAACAAGAACAAAAAAATCACATCATCCAATTATGGTGTTGCAACATTTCGCAGAGTGGTCATGACTTGTAATTTATTCAGTGTCATCCTGGACTGATACATCATCATGAATCATCGCCACAAAGGAGTGCCAAAAGGTCATTCTGCAATTATTTTGTTGTTTGCTGTACCTCCCACTGTTACTCCGTCTTCCCTCCTCTCCATATGCGCTCCCAACTGCTGCAAGGAATAGCTGCAATTTATTTTCTCCCTAGCCCCCTTTTTCCCCTTTTAAGGCTGTTGGCTAGAAGGCAATGGTGTACCCGTCAGTCCCGTTTTTTCTATGCAATAACCTAACATAAGGCCAGAGCAGGCCAAAAGACCAAAGCCTCCCTTCGTCAAACTAGTCAGCCAGAAGATAGAAGTCTAAAAGGGAAGCAAAGTAATCACCTCCTGGGGATGATCTATCTTACACAAGTTGACTTGACAGACTCAGTCCCATTTGAAAGTCATTGGCAAAATATCATGAAAACATGTTTTTCTCTTGTCTGGCCAGCACTAATATCCAGGTGTATATATAGTACTTGCAAACAACACAAAAGGCATATGTAATGCAGCACAAACAATTTTCAAGCCTATTTTTAATAGCCCCAATAAAACAATAAACCGTGAAAGCTTACATGGTGTATGCTTTCTAGTTTAATCAAACTTTATTTTTTAATTTGTTTATTATGTGTAATTTCAAAAGCTCCAGGTAATTGCAGGTAAGTCTTCAAATTGCATGAAATTCAAAATTGCTGCCTTCCGAAATTACTTTACCTGAGCCAAAGCTTCCATCAAGTTTCTCACCACCTTCTCTTGGTCCTCAGTTAATATCCTGTGAAGGGTGGCTCTCCTTTCACTATCCTTCTTCAGCATGAAAAACCCAGTATCTTTCTCTTCAGGTGAAGGAGGTGCACTGTGATCCTCAAAATTTTCATCTGGGATGCTGACAGACAGACATTCAGTGATAAGAAACTTTATGAAAACCACCCCAATGCACACATTCCTAATGTACTGTGTAACATAAATGCCAGATAGCTCTTTACCTCAGAAAAAGGGATCGGATTCCCTTCCCATCTTTTTCTCCACAGGATTTGGCTCTTGTTTTGAAAGAGAATGGATCAATTTTTAATTCTGTATCAGGCGAGACAGAACCATATTCACTGCTGCTACTTGTATCTTCCACCAGAACAGGGACAGGTAAGGAGATACTCCGAAGATACTCTATTCATATAGGAATATTCAGAAATTAGAATTCAATAGTGTCATCACAGTCCTGAAGTGAAAAGGTTATGCTTTCAGAGGAAACAGAAAGACGCCAGTCTTCCCCCACACCGATACAAAATATCAAAACAAAATTGACAAAAAACTCCTAAAGCTTATTCTTCTGGAATAGAGTTATCTTTCAGTTATGTTTTGATTCAAAAGCTTCCTGAGATAGGGAAATGCTGGGCTCTTTGCAAGTTCACTTACAGAACCTCACCACTGGAGTGAACGTGAATCTTGTATCATCAGTATGCGCTTTCAGCGGTAGCAAAGTATTTCTACAGGGTAAGTAATCCAAGCACCTTCCAAGATCTTAGTTTTATGTGTGTATATAAATATATATATTTATAAATACACAATGCATATAAGTATATATACATTAGAACACATAAGATACATTTCTTTATCAGGTTGCTTTGTACGAGGTTAATTAGTTCATAGTCTTTGATTAATAATAAACATGCATGTTAAGTCAGAACTTTTGGTTTTAAATCCAGAGCACACATTACCGCTGCAAGAAACTATTTATACCTATTTTACATGTGTACATTTCAAAATGTACTTTGATAGCAACTCAGCATGAAGGTGACTACGTGTTTGTTTGATATCCTCCCCGCCTCACTCTCCCCACTTCATTTACTGAAAGAGATGACTATCCCATACCCAGGCCTGAACAAGGGATCTCAAATTTATTCCGTTTTTTTCAATTACAGAATTTAGCCTAATAAAAATTTATGTTCTCTTTCTCCACAAACCTTGGCTGTATTGCTACTATAAATGAGCTGTTTGGTTTCCTGTTCAGATTTCCACTAAATGGCTCTATAACACCACCACAGCTCTCCAAGCCTGCATTACCCCCTGCCTAGACAATTAAGCCATAGTCTGGTAGGATTACAAATAGTAGTTTAAATTTGCACAATGAATTAGAGGCTCCCAACAGAGAAAGGTCACTTATTTTCATAATTGTGCCCACTTCTCTTTGCAGCATTTTAGTGTAGCAAATTATACCAGAATAAGTAATAACCATAGTATCTGCACAGTTATGTACCGATAGAGAAGCATGGTAAAACTCACCATTTGTGTTAGCTGAAAGAACTGTGGGAGAAAAGCAAAGGAAAAACATTAAGCGTGCTGCAATTAACTGAGAAACTAAGCATAGCCTAAAGGATAACTCTTTTCCTATTTTTATGGACTATCTGGACTCTCCTGTCTGCAATCTGTAGAAGTGTAATTTATTGCAATTTAAAGTTAATTTTAACCTGGGAGGGGTGGAAACTACGTTAAAAGTGCTCATCCAATGTTATCTCATTACCTGGTATTTTTATTTCTTCTAGGTATCATGTTAGAAATACACAAAAGATGTTTTCATATGTATATATGCACACACATATTATGTGTCATTCATACTTTCAAAGCTCCTTTGTTACTTTCCATAATTTAGAACATTACAGGAAATGAGTACATGAAACAAAAATGATGCCGTACATGCACATTTGCTATGGGACAAAGATTATTTTGCTCACGTAGAAAACTCCCCTGAGGCTCCATGGCATGTTCTAACCTTACACAACATGCACTCTATGCAAACATTGTCTGAATGAAGCCATATGCAAATTTAAAAAAAAAAAACAAACCAAACAAACCACAACACAAAAGCTGCACAAAACCATGAACAGGCTCTTAGAAGCCTTATCAGAAATACTTATATAAATCACCTGTGACAACGTAACAGAATTCTGCTACAACACTGGCTCTGCAGCAAGCTGCTAGAACAGAAGGTTACAACATTCACCTGGGATGGAGATCTGCTGTGTTCATCTTGAAGACTAAATCAGGCATTTCAGGGAACAGTATCATGGGCAAGAGAAAAATTCCAGATTGAGTTCAGTAATTCTTACCTGAGAGCTTTGATGGGGACTTTCTTTTTTTGCTTGAAACCTTCAAGAATTCATCTATAAGTAGCTCATGAGCAAAAGCTCGTTTATCAGGATCTGGTTCAAAGCAACGCAATATGAAAGCCTTGGCTTCTGCAGACATGGATTCAGGAATCTCTGGGTGTATTTTAAACATTCCCACCTGAGACAAATAAAGAGAAAAACAATGGCCTACTCTGTTCTTTTTCCAAACACTAAATAGCATCAAAAAAAGTATTTAGATAGTAGAAGCGGTATATTGTTCTCAAGTTTTGGTATTTTCTTTCTGTAACTAGTTTATTAATTCATAGAAAAAAACCTACTACAAACTGCATAAACAGTTGCATTTAAAAACCCCACACTTGCAAGTAGAGGCTCTCGCAAAGCAGAAAACTGCTTCTCAGTAGGGTTTTTTTTATTTTTTTTTTTTTTTTTAAATACCCAGCCTGCTGAATAGCTGCTATTGCTCCACTACCCTCTTCAAACCTACACAGCACTCCCACTCAGTTGAATCAGATCATTCTTCTTAACATCCTCACTAACCAAGCATTTCCTCTATCCTCTTTTCCTGCAATCTCTAATTCTAGCTTCTCCAAAACAGTCGTAAGACTTCCTGTATTTACAAATACTGGTCTGAATTGTACAAGGAAGATATCTGACCTTAAACATAGCTGCTTGTGGTTCTCCCAGCTCATAAAACGGGGGCTTCCCTGTGGCCATCTCAATGATTGTGCATCCCAAAGACCAGATGTCTGCAGCCTTCCCATAGCCACGTGGCCCTTTGTCTATGATTTCTGGTGCCATATACTGAAGGGTACCTGTTTAAAACATACTTATTTTTTTACTTAGGTGCACTAATGATGCAAATAGATAGCTGAAGAACAAGAGGAACAAAGTCAGTGAGGAGTGAGCAATATTGGGATAGTTAAAGAAAATACTCTTTATTATTAAAAGTTCAAAAGTGTCCATATGGATTCTACATAAACCTCAAAATACTATTCAAAATATTACTTGTGCTGAAAGCATCTGACATCATCTACTGTTCTGATGATATCACTTTTCAAAGTCAATGACAATTATTAAGAGGTTTCAATGAGCTTTGATCAGGAATAATTTTCAATTACTGTATTATAGATTAAGATTCAAATAAGGAAGATCACTCTGAATTGCATCCAGAGAGGAAAAGGAAGTGAAACCTGAAACCTGAACCTAAACCAGCAAGTGAGATGAACGCTTTTTCTGAAGTAAGGGAATCAACCTGACACATCATTCTGCATTCTCTTCCATTTAAAGCAGAAATGGAAGAGCAGAGGATGGAGTTAAAATTAGCAGTCAATTCTCATTTTGCATAATTATTCAATGCAGTGCCACTGCATGATTTAACACCCAATCAAATTATCAAGCAGAGTGAGGATCAAGTTAATGACAGGGCTCTGTACATAAGCAATTCTGGAGATGAAGCCAGGATGTCCAAGCCAGTCATGAAAGAACAAAAAAAAAAAAAAAAAAAAGCTAGCCTTCCTTCAAGCAAGGTGAAAGAGCCATGTGCACAGATGAGACAGACTCAGGTACAACATAGGAAAGATACAGCTCTTCTGTCATAGAGGACTTTCATGTCTCAAGTGGAACTTCCAAAACATCATTTTCTTTGAACAGTGCATACAAGTACAGCGCATAGCTTAAGATTAGGCATACAAGAAGTTATTCTTGCAGCAACATTTTATAGTGATTTGAAGTCAATGAAAGTTCAGCAGCTGTGGAATCTGACCCTACATGCACAGTTTGACCGAGGAAAGAGTCTCCTCTGGGAACATACCAGTGAAAGTTTCAGTACATGGGTTGATTCCTGCAAGTCTCTTCGAAGTTCCAAAGTCCGAAATCTTTAACACTCCACTGTATGTGTTGATAAGCACATTATCACCCTGAAGAACAGAACATTCAGCGCAATTATTTTTCTCTGCTGACTCTTTATCTAAGACTTCTTGCACAGCCATTTGTACAATGCACTCCCTAGTAACAATTGCTTCCTAAGGCTCTAAAGCGGACAGATGAAAGAGGAATCAATAGTGTTCCTGCCTTATGTAATCCCATTATCAGAAACTTCATCTCAAAGTGAACTCCCCCTACTACAGGAATACTACAAGAATTCAGTTAAAGAATACTAAGACAGGGGAAAAATACTTTTTTCTTTTGAAAGGGAACTGTTTCATCTGCAATGTCCTTGGAAAAGAACCTGCTAATACCCCATCCACAATCTTCTTCACTTCCATAGTAAGCTCTTACGAAAGTTCAATCATGTGATTGAAAACAGAAATAAAAATATCTACTTCATCATATCTTAAGTGGCTATATGTCAATTCCTCTAAAATAAAAAAAAAAAACCCCAACATATTTTGTTGCTGCAAATTCCGATTGACACAATGGTTCACTTACCTAACCCCCAGTTCAGAATAGCAGAGGGGGTATGTGACAACAAAGAACTTTCAGGAAAAATGTTTTTAAATTACAGGACAAATAAGTGGTTATACAGCTTGTACACTATTAGGCTTAATTCTCTGCAAATTTTTACCTTTATGTCTCGATGCACTATTTGATTATCATGGAGGTATTTTAATCCTTCAAGAATCTGCTTGGTGTAAAAGCCAATTGTCTGCTCATTGTTTTTTAATGGTCCCCATTTTGATCGTAGAAGAGCAGAAAGGCTACCTATAATTTTGGAGAGTAAAAATGTAATTAAATTCTGCCTTCTCCCCCAAAAGAGAGAAATTAAAAAAGGAACAACAAACATCAATCCCAAACCAAGTGTAGGCACCTCTTCTATAACCAAAGGCCTCTCCATGCAAATGCTTACTTGCATCATCACTGGCCTGACTAATTAAAAGGAAAGTCTTGTTATCTCCACTGGCCTCAGCTGCAGCTGCTTCCTCAAGCAGGCAGATTAGAACCCATTTAATTAATGTGCTCACCTCTCTCCTATACCTGGAGAGAAGTTGCTCCAGAGGAACATTGTAAAAGAGTGAAAAAGGGTGGCTGTGCAAACGCACATCTTTGTACATACACCAGCTCCACAGTTTCTTGAAAAGCTAAGCTCAAGAAGCAGCACTGTTGTTCTGTCTGGCTGCTGCAAGATCTTTGGTCTCAAACAGAAGCAACGATCCCCAGCCACCTTTCTCTTGTGTCAGGTACCTGAGGAGGGGTCAACCATCCAAGACTACCTACAATTTCTTTCCAGTAGGATGACCACAGATCATCTCTGACCTAAAGGTAAAAGGAGCTCACCTGCCACAGCAATGATCTGAGCTGTATCTGTACCACATCCTATCTAAATACTGAATGAGAGGACTCAAGAACTTTGAAGACACAGCTTTCCCCATTAATTTAGGAAAGAGATACTACAGAATATTACATTTGCATGAAATGTATCTTGTTGCAGTAGTACAGGTTTTTATACTTTTAAAATGTTAAAAAACCAACCAACCACCCACCCACCAAACCACAACTTACCACCAGGCACCTGTTCCATGAATATCTTAATGAAGCCATTCTCACTGAGAGAACCTAAATATTGGACAATGTTCTTGTGTTTGAGATGCTTATGCAAAGCTATTTCTTCATGCAGAGGTTGGGAGTACCTGGAAAGAAAAGAAGCAGTTTATTCAATATTGACCTTTGGGAAGAAAGTCTTGTGTTTACCATAGTAGCTGAAGTTCTATTTTAGGTCCCATGAAATATGTTTACACTGAAAATGACTGTTAGATGCATCTAACAATGGTGGTTGAGACCACCACACACTAAAAATTATGTAATCATATATACATATTTTATATGTTATGTGCATTTATAATATTGTGTATACACACACACACAAAATGTTATGAAGGTACACAGGCAGACTGAGCAAAACAAAATTTGTGGAAAATGAACTCGTCTCCAGCCCAACTCAAAGGGAATAAACAGTTGGGCAAGCGGTTGGATCCACACTAGTGCCAAAATGAACTAGTAAACCATAAAGTTAGTGTATAATTAAAATCACCTCCATAATGAAAACAAATCAGCATTTAAATTTTAATTAATTAAAGCAGGAGTCTTATCTGAAAGCAAGAGCAGACACCTATCAGAATAAGAAGACAGGAATCATTTCATAGGGAGATATTCAGAAGAACCGATCAAAAAAAACTTCAAACATAATTTAGTCCAAGGTAAAACTATTTTTCAGAGATGTAAGCTTTTTAACAGCCTTTTTGCCAAGAAAGTTTCTGGAGTCCGGATCCTTCTCCAGTGTGGAACATCAGCAGCTGATGTGCTCTCTGGCCAGCCCTAATATGCTTGTCTTCCAACCACGGGTGAGTTGGAAGCAGGTCAGCTGCCAGATTCTGTGTAGTGTCTGGCAAAACGTAGACAACATGCTGAGACTCTGGCGGCTATTTTCACTAAAGCGCTAGCATCTGCGATCAGACTTTCAGGGCAGCAGAAACAGATGAAGGACACAGACCTCCTGTCAGTCCAGATGTGAGAAGGAGCTGCAGAGTCTTGAGCAAGTGGAAGACGTATTCAGATGATTATACTGAAGGAGTCATGAACAGAACTGCAAACTCAACCTTGCAGCTACTTGCCACCAAAAGGAAGAGTTTTTACTGCCACCTTCGGCTTCAGCAGGTTGCTCTCAGCATAAACTTCACACCAACACTGGTACATTCTTGTCCCCTGATGAACTGGCAGACAACTTTTATTTTACTTATTTATTGGGAAGAGGGGTAGCTCCCTTCTGCCTCAAGTCCAGGAGTTTGCTCTCCCTGGAGCCAGCGGAGCACTAGTGCCAGGAATGCAATCAAAGCACGAACGCAATCGAAGTTGTTCAGGGCAAAGTGCCTGGGAGCTCCGCTGCCTTTTGGGGCAGGCAGTTAACAGCTCACCCTAACAACAGCATCAAGCTACAGGTGGAGGCTGAATTTTTAAAAAAGTGGAGGAAAAGAAAAAAAAAAAAAAGTGGGCATCTGAAAATCCCTTGGGAAAACAACTGTTGCAGAAAACAAGGAAAGTATTTCGTTGATGAAAAGTGTGATTATGCAACTCCGGGTCTATTTACTAAAAACTAATTTGAGTTTTGGCTTGCCTCTCCACACATGACTATACAGATTCTGACTACCCTATTAGTCATTCAGAAATGCAAAATCATCAGAGATTGTATTCCCGAGTTCTATTAATGGGATATTCATTCAGAGAAGCAACAGCAAGACCATTGTAATTCTTCCCCCTGCACTTTTAAACTGCACAGTTAATTGAGTCTTGAGCAACTAAAATAATTTAGCAAATAAAATAAAGCTATAAGAAAATTCTCTAGTGGGATGAAGCATCTGTTACTTTAGAACTCAGCCACTAGGAGACTTCAAATGGTACGAAGAAAGATAAATTCTAAATCTTAGAAAGCTAGATCTTATTATCTACCTAACATGATTTTACTTTAATTTGGAAAGTTGATATGGCCGCTGGTACTATTTTGTAGTATTGGAAACACATTTGAGGGCGACAGCATTGCAAGAATGTTTCCTTTTCTTTCAGAATGTGTCTCTGTAGTCTAACATTTCCTGACAATTAAGTAAATTATACAGTAGCTTATATTTAACATAGAGCAGTATCAAAGACTCTCACTGTGCTTTTAGCACAGAAATCATTGTGTTTCTGGCCATGCTGTGACTGAGAACTTAGTTATTTCTAATGAATCCAAAAGATGGTCATTTTTACTTTGAAATTGGTAAGAACTAACTTCAAAGATTAATCCTTTTCTTTCTGTAGATTTCTTTCAAAGTGCTAAAAGATCAGGTTATAATTAATCAGAAATTAATTAATACATTTTTCTTACTTTGCCATTACAAGAATAATACTTGAAATTTGTCCTGGAAGCCTTTAAATGTTTTTGAAAGTCTAGATGCAAGACTAACAGCTCCTTAATAATCTCTCTTTTCCAGTATGCTTTGCACATTGAACCTGAAACCTTTTCCATTGAAAATTCTTTTAAAATCTGCATCAGAGGAGGAAAGAAATCCGCTGGGGTTTGTATTTTATTTTTTTTTCCTCTTTTAAAATTGTTTACTGCTCTATTCAGGCTATCTTTCTATTAACAACAGTTTTTGCAAACAAAAAAATTTCTTCTTAGCAAGTACAAAACTTGGAACTATTTTGAGTCAAGAAATTGTTTTATGTAACAAGGCCATACTTTCTGAGAAATTATAACATATCTTGAATTTAAATTTACAGAAATAATATAGACGATATAATATAATATAATTTCCGTAACATAAGTTCTAGTATCTTTAATATATTATGAATATGGAAAAATTATTAGATCACACACATATCCATACTGAACAGCCACTATATACATGGATTCAAAGAGATTTAGAAGGATTCATTTTTTAAACATCAAGGAGAACAACAACTAAGTAAGCACGGACAGAATATCTAAAGGAAGGCCCACAAGAGACACCCATGAAAAAGAAACTGAGCTAGGAAACCAGGTGCTGTTACTGACCTTCCAGTATGTAAATCACGCAAAAAGAAAACTTTGTGAGAGTTCTCTCACAAAGAGTGTCCTCCTGTCAACATCTAGGCTCCGGTACAATTTAAATAACAGTACTTGATGCGGGATAGGTTGTACAGAATAATGTTCCTTTCCCACAAACGGTGGTTTTACCACCAGGGACACACATTCTAGACAAAAGTGAGAAGAGTAAAAGCCACCATGGTGGGTTAGAATAGCACTGACTGTTTTGAATACTAGCACTCTCTAAGATGGCTGCTATGTAGAACAGGTAAAACCAGCTTCCTTCCTGATACTAGTTGTAGATCAATCACTGCACAAACGAGGATACAGTTATAGGACAAGCTTTCCATTAGATCATTGTAGTAAACCAAAAAAGCCAAAGGGGCAAAGATGACAAGAAACTTGGAAATATGGATTCCATTCTCAGCTGAAATGATGGACAAAAATTCACCAGTTGGTACACTCGACATTTTACCTACATTCATTTAGTGTGAGATTCCTCCTGCTACCAAGCTGTGCTCTGTTTTTATCCAAAGAGCTTCCTTCATAAAAATTACTTCTTTAACCATTGGGAAAGGAGGCTTTTATCTTTCTGTTACCAACCATGGCAATGACTTTATTTCCTACTTTTTATAAATTCCCTGAACACAAGCCTGAGTTACAGCCTTTGATAATATTTTACAGCCTGTCTGAGAGGCACTTTGAAGATCCAGGCACTCAAGTCACCTGTTAAGAAGCAGCTTGTACAACACTTGACTACAAGAACCAAAGGCTAGTGTAGAATTTAAGAACAAGAATAACTTGACAGTTTAATACAGTCAGTTTCATTTGAAAGATCTTATCTTTAGACTTGCTATCACTTTTATCACAGTATTTGTGGAAATCTATGTATTCAAAATAGGATACACTGCAAACCTCCAGATATACAAATACTAAGGACATCAAGTGTCTGGTCTTCATATGGCAACCTTTATAAATGAGAGAGGGCAATACATATAAAAGGACTCTGCATTGAAAAAAAAATGTAGACAAAGATCATTTCACATGATTTACTCTAACGTTAAGGAGATTCCTAATAAACGATGCACAAACAGGAATGGAAAATGTCTCTATCAACAGTTCAGGCTCAGAATTTTAAAGGATTCCACAAATCATGGATTTCAATAGTTCTTTCAGAAGGACATGCCTGAGCGTGTCCAAGTAGATAGGGCTTAACACTGGGTGTTTGAGTGAGATTCGGAACTTCAGCAATATTTCTTCTGGAAAGAAAAATTATTATAAACTACTAGTATCAAACCAGTAAACATCTAACTTCTCAGCTGTGATCATAATCTATTCTGCAACTTGGAAACGTCTAGTTATGTAGGCAGGAACACAATTATATACCACAGACAGGTAATTTATGGGCAGCTTTGTAGAAGTGGTACTACTTGATCAGCAAGGAATTATATAATGCACAAAATGTGGGATCAGCCACAGTTACTATACCTGCTGTCTCTCTCTGGGATTTCTTTAATAGCAATTCTGACTTGATTGCTCAAATCTCGTCCTGCATATACAATGCCATAAGTTCCTTTCCCCAGAACGACACGCTCACCATTTTCATCATATTCATAATCATACTGCAAAGCAAACAACAACAACATGAAATGAAACAGAGGGATAAGATTTATTCCATCTGACACTGTGCTCATAACTAAGGCACCTAGGATGCTAATTGCTTTCTGCAAACTATGGAGAAGGAAAGAAAAACATTTCAAGATGACAAAGCAGATACCGTGCAGGCATGCCTGTATTCCTCCACTGACTGTGCAGGAAGCACTGGCTTCTAAGGTAGCCATTGCAGGTAAGTGCATAAAGCTAAGCTAGCCTTTACCTGTTCCAGGTAGTTATGCTTCCATGTCTTACCGAAGTGCATCTGCAATTCTGCTGGCAGATGCTGTAAAAAACAAGAGAAGACAACAGAGGGCACTCTGCGCCAAACTGAGAACTTGGGCTCCCGCACAGACATAGAAAGCAAGGCAGGATACACTTAATTTGTTCCAGATGCTCTCCTGACCCAACCACATCTTCCAAAACCAGTACAACCTCAATTTTGCCAGTGCCAGGTCAGCCAGCGGAGTGTGCCAACAGAGGTTAGTCAGGATTGCAGTGTATTAAGCATAGTTTCGGCTGAATTTGAATTTCAGAGAGTTTAAAGCCAGTCCAGAAACAGTCATTAAACAGATTATCTGATCTGTCCTCTTGTGTAACGCAGACATGTAATTTCACACACTTACTCCCATGCTAAGCCCAGTAGTTCATGCCTAGATAAAGTATTTTTTCTTTTCCTCCAAATAAAGACTGCTACATTTTTAATGAAGGACAGAATCCAGTACTTCTTTTAGTATTGTGTTTCAACAATTAGTTACTCTCATGCTGAAGTCATGCCTCTTAATTCAAATTTCTTTGGTGTCACTGTATTTCATTTCATTCTCTTCAACAGATTACAGAGACCATTAGCACATAGTAATTTTCCCTGTAAAAATACTTACCCACTGTAATCAAGTCACCCACTGCTTTTCTTTTTGCTAAAATAAACAAATTAGGCACCCTAAGGCTCTCATTACAGGGTATTTTTCTATCCCACAAGTCACTCTAGTGGTTTCTGTTTGTCCCATCTCCAATTTCAGATGTATTATAAAATTCCAGCATCAAAACTGGGACAGAGGGCTTTATTCATTATCCATTACTGACTCTCTCAGTTAGCTCTGGACGTCTCTAGTAGAGCTTCAGGACACTGGATTTTCACATGATAGGACGTGGGCTTAGGTATTCTATCCTGTTCCCTGCCACCTAGAAGAAAGCCTAAACACCTTAAGTACCACATTGCAACCAATGGCCTCGTACTCGCTTTTTAACTGTGTATGTTCAGATAGAAACCCAAGGTGAGAATGCAGCATGTAATGGCATACCCAGGCAAGCTGGAACTTAGCTAATGGGTGGCAGCAGAAGTAGGGCACCCTAAGCTTCAGTGTGAATTAGTGGGCTAAGGGTATAAACAGGCTCCCAGCAACACCAACACCATCATCATCTGATTTGCATTTGCTGTTCATTGCCATGCTTGCCCACAGACGGCAACTAGCAAGGGACAAGCTTTCCCCTACTACAATTATATCGTTACTTGCTGTGCAGACAACCTGCCAATAATGTAAGTGTACATGATTCCAGTGATGCATGAAACAGACAACAAGCAGTCTTTAAAATTTAACCAGATGTTAATGCTGCCTGACTAGGATTACACCCTCAAGTAACTGTTACAAGAGTCCCTCTGTAATAAGCAGGACTGCAGAATTCCAGAGTTGAGTACCTTTTTCAAGCGAGTATGCTAACTGAAATACGAGAGATTTAGCTATGCGAGTTATAAAAACCACATGAGGACCATTAAAAAGAATCATTAATTTATAAACAGTAGAGGATAACACTTTGAAAACAATAACTTATCTAACTTCTTCCAGAGAAGGGATGAGTAATTTACTCCCTTCAGTGAAATGCTACACAAGAAGCCCCAAATTCTTAGTACGTTGAGGGGCAGTGGGGAGTAAAAATACCTCTAGAGAGTCTCCATCACATTCTCCTTCCTCTGTAGTCTTCCCCATTTCTTCATAAAGAAAAACAAATACACACTTGAGACAGTATGGGGACAGAGAGAATGCTGCTCTCTAAAGTAATGAACGAACCAAAATAGGACTTTAAGTATAAACTCAGCGTAAAACTTTGTTTGTCAGCAAAAAGAAAAAGAATTGTTTACATGTAGAATTAACAGTCAAAATCTGCAGTTTTCCTAGTTCTTTTACGCACTCCTTTAATATGTGCAAGACACTGATGATGTCTGAAATTATTAATGGAATTGATATTTCAAAATCTACGAACCAGGTGAAATTCTCACCACTGTTTCTTTATGTCCAATGAAAGCACTGAAGCATCATGAGAAGCACCTAGAAGTCTTGCCTCCATTCAGAGGAGTTTTTGTAGTGCAGGAAGGTTAGCTTTAAGTTTTTGCTTGAATGAAAAGGGGGTCTATTTTACAACTTCCCGTTAAAAACATGTACTAGGTTAACAGTTGGACTTGATGATCTTAAAGGTCTTTTCCAACCTAAACGATTCTATGATTATATACGACTTCTACCCCTTTGAAAGAATGCAAGTCCAAACACCATATCATGCTAAGGCATTCCTTGCTTGTCTTCTAAGAAGTGCTCAGATACGAAGGGGAATGAACATGCTAGAAGAACCTATGTGAACCAGAATGGATGAGAGGACAAGCTAGGGAGTTGGGCTGGGAGGTGGCCACAGCTAATAATATGGAATACTGCTGTGATTTTTCATAAAGTCGCAGCATTTTTTAGCACAGAGACATGAAATTTCCTCTGGGAATGCCTGCTGGATCAATTCAAGACCACAGCCTTCAAAGCTTATGGATCAGAAACGCAGCTTGAAGAATCTGAGTCACCCCTAATTTTGGGCATCAAACCCTTGCCAAGCTTCCTGTAGGGGAAACTGGTACAATCTCACTTACGTGAATAGGACGCTAAAGTAAAGGAAATCAAGTGTGCCACTTCTTCATAATTGTAAACAAAATTTTAGTTACAGTAAAAGCGAAATCTTGACCAGAACCTGTGGTTAGGCCAAATGTTCCCACTTCAGAAAGTTCATTTTAAGTTTAGGATGCTTTGTGGGATTGGAGGCAGCAAACACTTGTAGTAAGCAAGCCTTAATATGATAAGTATTAGAAAAATAATCCCACAAAGTGTGTAATAAAAAAAATAATTAAATTTGTCACCATGTTTGTTTCTAATGTTTGTCTGAGCTTGCACTTTGACACTTCAAACCTCATACATCTCCAGGGTACTGTAGTACTAAGGTTTCGCATGAAAGAGTGATCACTGAGGACGCTCAGATCAACTTTCACCATAGTTCTGAAAGAATCAGTCCCTGTTGTGCATGCAGACACTATCTACCCCATCACAGGCCATTTTTTTTTCTGAAATAACAACAGTGACACACCTTCTGCAATGAAGTTCTGTGCAGAAATAGATTTGAAAGTCGTCCGAGTTGTGCAGCACATATAGGAAACAGCATCGTTCTTCAAACTTTGAAATGCTGAAAGAACAACCAGGCAGCACATGTTATTGGAAAGATGCATTCAGACTTCTACTGGCTATGTCAAACCATACAGATTTAATATGGGAAAGCACCAGATTAAATTTAAGAAACCACAGTTCCTCCTTATTGCAAGATTATACTCCTGTATCCTCCAAAGTTCACATTCTCGTTTTCTATCATTCAGCTTGCCTCCTAGTCCACACATTGCCCAAGAAAAAGTAGGAGCAAAGAAGTTCATAGGATTATTTCCATTGACCTGAGTAATTTTTGTCCTCAGTGCATTTAGGTAAGGCCCTTAACTTCTACTCCTGCAGGCAGGATGAAACATCCTTTCAGGATCACATTAGAAAGCTAGACTTCGAACTCAAATAATGAGTTCTTTCCGCTTCAGAAATCAGCCACAGCTCAGTCCTGAATACAAAAATTTCTGATTGGTTCCCTGTGAATTGGTACATTGATAGTATGTTGGAAAAATATTTTAAAATTAAGTCAGCGTCAAAAAATGAGGTGAATGACTTCACCACCCTTGCACACCCACGCCCTTCTTTGGTTTTGGTTTTATCTGCTGTAGTAGCAGAACAAAGATAACGAAAAAGTACATATGCCACTTTCTTGTGTATGTATAGATGTCTCAACAGAATAGGTGCAAACTCTGGTACAGTTGTCAGTTTTCTACCCCAAGTAGGCTGCAACTCTTGCAAAGATTAATTTACCAGAGTTGTTCTATATGCATGTCATTGTCACTACTGTGCTCCTTATAGAAAATATTAAGCATTATTTGAAATAGCTCTTTCTGTAACTTTGTCACACGTTAAGTGCCAGATGTCAAGCTGATGCAGTGTAATTGATTGTTACCATATTAGAAAAGAAAAAAAAAAAAAGATGGCTAGGGTGTTACAAGGGAATATAACGCAGGATTTGAGAAACCAAGACAAATTAAGTCTCTTTAACATTCCTAAAATACTGCACAAACCCCACAGTCCTAGTGAAAATGAATCTATTTTAGCTGGATCAAGATAGCCATCATGTTTCCAATTAATTTATAACACAATAAAGTAGAAAGCTCTTCTATATCGTGCCAAAGTATTAATGGTTTGATAAAGATACCAGTTTTTCTTTAAGTATCAGGAAATACTTGTAATTTTCAACCTTTAATACGTGTCTAAGGTTGTCTGATCCTCGCTTCCTTTGATGATTCCTCTATTGTAGAGCTCTAACTTTTGATAAACATGTGGCTCTTTAGACAAGCTGGGGGGCCTACCTTTCATAAAGCTACTTATGAGAAAAGCAAGCTTCATTATATTTGTCTTTGGGTGTGGTGAGTCATTCATTTTTATGTTAGAAAAAATTCATAAGTACTAAATAATGTACACATCTAGGAAGGCAGTCACTGTCCCCAGTTTATAAACTAGCTTTTAATCCAAGTTTTTCAAGCATATAGGTAAACTCTCTAGATACGGAATAACTGGTATTAACAGAATTACTCATTCAAGTTCCATGTGAGACTTTAAACATTTTACTGATTAAATTGTCAGTTTAAACCTGACATGCACAGAAGCCACTAACACAGAAGTGAATAAAAGGGTAAGAATGTGGAACGTACACACAGGGCAGGCAAATTCATAAATATTTAAGGCCTTTAAGGGAGCGTTTACATTGCTTATATGTTGCTTTCCTCCCTGAAAAAAAAAAGTTGTTTTAAAGTGAAAAAAGGAAGACTAAAAAATACCAAGTTATAAAAAGAGACAGGATAATTTGCTCAGGAAATGCCTCATTCTGACAGCACACATAGTACCCACTGACTTCTACGACAGCAGAACTGGGGCTGAATTTGCAAAACTCCGAAGACAAAGAGGGAAGCACGATGCAGTGTGGCCTTGTGGCCAGCTCATGCGCATCCAGAACACCCCTCAGTCAACGAGAAATTGTGCAAATGCTGTAGCTGCTGCTTACTAATATTTCCAGATGAAGCAGCAGATTGAACAGTTGAGCACTGGCAGCAACCACAGAAAAGCCGTTCCGTGGCACTTCTGTCTGGTTTCTAGAAGCGTAGCAGCATAGACACCTACTGTTGTAATTAACTAGTCTGACGAGATTCCAAGCTCCAAGAACTTGGGATGGAAGATGATCATCCTTGTTGTCAATTCCTAAGCTATGAAGAAAACAGGATGCAGATCTGAATCTAAAGCTTCTTCACTGCTTCTAACACTACATTCATCAGCGTGACCTCTGAGGCACTCTCCCACGGAAACAACACAAGTAGCAGGTATTTCATAATCCAGGGCTTGTCCTGAGAAAGAGCCAACTTGTGGTCTAGCAACTTCAATCTGCTACTTTATTTTTTATTTTTAAATTGGAAAAATAAAGATGCTATCTTCTCAGTCATATGATGTCAGCTCTGCAGAACACTAGGGACTTTCCTGGATAACCTGAGATGCAAAGCACCTTGGGGTAGCAGCCATGTTCCAAAAGCTCTGACGAAGCCTTTAAGATTAACACTACTTTTTGGGCTGATTCAATTACAAACATTTGTGTTGAAGAGGTCAAGGCGGCACATGACAAAAGCAGAGTTATTTACATGGAGACACAAACTGCTAATCAATGAGTTTAAGCTAAACCCAACCACTATGACTCCCTGCACACAGAGTGTTATTTAGTACTGTGCTGCTCAGAGCGCTCTATATACTTTCCCAGTCCCTTTGCAATTCTTGAGAGCTGAACTCCGTTACTCATGAAATAAGACATTGATTACACCAGCCGATACGTAGCACACAGAAGAAGGGACCCCTCAGTCACTTGAAGTATTTACCAAAACCATTAGCCATTTCAATGCTAGAGGTCTCTTCAGACCTGCTGTCTCCTTATGTAAGGCAGTATATATTTATGGAGGCCTTTGTTGAAAAAGCCTCCAAGATGTACAAAGACCTGCCCTGTATGTTAAGGCTCCACCTCTAAAGCTGGTCTAAGAAGGCTGAGAATCCTCATAAAGCTGGGAACTCCCCCTTCCTAGACTGCTCTAAGTCTAGGAACTTCAAAGGAGCCAAAAATAGTCTGGATACGAAAATAGATTAGAAGCAAGCCCGATTCTGAAGGCTGTCCCACTCCAAAGAATACCTGCCTTCATAAAAGTAGGAAAAAACATGGAAAAGACTGAAAAATTAAGTGATCAGAAATTTGCATATATTTGGAAGAAAAAAAAAGAAAAAGAAAAAAAGAAAAGGCTTATTTCCGTTTATACTTGCATAAGATAAAGATTTCTCCCTGCAGCTCCTCATGGAGGCAGCCAGAGTTTTCTAAGAATTCACAGTGACTCTTGGCTCACTGTAAAGTCTTCCAAGTTGTTTTGGACATCTGTCCAGATAAACAGATTGGAAATTTAATTGACAAATTAAATGACAATTGACAGTTTAAACAACAAATGGAGGAGGGTACACCAGAAATGGTACTGATGACAGTATGGTTTAATAAGGGGAAAGGGGGGAAAAAAAAAGGGGGAGACACACACACACACACTAACTCAATACTTACTTTTTTCTTTTTTTTAGAAGCACACAAAAACATACTGTAACCAAAACCCAAACCAGACTGAACTAAGCCTATCATTGCAATTTTTGCCTAAAATAAGCTGAATCCCACAGGATTGAATTTCTGTGCCTATTGATAGTTTGTTTTTTTAAGTTACTTTTTGGAAGGAAAAAGAATCATCCATCTGTGCAAAAACATACTGCAGACATAGCAACAGCTTTGTGTGTATGGAACAGTTATTATTAGAACAGAGCAATCACTATTTAAAAAAAATACAAGATTTCTGGACTTTTTTTTAAAAAATTAACACTAAAAGCAAACACTGAAGCAGGAAGTTGCAGGATGCAGAAGTATAGATAAATCCTAGAAAAAGAATAATGAGGCTAAGACGAAGAATTGATCCAAAGAGGTCACAGCAGTGGTAGAACACTACTTTCTATCAGAAAATACAAATTGCAAGGCTGGACCCTGCCAAACACCCCACATATTACATTCAACCTGGGCTAGCTGAGCAGACCCCTTAGCTCAGACTCGGCACTTCTCTACTGACAATATGGCACACAGACCGGATTAAATCCTCTCCAGTAAACACTTCTCCCTAAAAGAAGTCTCCCTAGTAGACAGAAACCATTTTGCTGAAATCAAGAAAATAGATGGCAAAGTTTCCTCCTCTGTCATTATCCCACAAGCCCCATCCCAAAGAGGGAAGTGTAATGAAGAAAATAAAGGTGGCCTTGAACACATAATATTGTTCTCTTCTAATCCAGCCAAGGCACGTGTCACTCCTGATCCTATTATTTATTAATCCATGTTAACGTACTCCACATGAATCTTTGGGAGGTTTGGAGTTGTTTTTTTTCTTTTTGTTTTCTTTTTTTTTTTTTTTTTTACTGCCTCCTTCTTCTTCTATTGACTCCCTTTTCCATTCTCTCAGACAATCTTCCAGTTTTCACTTTGTGGTCTAACCACCTCTCTGCCACTCTACATTGACAGACGCTTCTCCTTCTGGGCCTTCTCTGGAACAGTTTTACTGCTATACCCATAACAGACACAGAAACAAAAAAAAAAACCCCACCCAAATATACACACTCAACCAAACCCCTACAACAGGTAAGGAATTAGGATACTGCAAGCCACACTGATCTTGTCAGTGTCTCATATCCTCCCGCTCTGCATCCACATGTTACTACCTGGCTTACTTATTCTGTGCACCAAGCAGCTCCTGGCTGTGACAGAACTCAGGTGAGATGACATGAAACACTGGCAGTTATTTTAGTTCAACCTTAATTAGCATAAAGTAACTACCAACCTTTAGAAAACATTAGGGTTTTTTATTTAACAGGCTATGTTTGCTAATTTTTACATAACGAGCCCTGGGGCTTCACTTAGAGTAGGGCACCACTGAAAGTACCTGCAATACTCTGCTCCAGTTCCGTCTGTTACTCCACCAAGGTCCACAGCAGCAGCTTAATACAATACTCATTCATTTACTCCTTTAATTTCAAAACATGAAAGGGGAAAAAAAAGAACCCCAAACAACTTACCTTACTCCCCTGATAGAAGCAGCACTGAAGTTCCACTCGTGGATACCTTTCTGTAACACACAGAAACAAATGAATAAATAAAACATTCCCTTTTACGAATGAAGCGCCAATAGGCATAACTTCTAGCCTGGAACTGAAGAGATGGAAAGGGAAACACTATAATTATAACACCCTATTACCTTTTAACACTTATTCTTCAGGGAAATTTTTTCCCACCCAAAACCAAAGGGACAGAAGTTCTAGACAGAAGGTTTGGGTTGTCTGTTTCTTCGCTGTTTATTCTGCAAACACATTATACTATTTTAGAAAGCATGCAAAACAACAGATCAGAAGGGCTGCCAGTATAGCCTGGTCTGGGTGCTGAACTTGGGGACACATGCGACCCTCTGGAAAGCAGGGGGAAAAAATTTCCACCTCTGGGAATCGCAAGAGCCTGCTCCACGTGCTCAACGCCCCAGCACGTGGGAAGACCAGGCTGAGCCCGCCACAAGCAGGAAGCCTGATGCTGGAGAGCAAGTGGGAAATTCTTGGAAAGAGGGAGGAATTGCCCAGGGAAGGAGTAAATCTGAAGGCCAAGCCTCCAAAGAAACAGAAAGGAGACTATTTCCCTAAGAATCCAGAAGAGAGCAGTATGAATGTACCAAAACCCCTAAGAGCTGCTGGAGTAACAAACGAGACTGGGAAAAAGAAGCCGCCCTAAGAAAACACAAAGGGCCAGGCCTCACTTACTTTCAGATCTTCAAAATTTACATCTGTCACATTCAGCAGAACTGAGTTCTCTCTGTAGACAGTCATATTGCTCTGTGTTTATATTCCAATAAAACTTTACTGTAGGAAACAGAAGCCTTTTGTATCTTCTCATGAAAACATTTTCCTTTCAGGAAAAGGTGGAACTACCCCACCCCAAAGTCCTGGCAACCTTGAGATCCCACCACAATGAGCAATATATTTGAAGAAGCTCTGCTTTCTAGAGCTGAATTTCATTTATCATTTTAGTGACCTGAGCAATTAAAAGGCACAGAGACATTTCTTGCCAAGTACTTACAGCAGAAGGGCACAGTGTCAAACACAATCACATGTATTCCAAAGGAAGACATGAAAATGTGTAGCTTACAAAACATTTCATGAATAGTGAAACATACAGAAGCCAGAACAGATAAGCTGCCAAAATAGTTGCACAATGTGCAGCAAATAATAGAGGAAATTATTCTCCCAGCTACAAGAGCTTTCTTCAAGGCTTCCTACATCAATTTTCTCCTCTGCAATTCTCCTCTTCCTGCTCAAATCACAAATCAAAAATCTTTCCTGAAGCACAAGCTTCACACTATTATAACTGTAAAGTGCAAAGCAGTAACTCTTCAATGTTAAATGGGGGAAGGGTTTCTCCAGTGGGGTACAGGGGCAGGAGAATAGCCCAATATTAAGAAAAGGTGGGACTACATCGTGAAGTGGACATACCAACTGATGCTAGTATGAAGTGTTTGTGCAACTACTATTCGAGTTGCCCACTTCTCTTGCATGAAGAAAGATCAACTCAATCCCTCTGCTAATACAGAGGGTGTATCTACACTGCCTTTTACTCCTCCCTCCATATACAAACTCTGCCACTTTCCCATTTTCCATGCTTGGAAACTCTCTTCAGAGCTTAGCTATTGGCACTTGTCCAATTCCCACTACTGGGAATAATCTAAAATCTAAATAAGTTAAAATATACATCCTGACAGGCAGAAATCCTCAAGAAATGTAACAAGAAGCGTAAGTACTGTGGGTTTTACCTGTCATCTACGTGCAACTAATCTCTCACAGATTCATGTATCTTTTACCACACCATGTTCTCAGGCAATGAAATAATATAAAAGTTATGTCCCTCAAGATCTTGCCAAGTTTTGAATACATTGGAGTAAACATATCAGGCGTGCTATCCAAATTCAGCATCTGTTCTTTGGTTAGGCAAAAAAACACCAACCACCCAAAACAAAACTCAAAATGGATTCAGAAGCCAACACAAAACAGAGACAGGCTGTTCTATTTCAAACTTGCAACAGCACTGCTGCATTCCTCTAACCTCATGTGGAAAGGGCTGCTAAAATTAGGGAACTGCAAGGCAAAGGTAATGTGCATTCTACAAAACATAATGCAATCTGATTTTTATAGGCATTAGTTTATGTTAAACTTGGGTTTATTAAAGGCATAAATATTAAGATACGCTGCTAAAAAAAGATATGGAAGAGGCCACATTATTTACCCTTATTTACATCATTTGCCTATTTATTACAAAATTGCTGGCTGCAGGGTCCACTGAGTTGCAGTTTGGATTTGAAATAGAAATTCATTTTCTTTGTGCGTGAAAGGAAGTCTATACACTTCATAACTCACAGTTCTTATTCTTAGAGCACTGATTGAATTTTGGAAAATAAGTAAGCCCATTAATTTATGAGCCAAAATGAACTGAAATTTGAAGTGTGAGCTGGTAAAGCTCTGACAGACGGTCACAGGATGACTGGGTAGTCAAGTGACACAGCTATGAAAAAGGCCATTGCTGAAACTATCAAGCAAAATAATCACAGTAGATAATAGATACATGAATGTACCATGAAACACTATTTATGGAATATATGTGCACATGCTCAAGTAAGGTTAACTCAAACTGGAACATAAGAAGGTATGGCAATGAGCTGCCATGTGTGGCCAGTACACCAAGCCTACTTGTTTTTCCTAAAAACAAACCCCCCCAAAACCCCACTAAGAGATACTAGAATTCTCCTTAAAAATACTGTACTGTGAATATCAGAGAGAGAAAGGAACCATTTAACATAAACACTGTTAGAAAAAACAAACGAGTATGAAATGGCAACAAAAATTCAGACTTCAAGCTGGAAGACTTAAAGTAACGCTCTTACACTTCACCAGCAGTATTCCAGTCTAGGCTCTTCTGGAGGCAGCATTCTCAAACCACTTTCCAGCACAAACAAGCATCTGTGAAACCTAGACTAGCGTTTCAGATGGAGCTTGATCACTTTGTGCAAAACATTATATGGCAAGAGTGTCTGCAACAGAGGTGAACAGGACTCAACAGTCCAGAAAATTCCTTCTAGTCCTATGTTCCTTCTTATACTATAGATAAGCTGCTTAACAGAATGGGCAGTATTTTTTGGAGGTGAACTATATCCACACAAAAAAAGCCTACCAAAAAAAAAATATGCAAGTACAAGTAACTTCCACACTAAGTTCTGAATACAGAAATACTTTCAGAACACACATTTTACAACAGCAAGGTTTACTCTGTAGTACTGACAAATCATTATTTACTGTGTGGTAAATTTTGACTTTGTTCAAGAATTGCGTACATTTATTTTTTATATTATTCTCAGAGGCTGAGCCTACTTGGAGAAACATCAGTCAGAATAAACCACAAATAAAGAGAAATTCATTGGTCTAGGCAAACATTTCAGTTTGTGCTCTAAATACACTATTTCAGCCACTCTCCATTTACATTTTCTCATAAACTCACAACAAAAATTCTAAGCAGTACAGCCTCACATACCCTGCATATAAAAATGTTTCTCCTTTAATAGACTACAAGTATGAAAACTGAAGGATATTACCTGAAAAATAGGTCTTCACTGTTCCATCCTGCAGGCAAACAAAATGTTGCCACAGAAGAACAAACAGTGCTAGTTCTTACAAATTGCACCATTTCCAGTGTTGTGCCTCCAGCTGACTCAGCCTCTATTACTCTCCGTATACCCCCCCCATGTTTCTGTGCTCCCGCACTTCTCCAGAGTTCTACGAAGTCCCACCAACAATTTGCTTCTGAAGCATCCCAGAATGCAATAACCATTCCAGGTTTTCCTGTCCCCTTTGCATCTCCAGATTTTCTAAGTTCCTTTTCCAAATACATCTGGTTATCTCACACCTTGACATATGGACTTTCCAGCTTTTTCAATTCCTAGACCTTCCGAGCATCTATCTATCCTTCTGCCAAATACTACTTTGGCTTTTGATTGATTCTGCTCCTATTTTAAGACACCAGACTCTATTACTTTCATATTAAAGGAGTATTTACCACAGCTGACAAGCAATATGGCAAGTACAGGAGGAAGATATTTGTGTTTATATAAGTAATTTTATGCTATGTTATTTGTATGATGACAGTGTATTGTAAATTACTTATGAAATCTTAAGCAGACTTGTTTTATATTATACAGTGGTGTTTATATTATGCACAGATATAATATTACATTAAAACAACCTGAAAAAATGCAAGCTATTTTAAAAAATGATGGAGACAAGATCCATTGAACAGGACAAACTTAAAGAAAAAATTAAAAATGCCGTATTAAAAAAAAATTAAAAATACATGGCAATGTATGTCTACAGCATTTTCCTGTGTGTTACTAAAACACTTTTCTTCTTTGCAGAATCCATCATTAGATGCAACTGTCTACATATTATACACCTTATGTACCATGCATACTTTTAAATTGTGAAAAAAGTTACAACTACAAACATCATGATGCTATACCTTGTCATCAGGCAGCACATGCCAGATAGATACAGTCTTCTCCTCAGCTTCACTGTTGATGGAGAGATACGAGGGCTGATAGATTTTTGTTGGTTCCAATATTAAAACCTTATAGAAAAAATAATTTTTAAGAGTTAGTACAAATATGTAGAACTTTAAAAAGTATTATAATCTGTTAAAACTATTTCTGTAGTCATACCATAGCAGAAAAAACAGGGGAAACAGAATGAAAGGTAAAATTTTAGGTACTGGGCTGGTTTAGTGTGCCTGACAGCAACTTAAGATAAAAAAAAAAAAAAAAAGCAAATTTTAATTTATTTTTTAATGTAAGGCTATTGTGTGTCAATTGGTAGCACATCTCGTAATTTTCCAAATGACTTCTCTGACAACTACCAGATTTTGAAATAGTTCTGTCACAATTTATTCTCTCAAAATGCCATTCAAGAACGTCCATCTCCCATGTGGACAGAATTCATGGTATACATTTAGCATCTTTTGGTAGAAGCACATTTGGGTAAATCAAAAAACCACATCAACCTAGAGCTAGACTGAACTGCATTTGATTTAGACTACTGTGAACTGTAGCCACCAGATCAAATGATTTTCCCCAAAAGCAGCAAGCACTGCTGCAAGAGGCTGACAGCTAAAGATAGTGGAAAATTTCCTGGAATAAGTGAAAGAAAAACTAGAACCAGCATGTAAAAGAGATGGGATGCAATGCAGCAAGACTTAGTCTAACCACTTAGTAAGCGAAGCCAGCCACTCTGCCACTTCAATAGTGTTCAACAGAATTACTTCTAGACCTTTAAAGCTTCCAACATGCTTTAAAGGAAAAAGTCAAAGTTTGGCTATTTGAAGAAATGTGGTTTCTCATTAGAACTATTTATTTACTTTAGATTTTCAGTGGCTAAAATCTGATGTCTAACACACCAAATTCATATTGCCTGTGTTGAAGGTATTCTCATTCTTCAGAATGTAAAAGTATTGTTATCAATTCAAGAAAAAGCTATTCTTCCACTACAGCACGCATAGGAAGATTTCTAGCCCCCAGTGTTTCACTGAAAGACATTTATAAAATAGGACTAAATTAAAGATGGTTAACAAACTGATAATCTCCTTCCTTTCTTCTGCCCTTCCCTCTCCCATAAAAAAATCTCCTCCAATCAAACATCATCTTCAAAATATCCAAGATACAGAATTTATCATTTGAAAATTTTTAGAGTTTAAAGAGTTGCTTTAGGAAATAATGATTTACTGGGGCAATTTGGTTTACATCTTTTTTAAAAAAAAAACAAAACAAAACAAAACATAAACACCAAAGCAGAAAGTCTGGGAAATAGCCACGGCCTAAGAGTCAAATCTAAGCCATGTCACCTCCTACAATGTCAATGAGCACACAGATACACTGGCAGAAGAGCAAGGTGAAATTCTGAAAAGTTTCTAGACATTTAACTCAGTAAATTATGACCAGGGGGATTTCAAATGTGTCGCTTGGGATATCCAGACACTTACAATTTCAAAAACATGGTTTAGACCATTTCACAAATGGGGGTCTTTAGCCTATAGCAAGTTACCCACAAGCTGTGTCATTTCTTCCTCTAAAGGCCAAAAAGAAGATATGACACTGATGCTACCAGGTAAGAGAGTAACTGACAGCTAAGCTAGTACCGATGGACAGTGAAGTCCTAACGTTCAAGCTCTGAGCACAATTAACAATAAGGAAATCTGCAAAAAACCCCCAACCTTTTAGAATAAATTATTTGCAAGAATCTGGGAGCAGAGAGGGAAAAGAAAGTTACTATGTTTTATTTTGTTGACTTGATGAACAGTGTGATTTTCCTTCTGAATAAGCACAAAGAGAATTTTTGTATTATGAGAGATCATGTACATCTGTCTGCAACACCAGAATCATTTCCCGTACAACACAGTCAAACTCTGTGGTCACTGGGCTTATCTTTCAGCACATGCTATCGCTGATTGGTTTTGGTTTGTCTCTTACTATTAATAAAAATCCAAACCATTTGACTTGGACAGTTTTATATGTCAGAGCCTATTTTAAGTATCTAATTGCTCCATTTTATCATCAAAAGTCTAAAAAGAACATGGCCTTATCATTTACAAAAATCAGAGGATTGAAAATTTTTTTTGCTTCCCTGCAAAACTTTACGCCCATTCTCCTCAGAGAAGAACCACCAGACTCCCTGGAGAGTCTCACGTTGCTTTCACTTTACTGCCTCAAGCTGTTGCTGTTCAACACTAGAGTCTTCCTTATGGTTTATTATCCCATCTACACATGGAAGCCAGAAGAACTGTACAAAACAACCAGTATGCACTTCAAGTATATGGAAGGCAATAGCAACTGCTATTTAAAAAAGCTGTATTTCCTAATGGTTAGCTAAAAGGGATGCCCAAACCATTATTTCCCATACATATAAAGTTAATACGTACAGAGAACAAAGATCTTTTTACAGTATACTTTCAGGATATTGTACAACACTAAAGGTATCTGATAAAAATTTTCAGCAAAATGTTTGTGGAAAAAAGTTAGAAAATACATATATGCACACTTACAGTGCAATGTTGTTGAAATACATTGCCTAGTAGCTAGAACAATAGATTTCTGACTGCTTTGGCTGATTTTTAACCTCTAACAGAGCACAGGCTTAACTGGTAGTAGGGTATGCAAAGCCTGCTGAGCTAGACACAGACTGAAATATCTTTCCTCCAAAACATAATACAATTAATATAGTATCACCTGGAAGACACTGCAAAGGCTTGCTTTATACCCATTGGTAGCAAACACTAAATAGCAAGGTTCTATCTTGACTTTTTTCCTCATTACATTTATATGGAACACACTGGGCAATCCCATTGTAGCCACGTGCAATCAATTAAAGCCAATCTAATATGCAGGCCAAATATGTTTCTTCTGGAAAAGCAGTTTATTGTCTGGCAACCTAAAAACAAGCAGTGTTTTGTGTTCGTTTTCATCATGTCATAATTTATTGAGAAAAAAAACAAACCCAAACCCAAACCAACAGAAAACCCCCACTTACTGGAAATCGAACTACAGACACGTCTGTCTTTGTGGCTTCAACAAGGAAGTCCATCCAGAAGTCCACGAGTTCCTGCTTGGCCATATGTTGTTCTGGAGTCAATTTCTTAAAATGCTGATATATCAAAATAGTCTCTACAATAGACTTCAGGTACCTGTGATCACCCAAGCATACATAGATAGTAAATTTAATACAGTTTGTAAATAATGATGTCTCTACCTTTAGTCACAACTGAAGCATTCGCCATTGCAACACCAAGGCAGCCAGTAAGGTGTTGGTTTTCTAGGATTGCTTTTAGTTATAGCAATTTCCCATTTTGAACTGGAAACATAGCTGCTATATTAGTAACCTGAAATACAGATGAGTTCTGGGACACTCCTTCCTGCACATATTCCTGATCCTATATACTGTCTCCTACCCTAAATCATGAAAGCTTTGTGAAATAGTTAAATCTTCTACCTATGGACCAAACTGAGCCCACGTCAAACTTGTTTCAGTAGTGACAAACCTCAGATAAAAACTCAGGTTAAAAATCCACTAGTTTAACTTTCTACACTGTTCTGTCTTCTGTATTGTATCTGCATTGGCAGTTGTTTAACACAGATTTCTAAAACATGATGCTTCTGGAATTTATTATCCTATGAAGATGGCAACAGCTATGCTAAGCAGCCTTTTGGCATTCCTTGGGAAGGACAACAGCAGGCTGAGAGGGTTGGGGTTGTTCAGCCCAGAGAGAGAAGGCTTTGAGGAGACCTTACTCTGGACTTCCAGTACATAAAGCGGGCTTATAAGAAAGATGGGGACAAACTTTTTAGCAGGGCCTGTTGTGATAGGACAAGGGGTAATGGTTTTAAACTAAAAGAAAGAGGGTAGATTCAGACTAGATAGAAGGAAGACATTTTTTACAATGAGGGTGGTGAAACACTGGAACAGGTTGCCCAGAGAGGTGATGGAGGCCCCATCCCTGGAAACATCCAAGGCCAGGTTGGATGGGGCTCTGAGCAGCCTGATCCAGTTGATGATGTCCCTGCTCACTGCAGGGGTGTTGGGCTAGATGGCCTCTAAAGGTCCCTTCGAACCCAAAGCATTCTATGATTCTATGAATGTCTCCCATAAATGCAGCTCATCCCTCTATCTGCTGTTCTGCTTTCTGGGGCTCCTCATAACATTGCTTTCTCTTGGCATTTTTGAAAAAAGTTGTAAAAATAATCTTATACAATTGTTTAGGAATACTACTGCAATTAGATATAAATGCCTGAAGAGGATTTATCACAGCTACCACCTTATCACGACTAGACCATTCATGGAAACTCCTCTTTCAGGCTTATGACAAGAAGGTATAATGTAAACTCAGAGCGCCTTTTGGGAACAGTTCCATAGCTGTGCTTCTTCCAGTCATCCTTCTTAGCCATGGGGCTATCTGGCTTAAGGTACCATATCTATTCCCCTTTGCACCAGGTGGGCTCTGCTGAACAGCAGGCAAGAGACTGGGAAGGAATTTCTCACAGGGGAAATCTTTCCTGAAGCACAAATGAGTGTGCTGTATTTTCAGAGTTTAATCCACAGACTTAAACCCCAAAGGCACTGGTACATAAAATCCTGACAATCAGACAGTCATAAACTCCAGAAAACTCTACCAGGAGACTTCCAGAGAATGCTATCAAGCTTCTCAGTAAAATGTGCACATAGTAAAAATGTAAAACCTTGCAGGTAAATACACCGTAGGCCACATTTATAAAACATTTGGTCAGAAAATTAGAGTTCTCAATTTTGACAGTTTCCTACGTTATGTTGATATAGAAGTTTAGCATTTCCATATTTTAGCCCACATACATACATTCCCCCCGATCAGCTTTTGCAGACTTTCCAGCCTTTATAAAAAGACAAAAATACACAGGCTGCAACATATATACTCTTTCAATTGGCAGGATGACAACTTTTTTAGTCCGAAAGGAGACTTGGTTCTCCCCAGCTGAGAGGATCCCAACCCTTGAAGAGTAGGTGACTGGTCCTTACTTGCTACCTATATCCAAAGCAGAACAGGTGCCGGGAGCCTGATGTCACAGCACACATCTCTTGGCTTTTGCATAACACATGTTGAGTCTACAAGGTTGTCTTTAACCCTAAATTTATAACCTTTCTGTTAATTGGACTTTAATCTGGATTCTTCTCAATCATAATGAGATGCAACTTGCACCATACAGCTCATTTCCGCTCAAGTTCCTAAAACAGCTGGCACATGCAATAGCCATCACAGTATCCCAAGGTATATCCATTCCTCTCTAGCCAAGTGTCTGCATTCCCAAAACCTTTCAAGGCAGCTATGACTAAACCCACACGCCACTACCACTTCTCTTCAGCAATGTAACCGCTGAAGTACGGTGCCTACAAGCAATTCCTCCTTTCCCCCTTGCCCTCAGAAGAGCCTGGAATAGACAGTGAGTTTGCCCTTCTCAGACGTCTAATTAAAGACACATATAAAATCTATTCCTGAATAAGGGCAAAAGGGGAAGAGAGTCCCTTGTCTGGGTAAAAGTACAGTGAAAAAACACACAGACAGCAAAATCTCTTAAAAACTGAAACCTATCTCCTGACAGCTTAATATGACGCCAAGTGTGAAAGCTGAAGGAATCCACTGTTTTAACACACAGCAATCTACGTGATCTTGTTTATCACCTTACCATGGTGGTGCCTTTAGCTTAAACAGCTTTTCTGAAGCCTGGATCACTCTCATATGGTCATTAGCCAACATACTGGCCCCCAAGAAAGATCCCACTTCCCAATAGCTCTGCAGTTTCTCCAAGCTCCCCTTTTTACCAAGCAGGCTGCTGATCTTTACTCCTGTAGTAAAAAGAATAACAGGTCACAGGAATGTATTAATGCAGTTTTAAAAAAACATTTCCCTGATTTGAAATCTATTAATTGCTCAAATTACTGTAGCCTCTCCATTTCAAGGAATTAAGATGGAAATCATACTTACCAGTTAATGTTATATGCCGTCTGAACACCCTAAGTGGTAGCAGATTTTTTTTTTTCCCCTCCCCCTCTTCCTAAAGGCTTCTCAAGAAAGGAACTTTAAGACATCATTGTCAGGGCAAGGCCACAGTCAGATTACCTATGTTCTTGCATGGACCTCATCTGTAAAGGTAAATTGGGGCCTTAGGCTACACAACATAGCTGTAAAAACTTAACAGATGCTGAATAAGGCACCTATTATGTTTTTTTCTGCTTTGTTTTTTTGACTTACAAGCCCCAAGCCCCAAACTTACCTTTATAGACAAGGTCCCATGCAGAAGGAACAGATGATCCACTGGGCTTCTTCCAGCAGTGATGTTCTTTTAATTGCCGCAAGTCCTACCCCAATGAAAGACATCTATTAATATTCGTAAGTCTCTCAGCAACTCAAGACTATGGAGACCCTCAGGTTTTATTTTGACTTGCTAAGTTTTCTGAGAACTACAAGTTTCCCTGTGGCCTTCAGGATGATTTTTAGTTCATATTAGCTGCTACATATTTATAGATAACATGAGATCTGCTACACCATCCCCTGCAAATAAAACAATTTGCAGCAGCTTATAAGACAAGCCTCTTCACCACCATAGTTCTTTTATTCACTTTTCCCACACTACTCCACTATGACAGTTTACCTCCCACACCACCTTCCCATTGTTCTTGATATTAAGGCTGAGTATTCACAAGAAATTTCAATGCAACTGTTGATCTTTATTTTTTCCTTAGCCTTCCTTAAGTAGCTAGCAGACTGAACTTCATCCTGGAAGCAGCAATAAATCTTATCAAAATGTGTATCATTACATTAGCGACATTACAGTCTACAAAATCCACCTTGTTTTCTCACGTTCACATATTTATGTTATCAACATCAGATAATAAATGTTTTTAAATTGTGGAATTGCATCCAAGTGGTCTACAGCCTATTTCATGTCTATATTCCACACTTCGTGCTCTCTTGCTAACAAGAAATGGTCATGCTTGAGTAACATACAGAGCAAAATAACACAAATCATATAAAACCATTATTTGTTTGCTTCTTGGGAAGAAGTTTGTTTAGTTGTTCCTGAAGATAAAAAATGCAATAGATTTAAAAAAATATCTCAGATCTCCTGAGACATGATGCAATGTACGTCACCTCCATCAACTCCACAACGTACAGCAGTGACCATCTCCATGTGTACCAGCTCTGCAAGGCTTTAAGCCAGGGTGCTATATACAGGCACATTGTCAAGAGACCGCTTGAAGACATACACCTGCACGTGTTGCTGTAGGACAGGAAGGGGGAACGTGCGTTACGTGCATTCAACTTCAGTTGGGTTCTAGAAACCAAAATCTACACGCTACCCACACAACACAATAAACAGAAAAAATTAATCTTCCCCCCAGGACCCTAGAGCAATATCCTCAAAGGCTGAAGGGCTCTGCTAGAATGTCTAAAATGTTTGCACGCACGTGACAGCAACATACAAGAGCAGATAGACGCATACTGACTTCCACAGGCTTTGAATGTGACCTCATCACTAAGGAAGTAAGGAATGGCTATCACAGGGGAAAATGAATCATTTCGGACAGGTATACCTTTGCTGGGAGGAAGGGGAAAGGGAGCAGTTTAGCTGTGCAGAGGGCCTTTGCCAAGTACTGGGCAATGGCACTCACCATTGCAGTGACCGCTGACAGGCTCTCACAAGCTATTTGTCACAGCAAGCAGCAGCACTGGTCGCTGGTTCACAGGCTTGCATACTCTGCCATGCTTCAAGGCGCCTGCAGGAGCCCACCTATCACGACCCACCAGAGCTCCAGACGTGGGGACAGAGCCAAAGCAAGGTACAAACCGAGCATGTGGTTTTGATGAAAAGTACAACTCACATGGGGAGGGATTGGGATCACTGGTGTGGCAGGGAGGAATGTTTATTAGAAGGGTAGGACTGGTGATAGCAAGGATTTTGAGACCCGGCTCATGGAATAAGAGAGCTACAGGAAGATGGTGGGAGAAACGATGGATGTGTAGCAGCAATGAAATCTGAGAACACCAAGTTTAGGAAGCATTACTGTTATGTAGCCTGGATGAACTGGAACTTTTACCCAAGTATTCCATGAAGTGGATCCTATTAAGTTAAAGACGACAACATCAGCCTCTCACAAAATTCTTCCGAGAAAGATGAGGCACTTGGTGCTATAACTCACTCTAGTTTGCTGACCTTCCTCTACAAAGATCATCTACAAACTTACTTATCCCTAAAAGGCAAGTTGAAAAAGTACAGTTGCAGTGTGGAGACATTAGCAATAGGTTCAAAAGACTGTAACTCTAATTTACAGAGGTGGGGTTCTTTTGTTTTGTTTTGTTTTCCAGTGGCTTTGGTCTTTTTTGGGAGGTGGGGGAACAAAAAAAACCCAAACACCTTTCTATGCAAACATACACGGTGAACGCCTTCACGAATTTCACTCCGAGTTTGCGGTCTCCTTGTATAATTGCTCTTGTCTAGTTTATTTTGATTTCACCATCTTTAAAAGTTTTTTGAGAATGCAAGAAAATCCAGGCAAAGTCGTGACATTCTCTCCTTCCATGAGAAACTTGGCATTCACAGGGGAGGAAAAAAAAAAAAGCAGCAGCTGAATTCCAGTATATTTTACCAAAAATATTTTGTCTTAAAAATGAGCCAAAATAGAGGAAACATTAATGCCAGAAAAGCCATTGGTTTTATAATGCCAAGAATATACCCACAGCTTGTGAAGAAAATAAGATACGGTAAGTAGATATTACCAGTTAAATATTACTATGAAGACTTTATAAACAAACTGCTTTCCTTGCTCAAATACTGACAGAACAATTCATATTATAGGATCCTTCATGTGCCAAAGCTGCACAGCCTGCAGAGATCATGACTGTCTATGCAAAGCACTGCATTTCTGGTTTGGCCTCAAAGTTCTGCAGTTTGGTACAGTTAGGAAAGCAATACTATTCAGAAAACAGGAGGAGGATTTTCATTAATGCTTCACATGATCATTTAGCTGTGAACTATTATCTGACAAGTAGAGGTAGGAACTTATAGAAGGCAAATTTTCTGATCTGATGCAAATTGGTAAAAATTCTCTTGGATACTGGACTTATTCTTGGTTTTACTGGAGTTATTACATTATTGCCAACATAATCAGATATGCATCTTCTAATTACAGCCTCATGCATCCTCTGAAGTGCTGTCAGGGACCACATCCTTCCTCAGCCTTTCCCAACCTATTGATACAGTTTCCATACAACCTGAACTGAACTTCAACCAGCTTGCTCTCGCCTCTCTCCTCATCTCCCACCAGAAGACAGACTTCCTCTATTTTCTATGTGCTACGGGTAACACTGCAGGTGGACACCAAACTGAAAGCACTGCCAGGCAAATCTAACTACTGCTAATAAATGGTCTTGTACACACAGATCTAAACAAGAGCTAACATGAAAACAATGACACA
Organism: Egretta garzetta; assembly: GCF_000687185.1. Taxonomy (NCBI): domain Eukaryota; kingdom Metazoa; phylum Chordata; class Aves; order Pelecaniformes; family Ardeidae; genus Egretta; species Egretta garzetta. The sequence goes on along the minus strand of NW_009260493.1, from coordinate 6,647,671 downwards.
CATGTTAAGAGATTCTTGGGACAGGAAAAAAAAAAAATCAAAACATTTTCCCACACAACTTCTGTGGTTTTGCTTGGTTTTGTTTAAAACATTAACGTTAGCCCAAGACAATACTAAATTATCCTCAGAATTGAGCACAATTCAAGCCAGCTGACAAACCTCATTGTACAAAGACAAATGTAAGGTCTTGCACCTGGGAAAACATAATCCAGGAATGCAGCACAGGCTGGGATCTACACAGCTGGGGAGCAGCTCTATGGAAAGCGACCTGGAAGTCCTGGTGGACAAGCAGCTCAATATGAGCCAACAGTGTGCTGCTGCGGCAAAGAAAGCCAACAGGATGCTGGGTTCCATCAACAAGGGCATCACCAGCAGAGATAAAGAAGCTATTACCCCACTCTACTCAGCACTTGTCAGGCCACACCGGGAATACTGTGTTCAGTTTTGGTCCCTGTTATACAAAAAAAAAAAGATCTGGACCCTCTCCAGCCTGTCCACAGAAGGGCCACAAAGATGATCAAAAGGACTGGGAAGCCTGGTGTATGAGGAAAGGCTGAGAGAACTGGGCTTGTTCAGCTTTGAGAAAAGAAGGCTTAGGGGAGACCTTATCACCATGTTCCAGTATTTAAAGGGTGGCTACAAAAAAGATGGAGACTCCTTTTTGACAAGGAGTCACCTGGAAAAGATGAGGTATAATAGGTAAAAGTTACTCCTGGAGAGATTCCAACTGGACACAAGAGGAAAATTTTTCACAATGAGAACGATCAGCCATTGGAATAACCTTCCCAGGGAAGTGGTGGATTCCCCAACACTGGACACTTTTAAGATTCAGTTGGACAGGGTGCTGGGCCATCTCATCTAGATGGTGCTTTTGCCATGAAAGGTTGGACCAGATGATCCTTGAAGTCCCTTCCAACCTGATATTCTTTGATTCTATGTACAGTGACTGCAGTCTTATCAACAAGAAATCAATGACCAATTACACACATAGGGTCTATATTATATACGTATTTGAAAACTTGTTTCAAAATAGCTAAGTCAGTCTGAGGCTTAAAGTATTTTGACAATATTTCCCATAACAAAATAAAAAAGATAGGCACTAGTAGATAACAGGGGGGATTGCTCTATCAAGAGTTTTCAGCAGACAAGTAAATGTTTACATAAGAGAGAGGCACACCAACAGGTCAGGAAAAAAACACCCACACACAACCCAAAAAACAAACCTTCCATCAAATACCTACCGGATATTTCTCCACTAAATCATTCATCAGCTGTGGATGGAACCTTAAGTGAGAAGGTACCTTAATTTCTGTAACATTCTCCATACAAGCAATAAGGAAAACAACACTGGACTAACTCAAGAGAAGATGATACCAAACATCTGATCCCTACAAATAACATCCAGATTTCATCAGTACAATTAATTTGTTTAAATCTAGTTGGCTGCAGCCTATGTGCAATTGAGAAGTTTCTTTAAAATGGAAGGATTCAAATTAAACTACACAATACATATAGCACAGCTTCACTAAACTACATAATTTAAAATTAGGCCAGCTGAGTGAATATTTGCAAATGCTATGTAGAAAGCAAAACATATATTTTTACCTCCTACACTGGCACAAAAACTCAAATTTCAGTGTGGGAGAAGAGAAGTGTTCTATCTGACCCAAAAAGCAAAATCTCACCCACTACCAGAAGGGCAAACACAGTAGCTGGGGCAACTCTACGCAGCCTATCACATCCAAATGAACACCTTCATTCACACCAGAGAATTTCAATTTCACTTCCATTATCTATGTGAAAGTAACCATCTCACTCTGACCTTCACACTCAAAAATCTTCTCTATCTAGAAAATTACTTCCAGACGTACAGTGCACACCTGACTTCTAAACTAGAGCAGTGGCTGATTACAGATACATTCTGTGAAGAACATTATTTCTTTCTCACTTGACAACCTCCTCAGGGGAAAGAAGGACAAAAAAAACCCCTGAACTTTACTGTAAGTCAAGAATTACACAAATTCATGGAGAAGCATGCCAGTTGCAAAGGATATGTTACTACATATTACAACACTCAGTTTTTTGTCTCCCATACCTTCCCTGAAAGTATTACTGACTAATCTTGACTTTGCACTCTCCTCAAATCCAGCAAAATCACTAACAGAATGAGAAACAAAATGGACACCTTAATTCTTCCTTCTTAAGCAAGAAATTTTTTAGGACCAGGGTGGCGAGACATTGGACCAAGCTGCCCAGGGAAGTTGCGAATCCCCATTGTTGGAAGCATTCAAGGTCAGGTTGAGCAACCTGATTTAGTGAAAGACGACCCTGCCCACCGCAGGGGAGTTAGACTAGGTGGTCTTTAAAAGGGCCCTTCCAACCCAAACCACTCTGTGATTCTATGAATACAGACATTCAGGAAACCTCAAAGAAAGCATCAGAAGAGAAATTCTTCTCTCAGCCCATCCCAAGCTCAAGTCAAGTACATTTTCCCCACTCTTAGAATGGACTTCTTGTCCATATTCCCTAGAGTCCTACAGGGGGTTTTGTTTGCTTGTTTTAAAGAACACTAGCTGGAACTGGATACCCCCTTTCCTGTTTCACACAAGCAATGCCACTGCAAAGAAGGGCTGTCAGTTTTTACTAAGCTCTGGTAACCAGTTAAGCGAACTTAAGTATTCACATACTCACTATCAAAGCATTCGTATTCAACCATCAGATTTTTTCCCCCATGACAGTGGGTGGTGTCATACTTTCACTAGAATGTGATTTCACTGTGAATTTGCAAGCTATAATTACCAACTTTCCGCAGTTCAAAAGAAGTATCAAAGCTATGTCCAGCTGCCAGGAGGAGTACTGCATAATTAATTCCTGACTGTAACGTTGGCTCTGACTCAAATGCCTTCTTGAACCTAGAAAAAACAAACATACAAGTTTACTTTCTAAATAATGGAATCTAATAGGGACATAATAATACTTTTAGGTACTTTAAGTGCTTATCTTCTGTTTAGACAGCAAGAATCCATGGAAGCAAAAACATTTTACGTTTTTCCACACATGTTTTGTGGCTATTTTTAGGAGTCCATTATTTATACATCCTCCTCCCATTTCCTCTCCCCTCAGACAAGCACTGACCTTACTCATCCATCCCAGTAACGTTATAGTATCTTACTAGATTTCCAATTTTGAGATTAAAGGAAAAAAAAAAACCACAATCAGCTTGTAAGACACCTGTCACAGTTCTATTTCTTGATAAGCTCATTAATTTACTCTTAAATATATGAATTTTCACTGACTTGAAGCCTTAGATACTATTGTGGATCTGCTACAGTAACACAAGCATATCAAAATGCATATGCACAAAAGCAAGTGATACAAGAACATACTTTGTGTTTAGCTACAATTTCAGCTACTCCAAATTTTATTCTTTATTGGGTGTCTCATTGACATTGTCCTTACGAGTCTATTCACATAAAAAAGGACTATACCAGATTTTATTCTCCTCGGGAGGAAGTGAGCAAGCAAGAGGAACAGCAGTGGTATTCACCTAGCCTAAACCTTGTCTTAAAAGAAGTCAAGGGGCTTGAGAGAGCACACAGTATCCTTATGCTAGCAATCCAAGTTGGGGTGACAACAGTGACAGCAGATCTACAGTGCTTTATACTTGTTCTACAGAATAAGAGTGTTTGGTTGCATATATATACACACATATACACACAACCCCACCCCATAAGGAGGAGGCAAACAAGACTATCATATGTGAGTCAAGGAGCACAAGACATTCAGTCAACAAACCTCAGCTACAGTGAAAGCAATGGAGTTTAAAATTACTTTCAAAAGGACAGGAAAAATCCAGACAAACAAATTAAGCAGGTTGTGAGATTAACATATGAGGAAGAAAAGAAAAATAACCTATGCAAAAACTAAGGATTTGGCTTCCAGACCACACCTTGACATGTAAGCAAGGTTAAGGCATTTTGATTCTAACTGGCCAAAAATATGGCTGGTTTTAAATTTTTTTTTCTTTGTTTATTGTTTTTCCCGTTCTAATGATTGAGGACTTTGCATCCTTTAACATAAGCTCTGCTTTCCAAAACTGCAAGACAGGCTCCTCTTCAACCTGCTACATATTTACTCTTTCTATACTCCAGTTGCCCACCTCCAAAGAACTTAATCATTAGGTAAGAGTCTAGTCCTCTAAAGAAAAGCATGATGAGCAGAGAAGACTCCATTAATTCTTTTCTTTCATCATCTGCCTTTCCTCTTGTACTGTGAGTTCCAACACAACAAGGAAGAAAGTACACACAAAACATTTTTGCTCACTTAAAAAAAAAAAAAAAACAAAAAAACAAAAAAAACCACCCACCAAAAAAACCAAACCCCATAAAAACCTGCCAACCAAACAGGATAACACACAGCATATACAGCTAGAAGAGATCTGTTGGCTAGCGTAATCTGTTTGGAGACATAGTTTTTGCCCTAGAGGTCTTTCATGCTGTAATCCTCACGCAATATCAGGAAAAGGAGAGAGGAAAGATTGACAGAACAAAAAAAAATTAAAATAAGTATTTTTTGTTCCAATACAAGAGAGACTGTACTTTCACTTTTTTGTTCTGCCCCCAAAATGCCTAGTTTCTGGCATGACTATCAAAATTTTTCTAGTTCTTGGACAGATACATACAAAACTTCAAAATTTAAAGATAAAATAAATATCTGTCATGCACATCAACAGGTGGGCACATTCATGCTGTAAACTATTAATCATACAGGCAAAGGAGGTGGCGATGAGCTTAAGTTTGCAAAATAGTTACTGCTTGCAGAAGCATTGGTGAAACAGCCTGAAAAAAACCTTTTTTTTTTAAAATGTTACCACAGATGTGCCATCAGTGTTGCTGATGTGTTCAGTTTTGGCTAGTGATGAGTCCATCGGGGCTGGCTGGAACTGGCTGTGTCTGACATAGGGAAGCTTCTTGTCTCTTGTCAGAGGCCATCCCTGCAGTCCCTTGCTACCTACCCCCAGTAGACCAGAAGGGACATCCTGGGAACTTTTATTCCTGAGTTCTACCACTTCTTTCCAAATTGCTTCCAAATCTCCCTTCCCCACAGCAGAAATTCATTTTTCTAGCCATCTTTACATGCTACTCTCACCAACAAATAATAGTATCTTGGACCTCTGTAGTCCTGTTTACCTCTCCTAAAATATTTGGTGCAATCCTGTGCTGACATTCTTAAACCTGCCTTATATCCACATAGCCTGGGCAGCAAAAATTTACAGAGAAAAAACCCCTACACTGTAATAATTGAATTTGAACAGATAAAAATATTCACCATTTCCCAAACAACTCACATCTATTAACTGAACTGATTTAAATTCCACTGGTGCAATTGCTGTACATAGTCGTGCCCCAAATAGCACTGGAGGAACCCACACGGTACTGCAGAAAGGCGGTAAAGTTTAAAAGTCTGCCGATAAAGTAGAGGCTGCCTTAGCTGACACAATTATAAGTGCCATCAAGAAAATGAAAGCTGGCATTTGGGAAAATGTTGCAGCGCAGACACTGAATTAGGGAGGTAGCAGTGAGAAGATTTGAATAAAGACTTGATAGCTCTGGAAGTCTGATTTACGCTGTCAGTATGCAACAAGAAATTGACAGTTAATAATTAATCTTTCATTTCTTATCTCATATTTACATGAGCGATGTCTTTTATTCTGCTTTTTTAATTGTCAGGTAAGCATACTGCCTACCTACTTTTTTGGGGGGGGGGGAATAGACCAAAGTACCCTGACATCACTAACTGTTTTATCTAATGTATTTCACTATAGAGCAATAAGGATGTAGAAGTATTAAGTGTTACTTTACGCTCAGGTAAAGCTCATTATCTCAGTCTACCATGGAGGCATTGTTCCTGTACACACCTTCCCCCGTGGGGGCCTGCTGTGGACTAGAGTAGGTCTGCTCCTGCCCAAGAGCCTGCCACCGAGTTATGAGTCAACCCTCCAGCCACACCAAGCCTGCTGTATGACTAACATTAGAATTCAAATCCATACAAACCAAGAGCAGCTGGCCCATCCAGTACAGCTTCCAGTCAAACTCCAGCTTGAGTCGACAGAGATCACCTTGTTCTATGGCAGCAGGCGCACGGAGCAGTCTGTATGGGGTCTTACTTGCCAGAAACCTCAGGGGTTATTTAGGGGCTGGCCGGTCAGCATCCCACCCTGCTGCAGGAACTGCCAGCCTGCTGTCCTTTCCCAAGTTTTAAGCCTGACTGCAATCAATTCCCCTCATCAAATGTGTGAGTATCATGATTGCTAAGATGCATCTATTAAAAGTGTGGTTAAAATGGCTACATGGAATAGCCTCAAAGTAATTACCGCTGTTATACATATAATTGTTCTTAGTTCAATTATGTTTGAAAATCTCAAAAGTTTACCTGTTCATAAGTCACTATGAATCACGAAGAAGCAAGATGTACAATAGCAAAAGTAATTTCTATTTATTCTATTTAGCCTGTGATAATGCCTATTATTTGTATACAGGACTATAGTTCTCTTTTTATATTAGTTCATGATATTACTAAAATATTTTTTTTTTTTAAAACAGAATCTCAAAAGTTTTTTTATGGGCTTTGCCTTAGAGGAAATAAAATTTTTCATTAATCCAAAATTATGAAGAGGGGGAACAACGCTGTATTCCTGTTATTTCAACATCTTTAAAAAATCCAGTAAGCATTGCAAAACTGCAAAGCATGACCAGCAATTATAAACTGTACTTGTATTCTGAGGCCATAAATGGTAAACAATTATATCTTATCTTTTACCAAAGACAGTTCTAATCTGAAGTTTACTGAAAACAAGTGATAAATGACGAAGGGAGAAGAAAACTTTCCGTTCTAAGCATTTACTTCAACAGACAACTGATGAGCACAAGACCAGATAAACACAGATTTTCTGTTTCCTCATCTGAACCACAATGGAGAAAAGCAGCTCATCCTGACAGAAGTCTAGGATGGCATCCAGCACCTCCATTTTTTAACTCATTCCACATAACAGCATTTTAGTGCATTTCAAAAGCAATAAAACCATGATACTTTCCTCTGAAATTAAGATAAGGATTTGTCTAGCCTGTTGAGTGCTTCTGGCTATCAATGGCACTGTAGTCCACTGTAATATGCATATAGCATATGGTGATGATGGGGAGATAAAACTTTTGCCATCATGAGCTTGGAATAGTCATATTGCTTGTAATCATAGAAGCCAAAAAAAAAGGGTACATACTAAACATCAGTGCAAAGTTAAACCTCAGCATATTTAAGCCTAGCTAGCTAATACCTATCAGATTGCAGATATGCCAATTGATTCATGGCCCAGATTCCCAAGAATATAGTAAACAGGAGACTTCACATTTGGGAAAAAGAAGGAAAATACACTCTGAAGAGAGCTACCTGAACTTCCAAGTCTTTAAGGCACTTCAAGAACTTCACGGAAAGAGATCTGTGAACAACACAAATCTCTCATTCTTAACAAATAAGAGAAGAAGGTTGGAAGATTCAGTGTATCCCTTACAGAGACCAAATATTTGGAATGAAAAACAGTTGAAATATATTCTTGTTTAAAGGACTATTTTCCCTAACCTAACAAATAGACACAGACCAGCAAAACAGTACTCACCAGAACGTCCCTTTGTCCCTGCTTTCAGTATCTATGAACCCAGATTCCAAAAACATGTCCTTGTAAATTCGACCAACCAGGCAGTACATATCTGAAGCTACTTGGTCTTCCCGTTCTACCAGGGGAATCATAATTTCTAGAGCTTTCTGTCTGTCTCCAGGCAGATTTCGCCTATTAAAAAATAAAAATTTTGATTAAAAAACCCAATAAATTTAACAAGAAATACTTTTTTCATGACCATGTTTGAATACATACATATGACTTCATCCATGAAAAATGTGCTTCTAGATACAACGGACTATATTATACATATACACACACACTTTCCCTCCCCTCGCCCCCCCTTCATTCTTTTTTGTTTCCCCTCTTAATATCACAGGACACTTCATAAAAGCCCCCAAACGTGTGTTCTCTCTCTCATGAAGCATCAGCTAGAGCAAAGCACTGACAACAGCAACAAGAGCAATTCTTAGAAAGATCATGTGTTACTTTCTTACAATGTAGAAAGATGAACCTTGGTTTCATATCTAATATTTCTTTTATAGTACTTCATGCTTTAAAGGAAAAAGACTCCATCTTGTGTTTGCGATTTTTTTTTTAAATATTTATTTTGAATGTGAAGCAAAAAAAAAAAAAAAAAAAAAAAAACACCAAAAAAAACCACAACCAAAAAGCACAAACCAGACAATTCCCATGATAGGGAAGGTTAGGAAGTAAAGCCAATAAGGTAATATTAACAGAAGTACTTCGGACAAATAAACCACATAACTGCAAGCATTAGACACTTCCTGGTGACTCACAGTTTGGATATGTGCACCATTGTATATCAAGAGTTCAGAATTTTTTATGTATTTGTGTACTGAACAAGCAAAAAACTATTCTTTGGTGGTTTGGGGATAGCATTATAGTCTTTTGGAGAAATTGCTTGTAATATTTGAGTGGCTACAATTCGAACTGGGGGAATATATAAAAGTGGGTTTGTATCAGTCTTGCAAGCTTTGCACTGAAGAAGCTCGCAAGAGAAGGCTACCTCAGAAAAAAAAACCAAAAACAAAAAACACATCAAAAGCCACAGCCATCTTAAAGCAGATACTACTTGATCAGAGAGGTTCAGTAATGGAATTTTTTCTTCCCCAAGAACATACCAAAGCATCAGTGTCAAACCAGAATACACATGCTCTGATATCTCAAAGTGACACCTGAGCTCGTGAGCTCTGAGCTCACATATGCAGCTTGAGAAGGGTGTGATGTGGAAAAAAGGTTCAAATCAAGCAGAGTGGGTGACAGAGAAGACAAATGAGTACATACATCGTAACAAAAACAACTAAAAAAACAGAGCAAAAGCACTTGTTTGAGCAGACAGTATAAACTGCTTTCCTGAGCAAGAAACTAAACAGAATGTTTAGTTCTGTTCTACACTCTGGGGCAACCTCTATTGATGTCTCAGTCTGATGAGAAAGACAAATGAAACCCAGTGCCATTTCTTCCCAACCTTCAGACCAGTCAAATTCTAACAAATTAGGAAAAGTCCCCTCAGACTACAGAACTGCAGTAGGCTCCCCCAAGTACTTCTAGAGTGGCACAGCAAGGCTGGTGTACTCATTTGAGGTGGACAAGTGCTCCCAATGCCAGGCCCCAGGGAGAGAAATCAAGTGCTCCCAGCTGAGCAAGTAACAGTCGCCTTCAGGTCTGTGTTATTTTAGTTCCTCTGCCAACTGATCACTTGCCCAGTTGTTGAAGGTTTGCTTCCTTTTGTTTTCTCTTCTCATGCTGACCATGCAAGTAAAGCAACAAGGGTTAGTCTGCAACCTGATTTATGGGTTTTTGGCCAACTTTCATTACAGAGGGCAATTTTCAGAATGGAGTTTCAGGTGGATAACTCTTCCAAATCTTCTATCAATGATCACTAATCCAGATCAAACCAATAGCTAGCTGAACTTAAATGAGAATAAAACCAGTAAAGCACAACAGTGTTTTGCAATATCAGACATTTATACTTCGCTGGTCTCCAGAGACAGAGGTCCCTACTTTTCTTTCTGCTTACTCTTCCCATCATCAATGCCCTCACACACTTTCTTGATTTAGGTCAGACTAATCCTGACTAATTGAGCCATTCCATCCTTCCGTACTAGTGACCTGGATTAGAAGCAAGAGGCACAGCTTCTTCCGGAGCAAACATTCAGATGTGCAGAGTATTCCACACCTTCCTTAGCTCAGGAAACATCTTCTATACCCCCACTAAGGGGAAAGCTACAATTAGCCCAAGCAATTCCTTCTTGGCATACACCAAAGCATGAACATTTTAATGACTGTCATGGATTCCAGTTGAATGTTCAATCTGGAGAACACAGGAGAAGGAAACTCTGATCCAAACTCCTTTGGAGCTACTATGTAGACCTTTTGCATGGCAGATACCCTCAAAGGCTACGTCTTACAGTCAATTCCATAAAAACAGACCTTTCAGTCTGCAAGAAGTCCCAACAGAACCAATGAAGTATAAGGATCTGCCCGAAAAGATTAGACTGCAGTTTTGCAAGATTTCAGTCCCCCAGTGAACTAGTCAACTCGTGTTTCCAAAAGGTGACTTTGTTTTAGAAAATGGTGACCTTAAGATCTAAATAACTTGCTAAAACTCCAAGGTACACCTAGGCACCTCAGTGAAGGCTATGTATTAGTGGCAGATACATGCCATATTACTTAATCCGCAAAGCTCCACGTATTTATGGCAAAGCAGGAACAAAAAGGGCACAATATTTATACCTTCATATACCTGGTATAAAGGAATAAGAAAGGATGTGGGCATTTTATTCAGACAAAACAATGAATGCCAGATAGCTGGGGTTTTTATTGTTGTTGTTGTTTCAAAAACCAGTTTATTTTTCAACTAATTACTTGTGACATACTTTGACATCACTTTGACATGATACACAGTTTTGAGGCTCCTCAGAGAACCTGAATGACAATATTCAAATCTATGAGAAAAAGAAAGATCTGTAGACTTTTTCTATATTTGAGAATTCCCATGCCTGCTGACACCTGGTCTACTCCTCTAAATGTCAATAGCAAAATGTTCATTGCAATAACACCAAGGGAGCAGAAAACCTCTGTAATTTCCTCTGAAAAACCCTTTTAGTGCCTTGCCCGATTGCCAGTATCCTAGAAAAAAAAAAAAATAGTCTAGGCTTGGCTCTCATTTAACCCAAGCAAGTATGTGCGCTGCTCCATGTGGCACATTTTGTGCCTGTTATCAGAGAACATGAAAATTATTTTATTATTATAATATAACAAAATCTTCTGACGGACATTCAGTGAAAGTTCTTCTCCTGTCACTACCAGAACTCAGACTTGAATGAGATGATGTCTAAGTTCGCACAAATGCTGCCGCACTGCCCATCACACAGCAATGTTAAAAGTGTATTTTACAGAGATAAAATACTGCTAGGTATTTACTTGCTCCAATTCAGGTACCGAAAGGAAAAAATGATGCAAATCTATGGAAAGACAAATCAAACACTCACACTAAAGGAAAAGGAATGGAATTTGACAGTATGAGAGAAAAAGAAAGCTTAGATTGATCATGAAGCTCAGAGTCCCCAAAGTTTCTTCAGTGAAAGCCTAGATCTGCATATGAAGATTCCAGTAGGGAACTTCACCTAGGATTACCAAGCTTGTGTGAAGTTTGCAGCTCTAGTTTACTGTTCAACAGTGGAAGGAAGGGTAGATTCTTACCTGTTCAGCGCAAATGCATAATGAAACCTCACATGGTGGTGGGAAGCCAAGTCAAAAGTAGGCAGTTTTTCTAAAGTTTTCACCAGTTTCACAATGGAATCGTAATCCTTCCAAAAGAAGGGAATAATGAATTTTAAGATGGCAGTACTGAGGTATGCCTAACTCCTCTTTGAACTAAGCACTCCTTATTTCATACCAAGAAGTATTTTCAGTTCATTTTAAGTTTTATAGATTTCAGTTTCTTCAGTCTCAAACTAAATAGCCTGGCACTCCTCAGAAATGTGAATATACACAGTATTTAGCAGCAAAATGCAATTTGGTTTCCTGTACTGCTTCAACATGGACCTGTGGAAATTTTAGTACATCTATTTCATTATTAAAGTTAGCTTCAGGGGCTGAACATGTACCAGAGTCCATATTGTACAGACATTACAATGCTAACTGCATCTGAATTCAGGCATCCCAAAACTCTGAAGTAGGCATGAGCCACAAAAATAAAATAAAAGAATCTGGCAATACCATCATTTTTTAAAGTAGCTTACTTGCTGACATATTTAAAAAAAAAAAAAAAAAAAAAAAAACAACAAACAAAACCAAAACCAAACCACTTCAAAACGCTTAAGGAGCAACAGTTGAAATAAGGTATAACAAAGTACGCAATTACTAGCGCCATTCCAGAAGCTGAAATGCATGTGAACATGTTATGTTTCCATGAGAAATGTCACAAGCACGATGACAAAGAATACATACGCATATCAATAGCAGAATAGCCTTTAAGTAGGACACACTAGAGGCGGTTCATCACATAGTAATACTGAGATGGAGAAGAGTTATTACATGTTCTGCACTTTTTAGGTACCGTTATAAAATAACAACACTTTTCTGCTATGTCAAGGCACACTATAAACAGTGTAACTACAAAATAAAAAGCATCAGTGAAGATATCATAAAAAGATTTTTACTGGCGTGCATTATTCATATCGTTTGTTAGCAAATCTGTGCAAAATACACTAAAAATTTCACTGAGAATGTAATTTAATTTACTATGGTTTTGATGGTCTTAGAGCATAGCATTCATACCTGGATGTCTCTGTAGGACAGCAGCAAGTTTATTACAATGTCAGCAGACAAGACTTCAACATTATCCACTCGCTGCCGAATCCTTGCCAGCTCTGCTGCAAGCTCTTTGCCTGTGTAGAGGGTACGGGCCTTCCTGATGTCGTTCAGAATGGATTCCCGGAAATACTGGCTGGAGGGGAACAACTTCATGTCAGCAATTTGGGACAGGTCCCTTGCATTTGTTTTTCTGGCCCCGCAGCTCTCCAGCAATGTGTATGTGGAACATTTATTGATGCAGCAGCGTCAATGGAGAGATGTGGGCAAGCTAAATTATTGATTATCAGTTTGTCTCAACAGAAGGCAAAACATTGC
>NW_009260493.1:6632180-6634786 GCF_000687185.1 Egretta garzetta | reverse complement strand
GGGTTACAAAAAGACAACTCACCTTGAACTGGCCTGTGCCACCTTCAAGAGCTGAATGAATCGATCTACCAGAGGTAAGCATATGGGCCCAAGCAGCGACTCAAAACTGGGCTGCATCAGTTCTGTTAGTCCCTTCATAAAACTGCTATCGCAGCAGTACACCTTGTTATGTGGAGTTATCATATAAGGAACAAATATGTAGTTACCAGTGCACATCTGTAGTTTTTTCAATATTAGGCCAGTTGTGGTTTGACAAGCCTAAGCATAAAACAACTACATATACTACCTGCAGAATTCCACTTGTTAAATTCAAAGGGAGATCTGCTGCTTACCTAGCAAGACCAAGATTTTAGCTATGAAGCCTATGATTACATAAATTCAATTTTCATCTCAAATATGACAGACACCTGAAATGTATTCTTTCAGGTGTTTGAACTGCTTCCTGTAAGATGAGTCTTTTTAGAAGCATCACGTTGACCTTAAAATAGTCAGAACATCGGCTTGAAAGAGAAACAATTCTGAGGGCACACCCTAGTCACCCCGAAGCGGCAGGCGGACTCAAGTAAAGCTGACATACACTCTTTTCAAGATGACTGACGTTCAGAAGAGAGCAAGCACCCTGCAATTTAGTATAGTTAGGCTCACAGATGTTGAAAACAATAACACGAGCTAGTTGCCTCACAACAGGAAAAACTGTAGAGAAAACTAATCCTCATATGAACTGCAAAATGACTCAAATAGTTTAGCATAACAAAGACAAATTAAATTCCCTGCTGTGTAGCAAACCTTCCTGGCCAGCGGGACTTAAAACCATGCATATTTCAGGATAATCACTTATGGAATGTCTTAGCATTGCCAAACTCTATTGATTTCTATATATCAATGTACAATAGATACTTTTGGAAAAAAAAAAAAAAAAAAAAAAATGCACTTTATCTTCCAGGAAAAAGGGAGGCAAGTTGTCTGGTGCCTGTGGTGTGTGTGTGTACAGATTTACGCACATAGAAAGCTTGCTGAATATTTGTGGTTATGAAGGGTCTTAACTATGAGACAGCATGCCATCAAAATCAGGACTTCTGCCATTTGGCTCTCAAATCTCCAAATCCACTACTGAAGTGGCCAGCAGCCCAGAACGAAAAGCCCTAAGGAAGCAATTCTTGAGACCCATCATTTTGGTACCCCTAAAGTACTTCCATGGTTAATTACTTTCTGGTCAGCTTCTTCTGCTCTCCCCTCAGTCAATACAGCAATGAGGACACCACTTCAGAGACTGCCCTGGCAAACTGAGCTCCGTGCATTGAGAGAGCAGTGATTGAATAGTTTTCAAACACACAATACCAGCTGTGTGCTTAAAACATGCATTTTAACATGCATTATTAGATTTTAAAAAACACAGAAGAATTGAGGGACTCTAGTCTGTATAAATGTATGTGTACAGATATGTCAGCAAACATAAGTTTGTGTACAGATCAGAGATTGGCTATGAAGAATAGAAGAATTACTTTTTTTTTTTTATTACACTATGAAACTACAAGAACTCGCTATAAAGGCAATCCCATCCCCACTTCTGAGGGATCTTGACAAACTCTGTAACATTAAAAACTAATTGATGCAGGCATTTACATGATATCCACTGAGCTCAAGTAACCCAGACCTTGGTTGGAGATTACTGCATACACAGACTTGCACAAGGAGGAATTCAGTCTTCCTCCCCCAAGAACTGCAAACCATTCCAGCCAAATAGCTAGGACACATTTTTCTGTGCATGAGTGTAGCAATTCCAGAGGAAACTTGAGAACTGGGAAGTGTATGACAATATTTTTAATAAGCAGTTAAGGAGCGCGCTGCTAGAACCCAGACTGCTTGTCTTCACAACAGAGAACTGAGTGGACATGTCTGCTCAAGAATATGGTAGTACATAAAGCGATTAACACACTTTCAAGAGTAAATGGATGAACTTTTGACACTGCTAAAACTGAATAAGCCCCACAGTCACAAGCAGAGAGGAAATTATGAATTTACTGGAACTGGTTTCAGCTATTACAGGACAAGGGCGGGCAGTGACTGGCACAGGAGCCACTATTAAGCACAGACTATTCTCCAACTTTCCTGTTTTAAATAAAGGAGAAAAAGTTTGGGAAGTCAGAACCCAGAGAAAGGGTGAAGTAGCTACAGATATCCTGGGGCAAGCATTTGACTTCCTAATGTTTATTCAGTGCATTAAAAATGAATTCCAAGTCTGCTTGCAGGAAGGCTTTCTCAGACCTCTGGCACACAGTTTCCAAAGCTCACATCTTAATTAAAAATCAACTCTGAAAAAGGATGTTTCCAGCTTTTGAAATCCACAGAACCCAAAGTTTATCCTGGCATAATGGTCAGGCCACCTACAGAGACAGCACTAGAGCCTTCATAAATAATCCTACAGGCAGGAAAACTATGTTGCCTTCAGAGGCCAAGTGCTTGAGCCCATTACTGAGCTCTTAGAAACTGACCCCAAGTGCACCTTCTGTAGGAAGTAGTTATCTATTGCAGTGGAACGAGAACACCACCAAAACATTAGTTTGCAAACATTTCTCCTGTTACTCGGGGGGGGGGGGGGGGGGGGG
>NW_009260493.1:6629403-6632146 GCF_000687185.1 Egretta garzetta | reverse complement strand
TTTGTATTATAGAGCCTGCTATAGAAGACATGCAGACCCAGTAGCCTTTGGAAGCAGTGGACAAGGAAGAACTTAGCAGCAAAAGGCAGGAAAAACCACTATGCTGGAAGAAAACAGAAGAAAACCAAATCAATTCACAGTTGTTCATAGGGTCTCCAGGGTTCTCAGGGAAACATCTCAAGGCAGAATCTCACCTTGAACCTCAGTGGCAAGTAGTGTGGGAACACAGTGGCCTTTCCCTCAGCCAGGGCACCAACATGGTTGTTAACTTAACCTAGACAGTTATGTTTTGTGGGAGCTCTGTACCTCTGAAACCTCTCAAATTTGGCTGAAATTCATCAGACAGAAAACAGGCAGATACCGAAAGAGGGTGGAGGATGAAAAAAAGAAAGCACAAGCTCTTAAGTTTCATTTCCTTAAGAAATAGGTTTAAAAAAATTAGAAAACACCCACATGCAGTATAATTAGGAAATACAAGAAATATTAACCTAAATTTCACTTTCCTAGCTAAAGAGTACATTTGATATTTAACAGCTGAGCCTGACCAAGGCAGGCGTGCAATAGCTCTGGTAACAAAAAAAAAAAATTCAAAAGTTATATATTATTTACTAAAGGTGGTGGTGGATGAAAGATAACAGTGACGGCAAGACTGCTCTTGTACAACACAGTCTATGGCCTCCCACTACAGAGAAACATGTTTTGTCACCATCACAAATTCTAACTACAAAGAGCCCAACCCCGACTGCATCTGGGCAACGACTGGGATGAGAGCCTAAGAGGACCAGGCTGTGGGGGCAGCAGCTGAGGGGCTGCTCCAATGCCAGATGGCTCTAAACCTTCCTCAAAGCAGAGTATGTGTACTTGCTTCTTTCCTCATTCCCAGGCTATGCAACCTCAGCCTCAGCTGCTTTTACTTCCTTTCTCACATTTCTTTGTCAAAATACAAGCTACGCTAACAAGTCAGAAAGGATCAGGTGGTCTTTCTGACGCACTCTTCCTATCAGCTCACACATTGCTTTGCATTTTGACTTAGTGCACATTATTCCACTTACCCTACTAAAATCTGCCCTGCTACACTCCATCCCAACTCCAATCTCAAACACTGATACTCTTTCTTAACCCTAATTGACTTCAGTCTAGATTCTAAGTTTGCTGAGCACCCAAGAAAAAATTGTTGCTTTCCCCGATCCATCCCTGTGATTCACCCTTATCATCTACAATAAAAGTATGAGAATCAAGCCATTCAGGAAAAATGGGCAATGTTTGAAGGAGTAACACATTCAATCCAATTGCAATATTCTCAGTTACATCAACATCCTTTAAAAAACACGAGCAGCATAAAGGGTCTTCAAAAATGGGTGGGAATAGACACCCCCCAATCAACAGCAGGTGCTAGAAGATTCATTTTCCAACCCTCTTTCTTTATAAATCCCTCATTATTTAAGGTTCAAAACCTCAAGTTACACTAATCAAAGTTACGAAGTGATCGCAGGTCACCCGAGTTGTAAACTGAAAAGCATTACTGAAAACCCCAGGGGCTGGGACAGGCCAGGAGCATGCACACAGATAGTTACTATGGCTCGGCCTGACACACACGAACTCAGGACATTAGATAAGGTAAACTTGGCCTGAGCTCCCAGATCAGCTGAACTAGTTATATCTAGGAGATATGAACATACATATCTTTGAAGGCTTTTGGCCAGCACGCTCAGTACCTGGCAACATCAGGCCACCTTCTGAAAGACTATCTGCGTCATATAGCTCATTTCATGGAATCGGTCGGACTAATTAGAAGTACTGGCTGGAGCCAGCTGCACATGTGTAAATGCTCACCACAAAGTAACAAAATCTGTAACTCATTTTTGCAAATGTTTTAATGGATTTCTATTTCTCTAGTGTCCCTTCCTCACTTACTCTGCAAAATTAAACAATTCCAGAGTGTGTGTAATTTCAGTTTAAAGACAGCCATAAGATTGTCTTAATAGCTGTACATTTCATGGAATTTAAGACTGTGCTGCTCCTAGTGAGACCTCCTGGTCACTGAAACATTAAGCACTTCCCTCTTGTTTGATACCCTTTCTCAGCTTCTGAAAAGAAATTAATATAGCAACTATTTGTATTTAAGAGGTAATAAAAATACATAGCACATAACTACATTTTAATGGTCACAATAAGAACATAAAAACAGCCCTTCTTTCAATATCCCCTTCTAATACAGAACCGTTGCTTGTGAAAGGGGCAGCCTTTTCAAAATTCAATTTGGAGACTGTTTTATTAGAAAGAACACCATGCAGTAAGGCAGACACTATTCTCTCCCCCATAAATACATCTGACATAGTACAGAAGATTTCTCTCTGCAAGTTGTACAGATAAAGATGACATGGTGCTATACAAATGAGCATTTGAGCTCTGCCCAATTAATTCTCAGCTCTTGAATTTTACTTCAAAAGGAGGGAGAAAATCTGCAAAATCCCAGGGAATCACTGGTGTGCAGTCCTCTCAGTTCCCCGAGGCTCTTCACTAACACTGCTTTGTTGGAATCATTTAACAGTCAAATATCCACAAACAGAAAAAAGCTGCCTTCAAAGACAAGAAGTTCTGAAGAAAACAAAAATCTCCCCAAAAAAGCCCCAAAAAACAACACATGATGCTTTATTCATGGATGGGAGAATCTACCAGAATCCCATCTACTTGCCTAAGCGTCAGGGGAGCATCCAATGTAATTTTTTTTTCAACTGAGGTA
>NW_009260493.1:6628491-6629377 GCF_000687185.1 Egretta garzetta | reverse complement strand
TAAGTAGTTTGCCTTCCTTCTGACTCTCCTCTAATTAAGATCCACTTTTTTGCATTTCTTCTACTAGATCTTTTGAGAAATATCTGCTCGTATTTCAATCCTTCTGATGAGATTTTTCTTAAAGGTAATTCTCTGACTGCACATGGTGTTACATGTAGCAGATGGCAAAATCCAAGTTATTAAATCTATTCCCTCCATTCCCCAAACACACAGTAAATCAACATGTGCTGATGTTTTAATGAATACAGACTCAGTTTGGGTTCACTTCAAATCCCACTCACACGAATGACAGCCTTGCTACTGATTTGAAAAGGAACGTAAGTAAGCCTCACACCTCAAATGAAGCACAGAGACTGGGTCAACTCTTTTAAATACTTCCTATTTTCTTTGGGAATATATTGTTTCTTTATATGCCCAGCAATAACATTCTGTTGCAACCATGCCACATCCTAAATGCTTGTTAAAAATCAGCATACACTCTATATGGTCCTTTCATCATATTCACATAGGAAAAAAAGTTCTACCTTTTTCCAAGGAAAGTATGTGCCAAATCTATTAGTCAAAGAATTAAAAAAAAAGAACAGGCAAGAGAGAGTGCTGTATCATAAACAACAATACCACAGTTGTCATTATCAATTAAATATTTACTGAAGGTTAGTACATAGTATTTTTACATGCTTGGATACCAAAAAAAAATCAAACTGCATCCAAGTCATTTGTCACCTGGGTGAGGAGTATTAAAAATATTTCCCCCTATTTCCATAATGAAAGAGACCAAAAGCTAAAGACATCCTCTGGGACCTACAGTCTTCTAGCAGTGCCTATACAGAGGCTGCAAGCTGCAGACGCCTCTGGCATGCCCCATCCAGGGTCACTCATTCTCCTG
>NW_009260493.1:6619480-6628473 GCF_000687185.1 Egretta garzetta | reverse complement strand
CAGCCTACACCTTGAACAGGAAGCAGTTAGGAAGGGCTGTGGAAAACCAGCAAAAATTACAATCTCTGATCCCTCCAAGTGTCAGAAGAGGAAGACTCTTATAAGAGTCCCCAGCCATATAACATTAACCCCGTTGCTTAATCGCTATTGCCTGTGAGTCAGCTGCCTAGCAGAATGGTTCCCATTGCCTCCCGAGCGCCCTTCTGATCAGGCCAGCAGCCGTAGCACATCTCACACCCCAGGCAGACCTGAGGCTACCTACCACTCCAAGCTGGTGCAAGCAAGCAGCCTGAGCTGAAAAGCAACCACCTACTGCACTTGGCTGCAAACCATATGTATAATGCATGCACATTAAACTTCCTCAGATTCAGTGAGGAGTGAAGTTAAAAAAAAAAATAAATGAACAAATGGCCATTTGGAACCTGACCTGCAGCTTTTCTCTGAAGTTCATAAGATTCAAACCAGGGAGAACTAGGATGAAATAAAAATTGGTGAGCTAAAACAAGCAAAGTACAGCCATATACTGTAACCTTTATACCAACATCTCCTTGTGACTGAAACTCTTTACTAGTAATTTCTAGAATGCTTCTGCTGCTTGGTTGACCTCAAAAATCAGATAACGGCAAAAACTAAACTTAAGCTTTCAAATATCAAAGTAACTGCCTTCTGTCGAAGTATCCCTCCCTGTAAAAATATATGGTTTTGGTACTACTGCAACATTTGGAAAAGGTCCAACTAAATAGCTATAAAACCACATATAACAGGAAATGAGCCTATGTTATCTTTCACTGCTCTGCCCTGACAGGCTCCAGGCAGCTTATCCTAGCTATGCAATGCTGTGTTGACTATTATTAGGAAGCACAAAAATCCAGTCACAACAAAGAACAAAACCGTTGGTAATGGATTTTTTTTTTTCTCCCCACAAGTTTTAGGGATACAAGGTTCAGGAAAAGCAAACACAAGGCATTTGAGTTAGACAGATATATATAGACATACACACATGCACGTACTTGTTTTGCAGCCTTTTTAATCCCCTGGTGCCAGGGATACCATTGTCCTGTTACGGCTGATGTTTGCGTGCTATTAAAAAACATGTTCTCGAACAGCAAGACTAAACTCCTGGTTTATTCATATGCGAGTTTCATTTTCCCATATTTGCAACCTCACGTAAACATTCATACGACTATTTTGGTAAGAGTGGGCATCCCAGTCACAGCCTCTCAAGAACAGCACCTTTGTCATATCCATTAACCCAAGAGTCTTAAGATTTATGAACAAACACGACCTTCACGAAAGAGGAATTATATTCAATAGTTAAGCATGCATCAACATTGTGAAAAGTCTACTTCCAGGTAACTTGGTTGACATCATGTTCAAAAACGAGGGGAAAAAAAAAAAAATCATTTGCAGAGTCGCTAAGCCAGTCTTACTGACTCCCCTGTTCTAATCCCTGGGAAAATACTTCCTCCCAGACAAGATGTTATGTGGGTGTGCTTGAAAACATCTGAGACTCTCAAGGAACACATTCTTTTTGTGGCATACATTGAAACATTTCTAAAAGTGATAAATGACAGTTTCACAGCCACCTATCCAAATTTAAATGGAAAACAGAACAATCCTTTCTCAAACAGAGGAAGGCCAAGTTATCATACCTCTCCTTGAGCTTCAGGGACTGTCACTTAAAAATAGGACAAGATGACAACATCTCCCCTTTATTCTATCGTACAAGTTATCTCCTGCTGGTTTCCTGCTAGCAGAGCTCCCCTACCCTCCCAGGGACATTACATTAGTCACACATCATTTTCCCTAGATCCTGGGCCACCAGGATGAAAAATACAGAATGCAATACATTCATTTACAAGAAAGGCCTTACTGTTCTCTGCCATTTTGTGTAAAGGCTTAACTGATCGTTTACCCCACTTTCATTGGAGAAAGGAGAGAGATTTTTAGTCTAATACATCATTCACAGCATTCTGTGGGTCTCTAAAAAGCACTTTTTGGTGAAGAGTTATACAGAAACTCTGTATAGAACCTTCTTTGCTTTTTTTTTTAAAAAAAAATACTATGTAACTGAAAATGCAGCATTAGGGCCAAAGCTTACACTGGTTTTTAAGCCACTTTTAGAATCTCCATCAGCTATAGTAGGCAACTGCATCCTTTTCAAAGAATTGTGTTTAATACTGGCAGAAGTCAGTACTTAATCCATGATTTTCACTGTTAATTAGAAAAGTAAAACCAGGAATACCTCAGTTTCTATGGCAGTTTTAACACTGTGGGAAATAAAACCTGACCAATTTCTAAAATTAAATACTTCATCTACCCCTTAGAAAAGTTTATTCAAATATACGGAATTGTACAGCATACACATAGCACCTCAAGGTATCTGCACACCACTGACTAGCCACTATAAAGTTATATCTTTGCATATATGGCTACCGGTAAGTCCTGAAGCAAGGCCAAGAACAACTCAACATGCCAGATAATATAGTCCGACACGGCTGGCCCTGCGGCTCCTGAACAAACCACATTGAGAAAGCAGCGTTCTCAGTCACAGGTCTGCCTGCCTTGAACTTGGGAGTGAAAAAGGGAAGGGGGATTTGCAAGGCCAACCTCAGAAACCAGAGGGATGCCAAGGTGCAGAAACCTACAGTTTTATGACCGGCAGTCACAGACAGACTACCGGGATCCGCACTGCACTAGGACTAACAGGCTCCAGGACGCAACTTCCAGAAATAAATACACACACTCCCTCTCTTTATAAACACATATATTTTCATAGCTGTAGCTGTGGGTTTCTAAAATGAGCATCAGTTTCCAAATAACTCTCCTTTTCAATAGAGTATTTCTTAAAAACACTAAAGAACACTGTACAGAAAAAGGCAACAGGAAAAAAAAAGACAGATGTAAATGGTATGTAAAAAAATATGACAGACAAGTAAAGGCAGCAAGGAAAATACCACTGATAGATGGAGGCAAGGTAAGAAGTGAGCCCGGTACCTAGCAACAAAGTGATACACACAGATTTGCTGCTAGGATTTCCAGAATTCTACATCTAGCTCTACAAAATACAGTAGGAGAGTGTTAAATGATTCAAGTAGAAAACATAAGACAAACAACTTCAAATGTAACAGAAGTTTGGAATGCCTAGAATTCAGTTGGCATCCAGAAATCATACTTACATTATTCTTCTGGCAAATAATTTCCTGGAATAAAAAAAAAAGAAAATAAAAAGGGTTGACATCACCAAACAGCTACTAGGAAAGATATCTGATCAGTATGACTGGCTAATATTAACATTTACAGACACATGACAGGAAAAGGCTGGCTGGCAGATATTTTCTATGCCTATCAAATCAATATAAATCAAGTATTGTCCCAGGAGAGACAAACAACTATGGAACCAAGTAGATACGCACATCCTATCTATACACAGCAGCATATGTAGTGTGTGCATTTGTATATACATACATGCCCACATGTACATAGACCTCCCTATATAAATTTTCCAAAAGGGATGCTGTCCAAAAGTTGACTATTAATACACATCTACTCAGATTTGAGAAATTAAATATAGTAGGTAAAATTTTGCTGCCAGCAGAAGAAACCAAGGAATAGCAAAAGCAGTATTTCTATGAGGTTTTAAAATATCCCAAAACTGGTTGAAATTCACGTTGCTCTACTAAGTGGGATGCGAAGAATGTATCTTTGCATTTTAAATGTAAAGTTTAAGAGAACAAGAAGCCAGAGCACACACGGATGGAAAGAGCTGGTTCTCACACACTAATCTGGGTGGTATAGCCCAAAGTGTGAACCGCTTGTGGACAGTGAGCTTGCTTTCAGGAAGATTTGTCAGCAAGTTCTGATCCCAGCAACCGATAATCCTGCCAGGTTTATCAGACAGCTATGCTACACCTCTGCCACTGGGACCACTGAGCAGCTTCACCTACACCATAGCATGAAAAACATACACGAGGTGCCTTGGTTTGGCGCTGTGTATTTTTCATGCTGCCTAAGTCAGGCTTCCATAAAACTGCTCTTCCCCCTGTTGAAGGGGGCATGCTTCACCTGTGACTGTTGCTAGCTTTTGAAGTGTGGGACATAAGTATGTTTTTTAATATATATATAAAAAATAACAAACCTATACAAGTGTGTGCATATATATATACACACACACACACACACACTTATATGTCTCTATAAAACCACAGGACAGTTTGTGGTTGAAGGGACCTTTAAAGGTCATCTAGTCCAAGCCCCCAGCATGAGCAGGGACATCTCTCAGTAGATCAGGTTGCTCAGAGCCCCATCCAACCTGACGTTGAACATTTGCGGAGAGGAATATTCCACCAGCAAAAGTTTACCGACATTGCTTGGTACCCCAGTTAAATCATGTGGTGCAGTTTTCTGTTTCCTACATCTCCATGATCATTTTCAGGTTTTGAATTCACCACCTTCTGTACAAGATTAAAACTGTACACACACTGCTGCATTGCTTCTACTCTGTCTGCTGGCTGCAACAAATACAGCAACAAACACTGCTCAAAAGATGCCCAGGCATGCCCACAACTACTTGTTTCCATCAGTCATTAAATAATATGGAAAAGGTCTTACTCTCTGAAGGCTTCCCTGCAAACAATCAAAAGCAGAAAGATGGGCCCAGCTCAAAGCTAATGGAAACAAGAGAAAGTCTTTCAGTGGGCGCTGTACCAGCGGTAACTGGGACATCCAAGCCTCCCTGTGCAGAGCTGGGCTTCCACTGACGTCAGTGGGAACCCTGCATGTGACCCATTTGCAAGGTCCAGCTCCTAAACTAGGAAAAAGTTCTCCCAAGTGCCCAAGGAAGTTTTCAGCAGGAGTTGAGTGTTTGGCTCCTTACCCAGTACAATGAAATTCTGCTCTGCTTATACTGTAGATCATTGTACTTGCATAATTGAATTCAGTCCACAGAGAGGTCTTTTGTCATTAGCGGTTTTATTTTTAGGGCTTTTATCTGTATACTCTTTGTGTTGCAAGAAGAAAGGAAATAATTGGATTGCAACCAGTCCAAGTTTGCCAAGAAAATCTGGAGGGAAGAAACTGAGTTGTTCAAGGTATGTCCCTCCCAATAGAGGGTCAAGCTGCAAATAATGGGACAGAATCAAAAACAAATTTCCTGCACTAGCCAGAAGCTGTGGAAGCAAACCCTTCATGAGAGGTGGCAGTGCCCAGACTGCGGTCTGACTCACCAAGTTGCCTACTAAAATGCTTCTTTTCAGCAATGCCTAGAATGGAAGCGCAATAGCACAAAGCACCTCCTGATCAGAGCCAATGAATCTGAGGGAGGGGAAGTGTTTGTAAAGACTGCCTTCAAGTTGCCTAGCCTCCCCCATCCCCACGGAAGTTACTAAACCTTTAGTGGAGTTAGCAGGAGGAAGCAAGCATCAACTCCTTGGCTGACACAATTCACAGCCCCATAGATTACCTTAAGCCACCATCTTGCCATAAACCAACCTACCGTACTGTGAACTGTGGCCCTGAGGACCAGACACAAGTTTTGTTTTTACAAACTCTGCTATGCTGCTGGTAATCTCCAGCAGGGTAATCCTGCAGGTACCTGATGTAAACAGCTGTAACTCAGCAAGACATACCAGAGGCCATCTGGGGCCCCATCAGGTTTGGCCAGAAAACTGTTACTTTACACAGGAGCTAAAATTTGAGGATTATTTTGCTGTCCCCTACACAATACCATTCTCACCCGACTGTTATTACTGTAACAATTTACCCCAAACATCAGTAATTCCCTCGAATAACAAAACCATGTATTTTAACCATGAATAATATAAACCCATTAATTTCTTAGCTGAAATTTGTCAAACTTCTGTTTCCATAAAGAGCAATTTAACACCTAGGTATTCAATGGACTGTGATAAAGTCATCTAAGTCTTTCTCTGGGGAAAACTAAACTGAGTTTTTCTAGCACTTCATTGTGGCCATGTTTTCCAGGCCTCAGAATATTTTTGCTATTCTTTTGTGAACCACAAGTGGCATCTGTATGGCCTATGGAAAGAGAGAAGCCATTTCAAGAGTCGGACCAACCGTGACTTCCCCCAACACACCCCATTTTTCCTTTCAAAGCTACCTTCAGTGACTGCAGAGACTCCGCGTTTGTATCGCAGTACAGGATAATGTTGTTAGCCATGCTGAAGCTCTCCCTGACTCCCAGGTGGTAGAACAGGGAAGGCTGACGGAAGGCATCACTCATCTCTACGACAGCAATATCTGTAGAAAGAAATGAAAAACTGTCAATGTCCCATATTTCTAACAGCCAAATACTTCTACGTCACATCTCTTCACACAATTTGGTTTGATAAGACCACCTGATTTTAAGTAGGAAATAAGAGATCTAGAGGGATTTCCCCATTTTAGCCGTTATGTCTGAATTTTTAATGTAGTCAGCAGGATGTGGTTTAGTTTTTTTTCTCTGTTCTTTCTTCCTTCCTTCCTCGCCCTTTTTTTTTTTTTTTCTTTAAGGGAGACCTTTATTTCCTCAGGTAAAGAGGGGTAAAACATCACTAATCAAGAAAAGGCAAAAAGTTCATTTGGTGCCTTGGGGAATAAAATCTGGTTAATATACACATGATAATTGATGACCTCATGGGGAAAAGAAAAAATAACATTTGAATTGTATTTTCACTCTCTCTGCAAGTTACAATAAAAATTCACGCAATATACGTACAACATTACAGATACAGTATAGATTCTGTATTAGAACTTTGGAAGAAAACAGCTGTAAATTGAAAGAAAGGCAAAAATAAAGTTCCAATATAAATTACCATTCAGATCTATTTTGATTCATACAGAAAGACGAGAGAGAGAGCACACACAAAAAGGACACGGTGCAGCAGAAGAAAAGGAAAGAGGGAATGAATATGTAAAGCCGCAGAAACCCCCATATAAGCAAGAACTTTATTGTGCGGAGAATTCTTTATTCATGCGGGTAGGATTTATTATTAACAACTAAGCACACGCACAAATGCTTACAGAACAAGGAATGTAATCCACAGTGTCTCTTAAAACGTGTGTTTCGCTTGCCCAGTTCACGCTGATGTAGAACAAGAGGCAATTACAAAGTGCCAGCAGAAACAGTTAAGCCTTCTGTTCTAACAGGCAGCGTATTTCCACTGCAACACTCTTGTGGGATCAAGAGAGCAAAACAAGAAAACTGACTCATCTCCAGCTCTCCTGCAAACACCCTCCTGTCTCTTCACCCAATTCAGTTTTTTCTTTCAGAAAAAAGAAAGAAAGATTCAGAGAAACGTAGTCCTCTTAAGAGCAGAACAAAAAAAAAAACACAAAAAAAAAGCAGCCTGGTTTCCAGTGTCTCTCCCTGCTTTCCCCTTCCCGTTGATGCCAAGCTCTGTAGGCAAAAAGCTTACGTACCCTCAAATTTCTCTACTCTAATTGATCTAATAAGAGATTGTACCTCTAACCACAACTATTTCCTCAGATCGTCAAAACTGTAATGAAGATATTCAATAAAAGATAAGCCTTGTGGCCACGCTCTCAACTGGGAAGGCAGCAAGGGTCTCTCTCCAGTTTGTTGAAAAGTAACATCTTTGAGACATCTACTCTTCAGTCATACTTTACTGTACCTGGCCTACAGGCTTAGAAATTATTAAAACGCTAAAGAAAAGATAGATACAGGCAGGGGGATGAACAGACAACATTTGCTTACACAAGCTTAGGCTCTTCAGGAAACAGGATTAAATGAGAAGAGACTAACATGGGGGGAAAAAGGGAATTTTTTCCCCTCAAAAAATCAAATATTATGTTCTCTGAAAGTGTCGTAATTTGTGTTCCAAGAATCTCCCTCATTCTTTCACATAAATATCTGCAGTATGGATTCCATAAAATAAATGTTTTTGAAGTAAAAAAGGCAGTGCATTTCTAAGGTCATATATACAGACTTCCATTAATTTTAGGAAACTGAGATACCACAAAAGCCGAACAAGAATTACAATATTGCTACTCTGTTTTGATTGGGTGAGATTAGGGCTTGTTTGTTTATTTTCTTTAGGAAGTTGCCATAATCCAAGCTCTATTTTTAACTACTCTTATTCATATAAAAGTCTAGTCTTGAGCAACTGGAAGTCTATGGTACACTTCTGTTACATTGAGCAGGAGGAAAATTTGCGCAACTTGCCATGACTTAATTCTCAAATATTGCAAGATAATGTGTTCTCACAAGAGTTGCAAAACTAAGATTAAAAGAGAAATATTACTTTAAAAAGAAAAATAAAGTGATAGAGCCTGATCAAACTCAGGGCACAGAAAATACTTGAGAAATCCTATGTTAAAATGGCAAGTTCCCGAGACCATAATGGAGGAAAGAATAACACATTACAAAAAGAAAAAAATATATATATATGATATATTTGTGTGTGTGTGCACGCGTGTGTACATGTATTACAGTCAAGATCAGCTGGCCCAAACTCAAGTAGACATACATCAAAATTCTCACTAGGTCAGAAAAGCCAGGATTTAGCTAAGCCCAAAAGAACTGTTTGGTCATCAATACATAAACTGCCAGAACACCATATATCAGGCTCTCGCCCTCATTTGCCCCAGATGAAGTTAATCCAACAGCCTGCTGCAGTGAACGGTATGTTTTCCATCAACTGGAAAATACAATTTCACAAGTGGCAAAATGGTATTTCAGTGAAGGTGGAAGAAATATCTCTACAGTTATACCGGAATAAAACCCACTTAATCAAAGTATTTGCCATTTCAGTTTCAAGGCAAGTAAAACACTGAGCAAGTGCAGGAATCAGAGTCGAGCCCTCTCAACACCTAAGCGCTCGGGCTGAAGCACTCTGAAGACAGGGACTGACAATTCACTGCAAATGCTCTTGCACATCTTCTGTGGTGCAGCAAAGAAAGTCTGTTCAGGCTCCAGCAGACTAATGAGCAGGGTGGATATGGAAGCACACTGTGCAGAACAGGAGCAAAAGACA
>NW_009260493.1:6614961-6619462 GCF_000687185.1 Egretta garzetta | reverse complement strand
TTATCCCTTACTTTGGTCTTGGACACAAGATGAAATTTGGCTTTCTCTACCTCAAAGTGGTTACAGATCACTGTTACCATTTAAAGAAAATGGGGATAGTATGGTGTTTGTCTTTGCCAGTCATCTTTGACATTATGGCTAAAAAGTCTTATAATACATCTTACTGTAAATAATTGTGGCTCGGTAGTTTATGAACAATAAAGTAAGTCCAGCCGTAGCCTTCTCTCCCATCTCCTTAAACAACTGGCATGCCTATGGGGATGTGACTGAAGCGTATCATGACTCTAGAGCTTAGCTCTGGCCTAGGCAGCAGAAGCAGCGTAAATGCAGCAGCAGGCAGTTCAGCAAGCTCTTGGTGTGCATTTCCTAAACCGCCCCGAGCTCTGCCTGCCTCCTGACGGCAACCAAGCTGTAATGAAGCTGCTTACCTACGCCTTAGCTGGGTAACCACACGCTGAGCTGCGGACACTGCAGCAACCACAGAGCAGTCACACATTATGTTATTAGGCTAACTAACATCTATACCGACAATCGCTTGAAACACACCGTCAACACGTTCAAGAGAACATAATACCACTACACTGGGAATCGGCTTCTTTATCCTGGGAAACCAGATTCATCCAATGGAATTGGAGGCAGTTGACTTGACCGCTCTTGCCTGAGCAGCAGTGGAAAAGGATGCATCTCTGTGAAGCTTGGCATGTATTGCAACTGTGTTACCAACAGTTCTTAGCCGCAGTGTAAATCCACTTCACTCTTTTTAAGCCATCTGTGCAAAGACGGAGAACTTCACTTTCAAAATCTCTACCAATTAACTTTTCTTAAGAAATAGTAAAAACTCGAGATTATACATGGTAACATGGTCAAGAAGAGTCCATTAGTGGATATAAAGCCCTTTGCTCTTGGCTATTACCAATGCCTTTAGTCACCAAGAACGTGATAAATGAAATGCAGTGGTCAAAGTTCATCTCCTGCTCATTGTTTAAAATATAACCGGGCAAAGACGAACATTTAAACAAATGCTCTGAGATATATTACATGTACACCCTACTCTTTGATACTACCCGCTTACTACAGTGCTGCCAGGAAAAATAATGAATACAAACAGAGCAGCTATAAAACTAATGAATGTTTATGTTTGCTATTATCTTCTGATTAATTGGTATTAAACATATGGCCACTGCCTTATGTGCATTATCTCATAATTAATCAGGGCAAAAAGAAAGCTGATAATGGCAACTTCTGAGACAGACCGGTATTTAGGGTTGTTTTCCACTTGGGGGTTAGAAGACACAGTAAGACGCTCTCCTGACAAAGATACAGGAAGAAAAGGGCTTGCAACAAAACGTATTTCAGTGCAAGTGTGAACACTAAGCATTTTTCATACTGCAGTAGCAGCTCTCCATTCAGCATAACAACACTGGTTTTGACAAGCCATGGTGACATTTACTATTGGGTAAGCTTTCAGAAACAAGCAAACAACATCCTTATCGACTTCTTCATGGTTCTCTATGCTTGGCACGGATATCTTCCTTTTTACCCAGAGACCACCTGCATGAGGTGGGAAACCTGCTTTGGAAATCCCAGTACCACGTCAGTACAGCTTGGTATTTCTTGTTCAACCGTACAAACCACAGCATCACTGATTTGTCAGCACCACTGTAATCAGACATTTCCTGTCAAGAGCACCTCTCCAAGACCGGAAACAATTAATGGGAGCCACTGGGGTGAGAACACCTAAACACACGGGAATGGCTGACCTCCCAGGAAACCCGTCCAGCTGAGCTAGTCTGCTGGGAGAGGCTAGCCAGAAAAAGAACTTTGCAAAGGTACCTGAGGCTTAGATATGGGGAAGGAAAAGCAGATAATGACCAAACAGGGGAGCTAAACAACTATGCCATATATTAAAGGAAAAGCATGATATTTGTAGAAGCCCCAATTTATGTGTGAGGTATGCACAGGGGCACGAAGCCAAACATGCAATGGACACATGCTAGTTCTTACCTAGCATAAAGCATTACAGTTCAGGACCCTTATAGTAAGCCTGGCTCAAGTAGTGTCATTTTTATGAAATGGAAGCAGAGATCCTGTGTCACTCAAGCACAAACTAGAGCCAGTCCTGCAATCTACTCGAAGAGGAATTTCCAAGCACACATTCCCAGCAGATGCAACACAAGTCCAGCAATCTGGTGGGTGTTCTTTTCTGGATGCTGTGTAGCATAAAGTAGAAATAGAAATAACTAGGGCACCTAATACCCAAAAACCAACAAGTTACCTTCAAATACAACAGTACCGTGTTGCCCTCAGACTGATATTAAGCCCACTGCTCCCTGTATAGTTAAACTTCTCTTAAGTTTAAAAGTGAACTTCTACACCTAGACTCAGAAGCAAAAGGTCTGATTTCTTTTCAGATAAAAATCTTCTAACAGCTAGCTGTTACTGTTAGGGGTGGTCCTGGCCCTCCCCCACATACTTGTATCAGATCTAGCGTGGTTAATACCCAACCTGCCTGTGGGCTTGGAGGGGTGGGGTGAGCACACAGGATCAGTTGCCTCCCACGTCCATTAGATGATCTCACTTTTTATCTACACAATCACTAGGTCCTGTACAAAGAAGGCACCAGACACCACAATATCTGTAGGGATGCAACAGAATACCTCCTTATTTCTCTTTAGTTTTAAGAGTCACATGTTGTTCCATGTGGGAAAAGAAATTTTATCCTCCATATAGACATGGATGCAACATCCACTTGTTCAGGAACCCTAGATACAGCATCGTCTCAGGAGAAAGGGTTCCTTGAGGCACAATACAGAAAATAAACAAACACACACACCCCAATCCACCTCATTACAGAAACAAATTAAGCATCTATACCCATACTGATACACTCTGTATGTGACTCAATTTAGATCTCTGGGAATCTGTTCAATAACAAAAATAAATTAGCTGATCACTTAAAAGGCAACCTTTCCTCTTTTTAAAACATTGATAGTTGCTGATTTCTTGATCAGTAAGGTAAGAAAGAACTGCTTAAACTAAAGAATGACAGTATGGCACAAGAGCAACTGTAATCTGCCTCTGTATAAATTTAAACCAGAAATCACAAGAAGGTTCATAACCCACAAATCACTATGTTCTGGAGCACCGATCCGTGGTGTTTGCTCTGCTGTCACACAGGAGCATTGCAAAACTTGTGGTCTCTCCCATAATGCATCAAGGTGCTTCTTAGAAAAACCTGTGTGAATCAATTCCTGCCAACTTTTGTAGCCAATTGGCTCAGATCATTCTCATAAAAGCAAGTGTAAAACTTCACCAAGCAGAACCATCCAGATGGGGGCGGGGGGGAGAAGGGGGAAGCTGATCCCACAGTATTCTAGACTGAGAGCCTCTGAGTGAAACCCCAGCCTTGTTGACTGCATTACGCTTCAAGGATACGAAGGAAAAAGAGCCTCTTGCTTCTGTAAACCTACACTGATGGGAGCAAAGCAGAGGCTACTGACCAAAATAAAGCAGCAGAAACTGGCAACGAACTGATAACATAACGTAAATTCATACAGATGTAAGAAAAGGAATGAGAGGGGGGAAAACGTAGATGATGAACATAAAAGGGAAGTGTGCAGAAATTAACACAGCAAACTACATGGCAAAATCTAAATGACTGTATCAATGATCTGAAGACAACTGGAACAACACAGAAAGGCATTCTGCTGCAGCAGAAACTGGCAACGAACTGATAACATAACGTAAATTCATACAGATGTAAGAAAAGGAATGAGAGGGGGGAAAACGTAGATGATGAACATAAAAGGGAAGTGTGCAGAAATTAACACAGCAAACTACATGGCAAAATCTAAATGACTGTATCAATGATCTGAAGACAACTGGAACAACACAGAAAGGCATTCTGCTGAAGAGAAGAAAAAAAAAAAAAAAAAAAAAAAAAAAGGTATTTTTAGCAGGCTGCCTTTCAATATTTACAGAGAATATTTTTCCTGTTGTGGTGGGCTGAACTTAGTGGATGTCAGGTGCCCACCAAGCTACTCTGTCACTCCCCTCCTTAGCAGGACAGAGGGAGGGATAAAATAGAATCATAGAATCATTTGGTTGGAAAAGACCTTTAAGTTCATCAGGTCCAACCATACCTGTCCACTACTAAACCACGTCACCTAATACCTCCAGGGATGGTGACTTGACCACTTCCCTGGGCAGCCCATTCCAGTGCCTGATAACACTTTCAGTGAAGAAATTTCTCCTAATATCCAACCTAAACCTGCCCTGATGCAATGTGAGGCCATTTCCTCTCGTCCTGTTGCTTGTTACTTGGGAGAAGAGACCAATGCCCACCTCCCTACAATATCCTTTCACGCAGTTGTAGAGGGCAATAAGGTCTCCCTCAGCCTCCTTTTCTCCAGGCTAAGCAACCCGCATTCCTTCAGCTGCTCCTCATAAGACTTGTGCTCTAGACCCTTCACCAGCTCTGTTACCCTTCTTGAGACACCTT
>NW_009260493.1:6590877-6614752 GCF_000687185.1 Egretta garzetta | reverse complement strand
AAAAAAAAAAAAAAAAAAAAAAAAGAAGAAAGCTTGGGATTCAAGAACTCCACTCTCTCTTGGCCCAAGACAGAGGACTGTGATGCTATCACATGATTCCACCCCCCAACAATCGAACAAACCCACTCTCAGCTTGATGCATGTGGGAGGAACTCGGGATTAGGCAAGAATAAAAGATGACAAGCAAACAAAGAGTCATTTATTTAAAAATAACCTCAATACGTTCAGGCTCACTGCATCTGTATCAATTCCAGTGAAACAAGCTCCCTAGTGCCAGGAACACCAAATACTAAATATTATCTCAACTCCAAACTTTGCATCAGAAAAAATACTCAGAGCTCAAAGAGGTAACTAATGAAGCTCAGCTGAAGGCTTGTGCACATTGCAGGCTGGGAAGTGTTAGGACCTGTACCAAACGTTAATGTGTTTTTAAACAATCTACAAACACAAGAGCAGAAAAAGTCAAGGAAAACAAGGCAAGCCATAGCACTCAGTACTTCTACATTTAGAAAATCACCACACACACACACACCCCCGCCAATGAAGACCAAGCACTGCTTTGGCCTGGACAGGGTCTTAAACAGGTCTTAAGTAGACAACAAATAAGACATGTGATGGTATCTGTGTGATTATTTTGGTTTATGTTTTCAAGTTATGTGCCTCTAAGACATGAGATGAAGGAGTGATTATTCATTCTCTGGAGAAGTGACTGAGACTACCCAGGAAGAAAGTACTTGTGGGACCACAGGTGTTCCAAGAGAAGAGCTCAGGGAGTCCTACAAAAAGCAAACGGCCAGGCCTCAGAGGTGATGTAAAGATTTCCTAAAGTCTAAAGGATCTGTAGAGAGTTTGCTACAGCTCCAAAGGTGCAGAGTTCATTAAAACCAAGGCAGAAAACAAGAATCCCCCTCAAGGACAGGATGGGTGGAAGATAGGTGATCAAAAGTTCTTTTTATCTCTGTTTATTCTGTTCTGTTTATTTCTGCCTTAGTGACCTGAAGTTTTCTCCACCTAAGAGAGGTATTTTAATTTTTCTTCTAATGAAATCTAACTATTTTCATTTACAACATTGTTATATATTTGGCTTCTTCTCTCAGCAGCTCACCGTGACAAGAATGCCTAGGCAGCTCTACCTCCACGCTTCAAAAACCAACTCTGGGTTTCATCACAGCAGCTAGAGGGATCAGATCAAAGCTCTCTTTAGCTCAGTATCTCCTCTCTGCCAGCAGCCAATGTTGCAGAGATTGCAAGAATGGGGCAAATAAAGACCGACCTTTCTCAGCCAGCAGTCCAGAGACATTTTCAGAAAACTATTGAGCTAACTAGAAAGCTGAAGAGGAACTAATTTAGCACTTAATACTGTGTGAATAATTAGAGCTGCTTTTCTTCATATAGGTTACTTCTCATTCACTATCACTGAGCTTCAGCTGTCCTTTACCTGCCTATTTGCCTGATACCATAAGACTTTCCGCAATTAATTACAGTTTTGATGAGCCTGCACATCAGCAAACATCGCCATCATGCTGTACACCAGCAGGAAGTTTCCAGATCAGCCAGGAATCCTCTGAAAAGTCCAATTCAAAAAGAAAGTACAGAGCAATCCTTTCACCAGCACATTTTTCTACTGGCAACCTTGCTTCATTGCAAAACTGATCTTCTGTTCTATTCATTTAAGAACCCGTTCACCTTCAGGGAGTAAAGATGTCATCTCCAGTAATTTTGTCGCTTAAAGAGTCTTCAATAAGGTAAAGCTTTTTGACATCCCAATATACTGTCTTAAATGGATCAACCTTAAGTACAGGCACACAATAAATGTACGATTTCCCTCTACAAAACAGCCATGTCAACTCTTCCCTACCACCAGATTTTATCCATGTGCCTATGCAATGTAGTCTTTATTTATATTTTCAGTCCATTTGTCCTATTGGTATTACATTATCATCTCCCTTTCCTATGCTGCCAACATCAACTAAAGTCAGAAGTCACACACCATAATTAACAGCTCGGCTTGTTTCAGTCAGAGATCCTTGAGAACTTTTGAGTCATCATAACACAGTTCTTATAAGTTGTTCCCGTTCATTTTATCAGCTTATTTTAAAACCTCTTCTCCTGGCAATTTAAATCTGAGGCATGTCCTCAGCTTTATCCCTTTAAAGAAAGTCACATTTAAGATCACATCAGGGAAGCTGCATCTTTCTGAAGTCTTCCTTTTCCAACTTGACAGCACAGGATCCCTACCTTGCTCCCTGTTGGTGAAGCATTCAAAAATGCTTTTTTTTTTTCTAGCCTGTTTTCAAGAAGTATTGCTCAAACTCTTTTGGAAACTGTCTTACTAAGGCTTACGTTTATTTTGCCATCATTCATGTCTTTTTCAACTTGCCTTCCCATCCAGAAAAAAGTTCTCCTTTCAAAAGGCATCATTCCACTCCATCATCACGGCAATGCCACCTTCTGTGGAGTAGCATGCGTTTTCCGGAAACAATTTTCCTTCAGATGTCTTCATGTTACGTGAAAGCTCTTCCTCTTTTCAGTTACTCCTTTCAATTTCTTGTTAAGAAGCTTGCTCATTTTTACACAGGTTTTAGTAGAAATGTGATCTGCACCAAGCCAAACTAAAAGGCTAAGACAGACTGAGGCAGAGCGTGTAGACCCTTCTGAAGAAGGCCAGAGCCATGCCTGTTAAGCTGTTGAAAAAAAAATCCAGAAGTAATTCTACATCTTCAGATTAGAAACACTTCTTACAACATTATTTTCAAGGGAGTTAACATTTCCCAATCCAGTGATACCAAAAATGGTTTAAACATAGAAGATTTGTGAGCAGCAAGCACAGGCTGAAAAATAAATACATAGTATTTCAAGAGTATTACAAACAGCAGCTGGAATGCCTGTACAAAATGGGAATCTTCCCAGGCTTCTGAAAATTTGGAAGCAGACGTATTCTAAGAGATGTAAATAAACACATTTGTTAAATTTCTGCACTTAGTCAAGAAAATATTTCTATCCTAAGAAGAAAATATCTCTCAAATAATACAGTATTTGAGAATTTTAAGGGCCCAAGTCTCTTTATACCAAAAGATACAAAATACATCTACCAGCCCTATTTCTCACCACGCCCTCTACAAAAATCTCTACATTATAGCATTTCCACTGCTCTGTCCCATGTTTTCCCAGGAACAGAAAGACACCGAGAAAACTAAATGCCCAAGGGCTTAAGAGTCTCATGTGCCCTGTTTTCAGGTAGAAGACACCATTTCTTAAAAAGCACACAAGCCTTTATTCATTAGGCTTAATCCAAAAAGGTGTAAATTCTTAGTAGCTCTGCTACAAAGTAATCATAACAATTTATATTCTGTTAAAGAACTGGTGCGAGAGGTCTCATCTCCAGTATCTGATCATAACTATTAAGCTGGCAATACGCTGTGTTGCTTAAACTTAAGGCTGGATCCAGGACTCTGGAATTTAAAGTGCTCACTCATACTTTTTGCAGTTTGCTCTTGAACATTTTAAGATAAACTCCAAGTTCTGTAAAAGCCACACAATTTTTCCTTATTGGATGAGAGTATTTACCCATGATTCACTGTCAAACTGCAGCACAATATCACAAGCAACTGTATAACATCATACTTGCATTCCTGACTTGTATGTCAACACGGCTAGAATTTGTCTATGGCACCCATTTGGGAAGCACCCTGAAGGACAGGAGGGCAACTTGTTCTGAGATAAGGCTGACAACATTCATTAAAACGTAAGTATCATCCCTTATGCTTAGGGGCACTGAAATAAGATGCAAAACTGTCTAGACAGCATACAGGAAAGAAGAAAAAAAGAATATATGTATTTTGCACGTACTAGCAGTCACAGAACAAATGAGCCAGCAGTGTAGGCTACTGCAAAAACAAAAAAAAAAAAAAACCAACACATTCTGTACTGTGTGAAAGAGTTTCATATGAAAAAAAACAAGACATCGTTACCCTCCTCTACCTGGCACTCATGAGGCATCAAATGAAATACTGTACACAATCTGGGGCATAACGGAAGGAAGAAAGTCAAACTGGCAGAGTATCTAGAAGAAAAACTGAAGGAAGAAAGTCAAACTGGTAGAGTATCCAGAAGAAAGGAACAAAACATGAGAGTGTGAAGAGATTTAAAGACACATGATTAAGGCGGAATGACTGAACACACTAGAGTTGTTTTATTTACAAGAAAAAAAAAAAAAAACTTATTGCTGGACATGTCCTATGATAACTCCTCGCTGCATAAAAAGTTGCTGCCAAACAGAAGAGCGATTAAATTTCCTTGTGTTTGTGAACAGTAAAAGAACAATGGGACTAAAAAAATTACTTTAAATTAAAACACAGAGTAACATTGTAGGGTAGGGGGGTTTTTGTTTGTGTTTGGGTTTTTTGTTTTTGTTTTTGTTTTTTTTTTTAAACATCTCTTAGAATACATTTGCTTCCAAAGTAAAGGAGATTTAGAACAGATTTTGGAGAAAAACAGTCTATCTTTAAAGGCAACTGTGTCCCCACAGGGTTTAGGGGAGGTTGAAGACTCGTTGCTACTGGAAATTTCCAATAATGGATTGGATTCCTCATGGTGGGCTGGGGGCATCAATACCTGATCCTGCAGTTCAAGGCAGATTAGCGACTCCATGGGCTCCCTGCCAACCCTACATTCTTCTACCATTTGCATTGCCCTTTTTGTATTTGCAAGCCACACTATTCTCATTTAACAAAAACCATACTGCACTGCTGCTTCTGACTTCACACGATTAAGATGCTAACTTTGTCAGTTTTCTTCAAGTTTAAAATGCATTCATAACAATTTAAGGATGCTTAAATCAAGTAAAATAGGAATAATTCTATGCCAATATCTGCAGGTATTCTAAACAGGCTGTGTAAACAGGTCTAATCTAGTACATTGATTATATATCAGAAGAGCTTTCATGAAATATAGACATTAATATTTACAACAAAGAAGCAAACAAACACCTCCAGCAGCCTGAGACCTCATTTTATTTGCTCTTTACAAGAAAATGCTCTTATCTGGATGGGATGGGTGAAAACGGGTAGAGAACCTCCCTTTCAAATTTCTGTGAAATGAAAAGGCAAAATGGAAAATTTGCTCAGACCACGCTCAACCGCACTGTAATTTGTTTCAGCACAGAAAGCAAATTGCACAAGAGTAAAACAAGACGTCCCATGAAAAGTGCTCCTTTCACTCCAGCACGTTCTAGATGTCTCCGATGTACTTTCAGTGTTTTTGCACAAATTAAGGGTTGCACAATACCCCCAACACACATCCCAACCAAAAGAAGTTCCTAGAGGCACCTTCTACAAAACCTTCCTCATGTGTCTGAGTTACAGGACAGTTACACTCTAGGAGGTGTAATGAAGGATGTTGCCTTCAGAAGTACTCCATATTAACCAACTTTCTTCCACTTAAGTTGAAGGTAGTTACTGAAGAGCAAAGGCATTAAGTTACTGATAAGAACTTCTTAAAGACAAACAACCCCCTTCTTACTGGCAGAAAATTGTCCTGGGACGAGATATCCAGAGATTCATTGCCATTCAAAGAGCCATGATTAGTTTGTATCTTTTACTAACAATAACTACATCAACAGAAATGCTTTTTCACTGCTTTTATCCACCTCCAACATATCTACAGTCACTTTAACCACAAAAACACAGTTGTCTGAAAATGGACTGTGAAAAATGTGCCTTAAAGCACCCCTAGGGATATCCCCACCACTACAGAGCCTAATCACCAAGAAGAAATCAAGCTAAGATGAGCTCCATTTCACCAGAGTCCAGGTTATCTCAAGTACCTACAAGGTTTCAGCACATCCTAGGGAGATCCTCTCCGATACACTCATCAGCAGATCCTAGTCCCCTTCTTCCTGATTCTGCTCTACAGGCCTCGATTCCAGGTTGCTGGAATTCATGCTTCAAAAAACATGAGCTTAAACACTGAATTCCTGGCTTCACTTTGAAGGTGACCCACAAATTAAAGATGCGGAGCTACTGCCAGAGAAAGGCATCCTGACAGGAGAGCTGCCGGAGCTCCGCTGTGATGAAGCTAAGGAGGCCATCCAGGTGGCTGCGCAGCAGTACATAGAAAACACATCCCCAAGCCAACGTGGCACCAGACTTATGGACAGTCTTCCTGCTATTTCAGCTATCAGACTGATGCCAAACGCTCACCCAGCATAAACCAGTGTGTTCCTGTGAATGGGGTTATATGATCTGACAATTTGCCCCCACCTGGCATTAAATAGGTCAGCCTTGTTCACCATCATCATTTGCACCTACATTTACAATTTCATTTGCCTAGCAAATTAGTTAGAAAATTTACATCATCTGTCAATTTACTATGTCTGTTTGGTCTTAAGGGTAGCAGCATTAAGTCAGATCAAAAGTCCATCTAGTCCAGCATCTTATCTCTACCACTGCCAAGAGAAGTTATTAGGGAAAAGAAAAAGAGAGCAACTGCAGAGCCACCTGGTACATTCTTAAAGCTCCTGGAAATTCAACTCCCTGAAGGGCTCCCGAGTCACTTCATGTGTCTGCCTTGCATAATAGGTCTCAGCAAACCCATCCCTCCTGAATTTTAGTCCTTTTGAAGACTATTTAACTGTGCCCTTGTATGGAAAAGTGCTTCCTTTAGCTTCTTCTGAAGTTGCTTGCAGATATGAGCTAGAAGGCCCAAAATTAAAAATTAGTAATTGTTCCTTAATCATGCTTTCCTTCCCATTCCCGATTTTATGTTATGTCACTTTGCCCTTTGTTTTCCCTCTAAGAGTCTGTATCTATTCAGTAGCCATCTACATGAAAACAATTCCATGAATGCTTCTGATAATCCTTTTATTCCCTTGCTGTGTCTTCCACCGAGTTACAAATTCAATTTTTGAAGTGAGATGAGCAGAGATGCATACCATATTAAAGATAGGACACACCACAGATTTATACAGCAAGTGACTTTTCTAGTTTTTCCTCTTTCTTTCCTAGTAACTCCTGACATCTGTCTTTATTACTCCCATGAGGTTTTCAGAAATTTATTCAAAATAGCTCTAACCTCTGTTAGGCATCCTGATAGATTAGAAAACAAGCACGCCCCACAGTGTTTAGTCCTTTCATGTCTCCCTTCATTTGCTTTTAAAATCGGCCTGGGGACCAAACTGGCCAATATTTCTCAAAATAAACCCACATAAACACTAGTTTATCAATTGCTTCATTGCTCACAGGTTTCCAGGTAGCAAAGCATGTTCTTTTCTTACAGGCACAACAATAAATTTACCATCTCTAGCACATGAATTTATTACGACTTATTGTCTATGTGCAATGTCCTAAATATTCATTGTTTAAATTCAAAAGATGATTTCTAATTTTTCCCTACTCATCTGGACCTTACAAAGCCTATTTATGTCCCATTTTAAAGAAACCTTAAAAAATAGAAAGCTATACCAGTCTCTGCTCCCATACCTCATACCTTCTCCATTTCCAGCTCTTCCTTTTAAAATGAAAAAGTACAAAAAAAAAAAAAAAAAGAAAAAAGAAAAAAGAGAGAGAGAGAAACCAGCACTACAGAATTACAGTTAAGTTGCTTTTTCCACTTATGACTAGTACTAAGGCTTCACAAGTCAAACGTGATTTGAAAGCAGGTAGGACAATCCTCCCAGGGTTTGGTCAGACCTTACTGATCCGTAAGTCATAAGCACAAGTTTTGCATGCAGCCCTCCTTGCAATTCAGCAGGGAAAAAACCGAATCCTTTGTATCACCTGCAGCTCTCAACCGCACAAATCCATTTACTTCAGTCAACACAGGGAAAGTGCAGAGTAAACACTGCAGACCTGATTAAACTTAATTTGAAAGATCTCCTGGGCTCCACCAAAAATGCTGAATAAAGCACCTACCTCACACAGAACATAAATTCTCAAATTTAAAGATGAGACTATAGCTTGGAGCATTCAGAAATTAAGAAACCAACCCTCCATCAGAACCTGATGTATACCATTAACGCAGCAGATGGCAATGTTACTTACTTGTAGTGCAACAATTCACAAAAGATCTAGCTGGAATCAGAGTCCCGCTTTGCAAAGCGCTCCACAGCCTGGAGTTAAGTAATCTTACCCCGTGACACAAAAGCCTCGATTCCTTTTAAAAATTTAAAGGGCCTTGTTAGAAGCTAACAAGGAGGAGTTTATCTGCAGCTGAAAGAAGCAAAGTTGCAGCCTTGTATACAGTATACAGTTGCAGACATACAAGCTTGATTACAGATACAAGTATTATTGCTAGCTACGAGAAA
The DNA here is from genome assembly GCF_000687185.1 of Egretta garzetta. NCBI lineage: Eukaryota > Metazoa > Chordata > Aves > Pelecaniformes > Ardeidae > Egretta > Egretta garzetta. The sequence continues at coordinate 6,606,450 of NW_009260493.1, read as the reverse complement.
GTCTAGAATGGCAGTCCTCTTGTGAACTTCTTCTCTCACCAGTTCCCAAGGTCAATAATTACAAATGTTTTGGTTAAAATAAAACGTACCCCCCATCTAGAGAAAACTGGAAAACCTGAAATTTTGTGAACATTAGGCTTACGACATTTAAATTAATTTAGAAGACATACTCAAAGCTGAAGTATAGTAGTTTTTCCTGCAAGTTGCGATTCTGATCCAGCTTCTTAATTTAGGCACACAGCACACAATCCCTAGAAGTTTGGAACTGGTGGCACAGCAGCTTTATTAGAACCAGAACATCTTTAAGTTCAGACAGTCACAGACTCATCCAGACTGCTTTATTCAGCTTAAGTTCATCCCCCTTTTACAAAGATCAAGTTTGAAATTATTTTCAGAATTTGAGATACGAATCTTTGCTTTAGCTAATCGGACTGCAGGTCACGTAGCTACCCCTCATGTCTCAAGCCTGTCAGGGTAAGAGTGAGAGTATCAGTAAAGGGGAGAGGGGGAGACAGATGCCACCTTCTCATTGAGGAGGACAAAACTTTACACGAGTTGCTCTACCAAAATAACTGCGTATGTGCACGTAAGAAGTTACTTAATATTTAAGTTCCTGGATTTTCATGCTCAAATTTCCTGAGAAGCAACTATTAATTCACAAACCAATACAGAAAATACTGTATACCTAAAATTACTACTGCTCACACCACCACACCATCTGCCACCAAGGCAGCGCTGACTGCCCAGCCTCACAAGTAACTGCACTACTGCACCCCACAACAGAAAACGGATGTGACTCATCTGAGATAAATTCTTAGCGCTTGACATGATGGCTGCTAATTGCTGCAAAACGAGATTAAACGGGTCTGATAAGCAGGTCCGCATTTGGCTTTGTCAATGGTAACTCCAGGTGGCCTGCGATAGCTATGATTTCATTCGCATTCAATTCAGTTTTACAGCAAAAAGAATAGCCTTGACCTACTGTTGCTTGTCACTATATGAATACATGAATGCTCAAGCTTTACTTCCAAAGGCGAACCCTCTTTGCAAATGATTCCAGTACCAAAAGCTGCTTTTATTTTGCTACAGCACTGATTTAGAATTACCGCTGTAGAATCTAATATCCAAACACCATATACGCATTCTTAAAGCTTTTCTTCTGATTTGATGTCATAGATGTTCTTGTCTAACAGAAATGAGTCATATCTAAATCACCAATGATCACAGCAGCAGCACATCTGATCTAACCAGCAGCTCACAAATTCAGGAAACCCTAGTTCTTTCCTCAGCTCTAGCTACAGTCTACTGCCAAAGCTCAGGCAAGTCACTTTACTCTCTATCCTTCTGCTTTCGCTAGCCTTAAAATGACGAGCTTGTTATTTGTTCCCTCTATAAAGTGCTTTCGGATCTATAGATGAAATCCACAAGTAGTCATGCTACCTATAAATGGGAATGGCCAGCATTGTAGGTGGTAGGAGCAACTTGAAGATAAAACACTTGGAGCAGTGTAAGCATTGAATTTGATTTCGAAGTATTTATATACGGACATTCATCAAGCTAGCACAGCAGCAAAATCCACGTCTAGGGGAAAAAAAAATAATTTTTCCAATATGAAGGGAATGAAATGTGTTAAACATGCTGAATTTGCTTATCAAGATATGTGATTAAAGAAAGAGGCAGGATTCATAGCTGACTGCTTAGCTTTATAGCTGACTGTGTTGGGTATGTAAGGGAACAGAAGCTTCTAATGCTTTCTGAGGGTAGCCAAAACAAGAACTATGAGATAATGAAGTAAAGGAGGATGGCTCAAGGATAAAGGACCGGCTGTGTTACTCTGACAGGAAAATAAGGAGGTGAAAAGCTAAAAGTTCACCAAAAGGACACAGTGAAGAAGAGTGGATGAAGTAAACGACCACTAGATGTCTCTGAAGCCCCCAATGGACTGAGATGTGCATGTGGGAATAGGCGGTGACTTATGTAAATTAGTTTTGGGAATGTAATGAATATTTGATTTACATATGCATATTTGACTTGCATAAAAACTGTGTAACTAACCCTTTACGGCACGCACATTAGGAGGAGCTATCCCCTGCGCATCCAGCCCTGCAATAAAGAATACCTGCTTAATAGTCACCAAGACTATTGAGTCCTGATTTTGGCTTTTCATGGCCTCAAGTAGCAGTTTTTGAAACAGAACTAGCACCATAGCTACAAATGAAGTTATACATTTTAAGTGTCTTGCATAGCATCATATTTTTTGAGTAAGAACAAGGACCAGAAGAACAGGAACACAGTCAAACATCTTACTTGAGAGAACAGACTACGAACTAATCCATCACCTAGATTTCTTGAATCACAGCAGACAGCAAAACCTCATGCTAGCTAGCCTACAACTGAACCAAGGCATTATACTAGAAGAAGCTTATGAATTCATCAATTCCAACTGGCTAAATCAGTGGTCCAAGAGAAAGTTTGATGACTGGCATAGGTTAGTAGAGCCAAAATGGTAGGAATGACTATTTGCATATTTAACAGGCAATTTATTTAACCTTACATTTCTATTCCTTCTGTATTTGAGGTACAGGTAAAAATGTTTTCATTTCAAATAATTTCTGGAATTCAATTAGTATTCCAAGTGGCCTGGTACCAATTAACTAAAATAACTCAGTATGCAAGATCTAACTGCAAGATTCAACATAGGCTTCAAGCTCCATTCAAGCTGAAGTGATGAAATGGTAAGATAACAGTCATTTATGCTAAAAATGGAGTTCTTTTTTTCCTACGACAATTACTGATGTGAATAGAAAAGATACACAGATGCAAGTCTTTGAATAATTGCCAGTGAAATAGATATTCAGCTTTACACAAACTAAATAACCAACACAGCTGGTAAGAAATGCATCTTCGTTTGCATTTGTACAGTATTAATATTTGAATTCTCATGCTTCAGCCTCTTCTTTTCCTCCTCTTTAGAAGTTGAATCATTTGGGATTAAGGGACATTTGAGAGACTGGAAAAAAAAAAGTGACAACTGCCACCACCTACTCACACATTCATTTTGAGCAGAGTAACCACTCTCACTTTGAGGAATACTGAGATTTGTCCGAAAATACCTGGATGCAAAGGCCAGCACATTAAACCATGAAACCTATTTTGTCAGCATTGAAAAAATCATTTACAATAGCATGAGTCCAAATTAAGCTCCTGAAACTTCATTTGTTTCTTTCACAGTCAATCTTCGTGTTCGACACTAAAAGCTTTTCAGTATAACTGCAGTAATGCAGAGCAGTTATATTACGCTGAAATTAATCACTGAAAAATATTCTGTCTTTTATCAAAACAGGAACCGAGAGGTGCACTCTCAGTTATTCCTTAAGTTGGACTGAAAGTCCAAATGTACTAAAATAAAATTTGTACATCATATTCAGTCATGACTTTTTGCATGTTACATGCAGATACAAAGAAAGTGAGGATCCATGCTGGAAAAGACAAACACTGTACTTGCAATCTAGTTCTATATGGTGTTTTTTGGAAAGATTTCTTTTCAACAGACAGCACAAATTAGCAGATTATTTCCTTGATGACTATTGAGGCCTAAGACTTGCAATAGCTACCCACTGCCCTTCATTCATTTTAAGGGCTCCAAGACAGACGGAGAATTTGGAAGCTAAGATAGCTGCTGGAACTGTGCATTCACAGAGGCCATTTCTTCAACACACCTCCCTGAACAGATATGGCACTGCAACTCTGCGCATCCTCAGCTGTCAACGCGAGCTTCAAATCTCTTCAAAGAAGCACACTTGTTACACCTAAACTAGGAAACCAGCAAAGCAATGTGGACTGATTAAACATGCCCCAGACCCCACTTCTGCATGAGGACCAAGTGACCTGGAATGGCTCACATCCATCTTAAATTATCCTAGCCTCAGGTTGCTGCCTTCAGACTGGCTGCTGGGAATGCAACTGAGACTGTATTAGTTGGCCCAGGCCAAAAGCATGCCAGAAGGGGTAACAACAGCACAGGCAACTGAACTCTGGTATCCATGAATGCTCTCATTTCCTAGCAGGGATGCAGTCACAAATTTAAATTCGAGTGGCAGAATCTTTGAACTTCCAACTGATGAGATGTGCTGAAGTTTTTGTTCCAATCCAGACCAAAACCCAAACAATGTTTTCAAACCTTCCCGTAAACTGCAAGTTTCTGAAAAACATCAGGCTGAGAGCACAAACAGCTGGCACAGCCAACATGAAATACACTCCTTAGCCACCCTAACCAAAAGAGGAAAGGATATGAGGCAACCCACAACGAGACAGGATCGAGAATAACATGAAACCACACCTTTAGGCAATCTCAACTCAGGCTGCTGCAGTCCTGCTTTTGGTCTGCCCTCTGGAACACGTGCTCAGCTTGGAGAACTTACTCAACAGAAAGCTAACCAGAAAGAAATAATGCGGTGAGTTAGCAATCAGGTTGACTCCCTGACCTAGCTCATCACATAACACTCTGAACGCTGAAAGCAGGACCGGGGAGAAGTGTGTTAGTCCGGTTTTTCATCCACTTAAGCTGCCATAGGACTGCACCTCAAAGGGATACAATACACTCAACTCCTGCAGCAGTCCTACTTGTTGAGAGTAAGCACATAAAAAAAAATTGATTTTATCATCTTCTTACCCTACTTAGCACTGCAGGTAGAGGGAGGCAGCAGTATACTCTTAGCAGGAGGATAATTCTCTTTTCTGATATTGATATGCATACTGCAGTAACTGTCACCTTACTTGTAGTTATTCATTTATCAGCATTAAAGATTGTTTGACAATATGCCATGTCAGCTCGGCCTTTTAGTGTCAGAAGTCCGAGACAGTTCTACTGCAAAGGCACAGCTAGAAATCACTAAGGCAGTAGCTCTAAATCAATAGCTTCAATTCATAATGGATAAGGAATAAATAATTTCTTATGAACTGAATTAAATTCTGAAGACAGGCACCTGCCAGTTTGCAATCAGCCACAGCATAAACTGAAATCCACTAAGGCTTGGGAAGTCTGCCTACCAGGAAATTTTTCCAATGGAGCTACTATTAAAGTACTTGAACAGAGAAGAAATAGAGACAAAATATCAGGTTGTCAACACACTGATCATTCAAAGCAGAGACACTTCTGGGACACTGCAGAAAAATAACCAAAATGCAAGCAGTTAAGCAACAAAAGGGACTGGAAGTTTTCCAGTTATACACTTAATCTGGCAGGGTTTGCTACAGAAGCTCTTGCTTTAGATTAGTCCGTTTTCCTAGCACTTCTATTGCTTTTTGGCCTTCTTGCATCAGCTGGAAAAGGGAGATCATGGGTTCTGGTAACAGAATTACTGGCAAGAATCCTTATTTTCTTGCTTCTTTTGCGGATCACTTTAAGAATGCATACTTTTAACACTTTCTCCATTTTCCTCAAAATTGTGAAATACACCCAAGTGTGTTGAGGTACCTAAACCAAGCTAAAAGCACTTCACACCTGATGACCTCCACAAACTTTGGTTGTTATTAAGCCTCAAAGAAGTAAGTGCATCCACGTAAAGCTTCAATACAAGCTCTTTAAGTGGGAGCTAAATCCAGCCCACGAGACACTGGAAAACTCATCTGCAAACAGAGAGTTCTGCTGTACACCCCAGAACAGATATGGCACTGCAACTCTGCGCATCCTCAGCTGTCAACGCGAGCTTCAAATCTCTTCAAAGAAGCACACTTGTTACACCTAAACCAGCAAAGCAATGTTGACTGATTAAACATGCCCCAGACCCCACTTCTGCATGAGGACCAAGTGACCTGGAATGGCTCACATCCATCTTAAATTATCCTAGCCTCAGGTTGCTGCCTTCAGACTGGCTGCTGGGAATGCAACTGAGACTGTATTAGTTGGCCCAGGCCAAAAGCATGCCAGAAGGGGTAACAACAGCACAGGCAACTGAACTCTGGTATCCATGAATGCTCTCATTTCCTAGCAGGGATGCAGTCACAAATTTAAATTCGAGTGGCAGAATCTTTGAACTTCCAACTGATGAGATGTGCTGAAGTTTTTGTTCCAATCCAGACCAAAACCCAAACAATGTTTTCAAACCTTCCCGTAAACTGCAAGTTTCTGAAAAACATCAGGCTGAGAGCACAAACAGCTGGCACAGCCAACATGAAATACACTCCTTAGCCACCCTAACCAAAAGAGGAAAGGATATGAGGCAACCCACAACGAGACAGGATCGAGAATAACATGAAACCACACCTTTAGGCAATCTCAACTCAGGCTGCTGCAGTCCTGCTTTTGGTCTGCCCTCTGGAACACGTGCTCAGCTTGGAGAACTTACTCAACAGAAAGCTAACCAGAAAGAAATAATGCGGTGAGTTAGCAATCAGGTTGACTCCCTGACCTAGCTCATCACATAACACTCTGAACGCTGAAAGCAGGACCGGGGAGAAGTGTGTTAGTCCGGTTTTTCATCCACTTAAGCTGCCATAGGACTGCACCTCAAAGGGATACAATACACTCAACTCCTGCAGCAGTCCTACTTGTTGAGAGTAAGCACATAAAAAAAAATTGATTTTATCATCTTCTTACCCTACTTAGCACTGCAGGTAGAGGGAGGCAGCAGTATACTCTTAGCAGGAGGATAATTCTCTTTTCTGATATTGATATGCATACTGCAGTAACTGTCACCTTACTTGTAGTTATTCATTTATCAGCATTAAAGATTGTTTGACAATATGCCATGTCAGCTCGGCCTTTTAGTGTCAGAAGTCCGAGACAGTTCTACTGCAAAGGCACAGCTAGAAATCACTAAGGCAGTAGCTCTAAATCAATAGCTTCAATTCATAATGGATAAGGAATAAATAATTTCTTATGAACTGAATTAAATTCTGAAGACAGGCACCTGCCAGTTTGCAATCAGCCACAGCATAAACTGAAATCCACTAAGGCTTGGGAAGTCTGCCTACCAGGAAATTTTTCCAATGGAGCTACTATTAAAGTACTTGAACAGAGAAGAAATAGAGACAAAATATCAGGTTGTCAACACACTGATCATTCAAAGCAGAGACACTTCTGGGACACTGCAGAAAAATAACCAAAATGCAAGCAGTTAAGCAACAAAAGGGACTGGAAGTTTTCCAGTTATACACTTAATCTGGCAGGGTTTGCTACAGAAGCTCTTGCTTTAGATTAGTCCGTTTTCCTAGCACTTCTATTGCTTTTTGGCCTTCTTGCATCAGCTGGAAAAGGGAGATCATGGGTTCTGGTAACAGAATTACTGGCAAGAATCCTTATTTTCTTGCTTCTTTTGCGGATCACTTTAAGAATGCATACTTTTAACACTTTCTCCATTTTCCTCAAAATTGTGAAATACACCCAAGTGTGTTGAGGTACCTAAACCAAGCTAAAAGCACTTCACACCTGATGACCTCCACAAACTTTGGTTGTTATTAAGCCTCAAAGAAGTAAGTGCATCCACGTAAAGCTTCAATACAAGCTCTTTAAGTGGGAGCTAAATCCAGCCCACGAGACACTGGAAAACTCATCTGCAAACAGAGAGTTCTGCTGTACACCCCAAGACTGGGTCCAGCAAAAAGCTGCTAGCCCAGCTGTGCTGGGCTGCGTTGTGCAGTCTCAACCCTGGACAGTTCTGCCCATCAAGGGTCCAGCCTAGGAGAAAGCTTGTCCGGCGCCCAGAGTAGCCCACCCATCCCCACCTCTAGACCAGGCCAGAGGGTTTCCCCAATGTCGAGAGGTTGAGGAAGTCCTTTCTCTCCAGCTACAGACCTGGACTCAGCAATGCCACGTGAAGTTCAGACTTCACCAGCAGAGATGGCCTTCTATGGCTGTAATAAGTCAAGGTACCCATGTGCTGCCCTTGGTTTGTGAGAGCAAGTAGAACAGAGGGGGGAAAAAAAAAAAAAAAAAAAAAACACACCCAAACAAAAAAAGTCCTCTGCTCACACTGATTTAGGGGTAGGAAAGAACATAATCCCTCAAGAACAGACCAGAAGCAGGCAGTGCTGCAAGATCCCAGCACTTCCCCCAAGGTAACAGCGCTGGCCACATCAGCCTGCTCTCATAACATGGGTAATCCTTTTTCTCCCCTCCTCCCTTTAGAGCTGCAGCACTAGGGAACACGCTCTTTCCCCCCTCTACCGACAACCTTTCAAGAAAATAATAAATCCTGCTTTGTACAGCAATGCTATAACTGTACAGGATATTTTGGAAACGCCACTTTTTTTTCTGGTTTGCCCTGCAATCTCTCCTGGGCTTCGTATGTGCAACACTCGCTATACCCAGAGTTGTTACTCTTGCTTAATAAAATCAGGAAAACTTCCAAATTCACTGACAACCCTGAAAGACATAAAAGGAATAAAACATTCCCAGCAGAAACAAAATGAAACTAGAACCACCAACCTTTTGAGTTGGACAGACTCAAAACAAAAAAAATAAATATTTAAGAAGTTCCGTTCTTCTCCTAATTAACATACACTCACAAAAAAACAGTTGTGGAAGGTGGAGTCGCACAGGCTTCACAGTCTTGAGATGTAAATAATATATAAATATTGAAAGAATTAATCACAGAAGTTTACCTCCTGAAATAAGTTTCAGCATTGTAAGCAAAGAAAACAGTTTCCGCAGGGCAGTTTGCAAGGTCACCGAAAACCCTCGGAGCCCTTTAACATGTCATCTCTTACAAGTATCACATGAAGTCTATTTATTATAGGAAGTACCAGTGAGTTCAGCTCTGCAGAAAACAAAAATTGAAACTGACCTCAAGGAAACAGAGAACATAAATAAACAGGACTTCAGTTTATTTACACAGGTAACCACCACTTCTTTTCCAGTGAAAGTGATCGGGGCAGTGTCACTGAGCCTTTCACAATTGCACCTGACCCAGGAATGGTGACAGTGTTTGGAACTGATCAAATTCCGCTCCTAAGGAGACTTGGAAGGATTCCCCGTTCTTCACACCAACCACCTGGCAACAACTTCTCATTCCAACGGTGATCTGGAAGACAAGGTTACGTTCAGGAGGCAAATAGCTTCTGCCCTTCTCCACAGATGCCACACGTCACTTCCACTGATGGCACGAGCTGCGAGGAGCAAGCGAAGACAGGATGATGCAGCGCACAACCAAAAACCTGGCTTTCAGCAGCATGCCGTGTTATTGCCAGCACGTCGAAGCAGAAGCAATGATTAGCACACAAACATTCAGATTAAAGTCGATCCATCTTCATACGGATCACCCATAAGGCTCCTGGAGGAAGGCTGAGAAACCTTATCTTAGATACTGCATTGAAAGGCAGTAATAAACCAAGAAAACACAAAACCATGGCATATAACTAACATGTTTCCCCTGAGATATTTTTCTAGAGGGGAAAAAACAGTACTGTCATGCTTTTAAAAGTGTGTGTAGCTGTAAAAATCATGTTGAAGGTGGAGCAGTGGAAGTAGAAGCTTTTAATCTTATGGGTGTGCCTCTACGGTGGAGTTAAATGAAGCACTTTGCTGCTGTGTCAACATAACCGGATAAATTTATCCCAAGCACGAGGGGCCCTACTTCAGAACCATAAATGAATTCCTACAGTGGTACAAGTGTTCCTTGCTTCTTGGTACATCGCTGAGTCTTCCTTGTTCACACCCAGGGCTTTCTGTGCTACGGTCAGGCGACTGACTTGGGCTCTCCTGCGCACTGCAGGACACACTTCAGTTGTAAGCATGTTAAGTTCATGGGAAGGTACTGGAGGACTGTCAAGTCTTGATAGTTATTTAGCCTGCATCTTCACATTTCACAGACCACAGGTTTCAGTCTATAGTCCCTAGTAAGCCAGAAAGACTGTACTGACTGCAGCATTATACCTGTATCAGAGAGGTATTGTGTAAAGGGGAAAAAGAGGAGATAAAAGTCTCTGCAAGAGCTGCGGATAACTCTACTGTGAAGACATCACTGAAAAGCTGTCTTCACCACTGAAGGTACCCGCTGCTTACTCACCCGGAAAGCACTCTCTCCAGGAGACATCCACTGATGCCATCGGCAAGCAAGTCCCAGAGCAACTCATTTACTTTATTACAGTAAGGGAGAAACGCAGAGACAGATTTTTACAAGGGTATAGAAATTGTTACGAAGCCAAGCTTGAGTGTTGATTCGCACTGACTTCAAATGAGTCAGTCTGTGAGAAATCTTTTAAGCCCCATGCTGCATCTAAACGCATCCCAAAGGTTATGAATAAAGGCAGACACGATTTAGAAGAAAATTAAACTCTGGCATGCCGTCGTTAGTAGTTGATCAGCAGCTTTTCATAACTGAAAGAAGGATTATATCTGCTCCAGTCAAGGAATAAGTTTGGTCGGGGGGGGGGGCCTTGTGTGCGAGGGAGAAAAGTAATATATACACTAAAAAGAAGCAGCCTGTGCTTGTTTGTCAAGCTCAGCCTGAGGTTCACTTTCTCTTGGAATACAAACAATTACAAACTTCTTGCAGAAATCTACCTATCAGTGATTACCAGAAAATGCCCCAATTGTCAGAACAGATTCTGCTGTCACCTGTCACAGACGCGTTCTGCTGCACAAGACTACTTCACTGACCACTTCATGTGTCTATCTCACTCTAACAGATGCTATACTTCTGAATGCGTCTGTATCATTGAATATAAACCCCCAGAGAAGCCACACAAAATAAGCACTAGGAGACCAATGCGGACAGCGGATGTTTGGGGACGATCTAAAGCAGGGAGCCTACAACAAAAGATGGGAATCCCACCAATAACTTCCAGTTTATTAACTGCAAATGTGTAAAATCCCTGTAATTGTTGAGCCACTGAGGATTTTTTAGTTTCTTTGGGTATAGCTTAGAAATACAATTTGCAGGTTACCTATGCATGCAAATACAGCAGTTCTAAACAGCAACTGTTCCAAAGGGCTGGGGCCGGGCGGGGGGGGGGGCACAGGAGGAAAACAAGTTTTAAATGACCAGCACTACAGGATACACTTAAAACTCAGCTTTTCACTACTGAGAGAACAGAAAATTAAGTGCCATAAAACTGAAACTTCCACTTGCTTAACTTAAGACCATAACAGATGAGAAAACGTGCTAACAATAATGGTGTTAAGTAACAAATTAAGGCCCTTTCTACTTTTCTCTTGATCCTTTAGGCTGTAACACAGTTTGTTTCACTCTTTTGTCACTTGCTACACTTACAGCTTTTTGTATTGTGCTTCTTCGCTTTAGAAATCGACTGAAAAGAGAAGTCAAATTCTTATCATGGCTGCAGTAAATTCAGGAGTCATTTCTGTATGACACATCCTGTTCAGAGCTACAGAAAAGCAAACTGCAGACAAATCAGTCACAGGCTTTCTTCTGCATTACTCTCAAAAAGCATTTATCTAGATCCATTCAGCCTTTCCTCCACCGGGGAAATACACTTTCATGATGTCTGCTCATACGGATGCCTCACGATCAGTCTTACACATTTACTGTATTTTAAGACACCCTAATAATTTCATAACCCGCATTTCTCCCAACGCCTCAAATACTATGCAGCACACAGTGTTTGAAAACTAGCTCTAACACCCTGATGCACTTAGCAGAGAAGGTAGCATTTCAAAAGCCTGTAACTTCTACTAAACCAACAGAAGCCTGGATGTGGACTGTCTATCCAAGTGTCTCACTGATGCCACTGGGAGATTTAGAAAACAAGCACTGCAAGAGCACACCTTTAACATTATTTACATCACAGAAATGTCTGGAAACTCACACTGGCATCAGGGCTCCTGTGCCCAGGCCACCCATGCCAGATGCTCTACAAGCCTCTAAGCAGGGGTAGGTGCCCCAGGAAGCTCTTGCTGCACAGCAGAGCTACAAGCTGCTCTGACAGGCCAGTGACTAAGTCTGAAAGAGAAGCCAGGTCTCACAGCCCACATACATCCACATGCCCTCCACCTATATGCTGTGCTCTTCCTACTTCATACAGAAGCTGATGGGTATTAGCCTTCCAGTCACCTATTGACAAGTAGCCTGATGGAAGTTACACATACAGTACCCATATTGGAATCTGGTTACAAAGTTTACAGCTGGTCCAGCAAGGGAAGTATTTGCGAATATGTTGTTTCAAATCCCATAAATTCTTCACAAATTCAGATATTCTCCACTAGCACTAACTACAAACAGACAAAATAAACTTTATATCAGGATTATACTTGTTTTTTCCAGACTCATCAACATTTTTGCTGTAGATTTAGATCACATTCAGGTGCTTCAGAATGAAATATTGTTTTATGTTGAAGATGTGCCATGCATTTTTTGAGGGGTTTCTAATGCTGCCTTCTCAGAGAGTCCAGAATCAATATCCAGAGTCAAAAGAAGCTTTATAACCAACCCCATTTAAATGTTACAACATACACTACACATTCAGCCACAGAGATTCCATACCCATAATACCTCATATCCCTGACATGCCTATCTTGAGAGTATGGCTATAGTCATCAAGTCTATTCTGCACACCATCTGCATTATTAGATTACTCAGCATTTCTTGCTCCAACTCATTACTTGCAACATACTGCTGCTGAAATGCAAAGCTCTTTCAACATGAGTTCCACTAACATTGAAACCAGACTATCTTTTTTTTTTAGTAGTTGCCCTCGACTCTGAAACTGGACAAGAATAATGCATCAGTGTAATTTCTTCTGCTACATAACAAGAACTATCATTTAGAACAGGGATTCTCCAGTCATGGTGCTACAGAAACAGTAGTGGTGATTCAGCAGCACCTAGGGGGACGGGGGGGGGATGGAGGTGTCAAAAAAGTAAAATAAGTGATGGATGCAAGTGCTGCATAATCACAGAAAGCATGTGCAATATTTCAAGTGTCTGGCAAAACTCTTGTTAGGGAAATAAAAAAAACTCTCAATAATCAGTAAGTACAGAGAAAGAGGTGGTGCAAAATCCCTAATCATTCTAAGAGACTGTGGAATAGAGTAAAGCTTGCAGTTATTCTCTCTTGGGTAGTGTTTTTTTGCTTTGGAAGCATGCCTTTTTTTACCAGGGAAAACATTTACACCAACTGCCAGAAACAAGAACATCAGTTTTGAAAAGAACATCGCCTCTTTTGGGTTTAAGAGGAGAGTCTGCATTAGTGTGTCATAATCACAGAACTTCCCAGAATTTTATATAAAAGGCATAAATCAATAACTTCAAAAAACAATTTAGCATCACAGAATTTAGCATATTTAGAAAAAATTGGGAAGAAACTGCAAGAATGCAGCTGAACCCTGCTACTGCTTTACTGCACTTCTGTGTGCCTGTAAATGTTTGTAAGTGCACAATCCACAAATGCTCTGTAAGTCTGCAGAAACAATTTAAGTGTAGAACATCTTCCAAGGAAAGTTCACTTTCACACAAGTGACTCTACTGGCTCTCTGAAGATTTTGTCATTTCGTATGCCAAGATTCTCCCCAGGCACATTGCACAATATGTTTCTAGGCTGACACTGACAATTTCTAGCCCAAGCCTGCATGAATTCTAAAAGCAATGATGCTGAATTCTAGAAACAACGATGAGAGGCTAAGCCCATTTTATTATCTGTTGTTCGATGAGCTCTACTTGAGACAATCATCGCTGTTATGGGGAATTCCCTCAATAGCCCCACACAACCGTGTTAGTACAAAATAGTGCATCAATAGCCATTATTGTATAAAACCTGAGCATAAGAAGCTGAAGAAAAGCAAATTCCCTAGTATAACACAACATAGAAGTTACAAGAAGATATTTGTATGACAAGCACATCAGTCAAGCTGTTTAGCTTGAGAACCACCCTAAAACAAGTGACTGTACAGATTAGAGAACCCAGTTCCTCCTCAAACACCATGTGATCTTTGCTATCTTCCCTTGGTCCCTCTGAGCATGTACACAGAAGTCAGAATGCTCGATACTGTACTTCTGACAAATTACCATTCTTCCAAACAAATTAATGTCACATCTTCACAAGGTGAAGATGTTCTGTAGCTTCATCTCAACAAGGCAGACAAGGAGAAGGAATCCATACCTGAATACTAAACAAATGATCCCTCTACCCAGGCACTATAAGTCAACAGAAGTTTCTCCAAAAGAGAGTGCAAGTTACTCCATAATAAGACACATTTTTGATAAGGTTTCTCTCTAAATCCTTAAGGTGTATCTCCCCCAAAATGTGTGGTTACTAACCTCTTCAAGAAAAAAGAAGACTACTTTCACCTTTACAGTACAGTACTCTACAGGTCATTCCAAAAACCTCTCTTTATTAGTTATCCTGGTTTTAACACTTGTGCATCACTTGCATTGCTAGTCAACTGAACACTCACTCCTTTAAAATCTGTACTATTTAAAAGTAAATGCCAGATTATGAGTCAAATTAGATACTTCTTTAATTGACAAAAATCTGCCTAATCCAAAAAAGCCTACATGAAGCAATTAGCTTAACATGGAACACCTCCTTCCCATGAAGAGCTGACTCAGATTATCTATTTGTGCTATTTTTTTCCTTTTATAGTACTTTTACCTTTTTTCTTTTTCTAAAACACTCTGTTCAGCTTGTGCTTGATGCATTTGTGTAACACAAAATGACCATGTAAAGATCTGCACAGAAAGCAAATCATCCTAATTTCAATTGCCTAAAAAAGATGGTAAAGAAAAAAAAAAAAATGCTTACCTAAGCCAAACAATCTCTTAAGTACTCTACACTCATTTATGGCTCAGTTTTCAAAAGGAACTGAGCAAGTAAAAAAAATAATTAACAGAATATGCAGACCTGGTCATTATAATGTAGAGAAAATACCATTTAATTACAAATATCAATGGTTACAGTAACTTTAAAACACCATGATTATGTACTGTATTGTAGAAAGGTTTCCCTGCTATATTTCGGCATGTCTCTAATCGCTCAACTTCCTGAACTGTTTAGAAATTAAGCTGAATTTAAGAAAGACTTGCAATTCACCTGCAGCAGCTTAATAAAACTGAAGGAAAAAAACCAAACCAAACCAACCACCTCTAAGTATCCTCTTCTTGAAGGAAAAAAGCCTTTGAAATCTTTATTATTGTCAGACGCTTTTTTCAACAGTTTCTAGGGCTGATTTGACACTTGCTTCTCAAAAAGCTTTTTTTTTTTCTGAAATCAAGCAGAATTTAAACCATGCAAGCAGAAATGGTAGAATAGGCTCATTCTTAATATTTGGTGATTGAATGGTTCAATTATACATAGGCGAGACCTACTCACTAATCATATGCATTGCTAATTATGTCTCAGCATTTAAGGACCATCAGTTGACTGAAGCTGGCAGAAGAAGATTATTAGTAGGCTAATCTACATTTAAAGCAGATCATAAGTGTTTACATCTGAGATTACATTTTATTTAATACTCCTTGAAGTTCTCTTTGAAGCAGTGAAAAGCATGAAATGAACCTACATCAGACATCACCAAGAGTTCAGACTAAATTATTCAAAGCAGAAACAAACTATTAAAAAGGAAAAGCTTGATGATGGACAGATACGTTATACCGTAGGTCCCCCCCTACCCCCCTCC
>NW_009260493.1:6578431-6580936 GCF_000687185.1 Egretta garzetta | reverse complement strand
TTGATTTATATGCATTACAAGAGTTGAGCAGTTTATTTTTTTTATTTCATTCAAACACAGTTATAAGCTTGATTTTCCAAACCTTCATGAAAGCACATCACTCCTTACTCTTGTAACTTTGTTGGCCTTTACACTGAGTCTAGTAAGACCTGATACCCTGAATAAGACCAATTAACCATTACTAAATTTGAAATTACTTTTACTGCTAAATTCTTATTTGATGTTCAGTGATGCTGTACCATTTTCATACACTATATTATTTAAATAATGTACTATGCAGACATTCCTTATCAATATTACTAATACCATCTTTGATCACTGAAAGCACACAGCAAGAGAAAGGACAAGAAGGGTGATAATGCAGGAGTTTAGGTCACCTCACAAATGCTCTGCCCCCACCCTGTTAAAGCAGTTATTAAAAAGAAAAAAAAAAAAAAATCTGTGCAATTAGTTAGACCCTCCATGACCATTTTGGTTTTGTTGACTACACTGCTCCCTGTTTGCATTCTTCAGCTTACACATCTTCTACTCTTTAATGCTGTTCTGTTCCTAACCCGAGAGCCATTATTTCGCTGCCTTAAAGTTTCTGGAGAACAACTAGTTCTTAAAAAATACAATGCAAAAGGAATAAAGAAACAAGTATGAAAACTCACAGATCCTTCTAGACCTAAGTTCAGCCTGCACAACATCGTTTTGGGATCACAGCTGGTTTATGACTCGTCAGCTCAGAGAGTGGAGAGCATATGTGGAACAGACAAACTTTTACATCCTGCTCTCTTCAGTCCAGGAGCTGGACATTTCTCTCATGGTTCTTTACATGTTTATGAACTTTGCTACTAAAGCAGAATGGCAAAGTATTTTTCCTGTTTTGCAATACTTTGACTAAATTCCCACAGCCAAACAATACTGAAAGAAAAAGTAATGGTTTCACATTCACACAGTTTTGCTCGAAAGCCAGTGCAATAAGCAAATTATATTACATAAGTGTGCAGTTATGTAGCACTATATGCCAGACGCCTACTGCAGATTTAAAAGGGGCCCACTGCAAGTCAAATCTCCCATTACAAGAAAAGGCTCCATGAACTACCAAGACCCCGCCTATTGCACAGCTCAGAGTCTAAAAATTAACCAACAGGCACAAAACGACGGATAATTCCACTCCTACTCAATAATTCAATCCTCGCTGTGTGACAGCTTCCACAACAGAACCAAAAGAGGCTCTGGGGTTTCACTTGTCCTAAGAAGAAGAGATGTCAGAGTGCTTGAAATCTGAAGTCCCTCTTACCTGTGTGTGGAGAGTATAGGATTTATAATGAAGCTCTATAGCCTTGCTATTTCCACCTGTGAGGACAGCTCCTCTGACTTCCGAGAACGTTACCTCTAACCACACAGCTCTGCAAGAGGCAGAAGGAATAAGCTGCTGCTGCACGCTTCAGAATCGCCCACCTGACAGAACTGAAAGCAGCAGTCCACCAGGAAAAGCTTGCGAAGTTTCAAAGACATGACATGCATATACATGCCTGTGCTGAAGAGTCTTCTGTGGAAACTGGCTACAATCCCACCAGGTTTTGGTTTGGGGTTGTTTTGGGTTTTTCTCTTCCCCGCTCCCCAAGGAGAGGGGGGAAACACAACACCAGCCAAAACTTTTTTGAAATGCTCAGGTTTTGCATGTATTTCACACATGCAAAAAACACGCCACACAGTAACCTGAAAGTTGTAGGTCAGGTCGATTTCCTGCTTCCAATGTTTTCAAGGCAAAAAGACATTAATTCAGTACTATAATTTTAGTTGCGTAAAGTCTTTACAAATGTAGTAAGCAGGCTTTTTTTATTCTACATTCATGCCATATACCTGTCAACAAAATATAAAGAGACAAGGGGGAAGCGTTTGCTATTATTTTTAAAAACGGGGCCAGGTAAATCGTAACACACAACATCGGGTCACCGCATATTCAAACGAAGGCGGTACGATTTTATTGCTGGGAAAGCCGGCAAACCGGGGTGAAAGGATGCAGCACAGGGCATTCGCGCCAACGGAGCGGATCGGCGCGTGCAGCTTTGTTCAAGCCCACCCATCACAAATTTTTTTACGCAACCGACATCTGCAGCACAACCTTCCAAGCACAAACACACGAGAGCGTCCCCGATACTGTGTCAGCACAAAGAAACTGTCGAGCTGGTGCCAAATGTACTTTTCAAAGCTCCCGGGGCCTCGCAGCTCCTGCCTGTTTCAGCCAGAGCTCGGCGTGCCAGTACAAACTTGCATCCCTGCACTCTGTTGGGAGGCCGGGAGAAAACAGCCAGGTCACGCTTAATCCACAGGTGAAAATCACAAGCGCTGATTCACAGCACGCTTGCTGACGGGGAGTTTCTTCCCCAAAACGCAGTAGGGGAGGGGAGGGGGGGGACGGGGACAAGAAAAAAAAAATAAACAAAAAAAGGCTCTGACGCACTTTTGGCTCCCCACGTAAGGGCCGCGGCCGCCCGAAGGGTGCCGCCGCAGCCC
>NW_009260493.1:6571256-6577218 GCF_000687185.1 Egretta garzetta | reverse complement strand
CTCGGCGTTAAACCTGGTCCCGCTAGGGGGATTTTTACCATTTACCACTTTTTGCTGATACACGGGTATCCACAAGTATGCGCTTCGCGTGGTCGCACTGACCCGAGAGTAGTGTCAGGATTTGACAATCCCCGTGTTTTCTACTGTTATTCCCGTCTCCGTGTGCATTCCCCAACGGCTTCAAGTTCACTGAAGTTTTTTGGGGTTGCTTCCAGCAGTATCGGCCTCAACGCTTTTCAAGAGCTGTGCCCCAGGAACTGGGAAACTACCCCCGTATGTTGATTAAATACCTTGGTTTCTTACAGACACCTGGAATTTGCCTGCCAAGCACAGTCAAGCATTTGATAATTAACAAAAATATTTCTTCACGGAAAAGCAAACTAGTTGGAATAACTAGTATATGGCCAAAAGCTGTCCTGACTTTGTACAGTAGGCCACCCAGCTGAGGAAAAGATCCTTTGACATTTGAAATAATACATGCCATGAAGGGAAAACACGTCAAACTTTCAGATTATTTGTGGGCCAAGAGTGAGTCTCTAAGGAATTCAAAATGGGTACGAAAAGGAAATGACGTTGAGACTTCTGCAGCCTGTTTTTGAACAGAAAAACTGTGAAATTGGATGATTTATTCATATTTTTTTTAATTAGGGATTTCTATTAAATAGGTACAGAGGAAAAGAACGAAAAATAGTGCTCTACATGTTTATAGTTAAGTTTATATGTCCTATCAGTAGGTCCATCCTGTTAAAATTGATCTCGTTAAGACTAATCAGCTTGCTGGCACAAAGCCTGTTCCTGTATCATTGTTTTCCATGGCTTCTGTTGACAGAGGATCAATTCTGGAATAATTAGAAAAATTAGTCACTGCAGTACCTTCAGTAGCTCTGTTTGCAGTCCCCTTTTTCGATGAGATATGCCTGGCGTTTGCTTCTGCTGATAAGAAATGGGTAAATGGGGTGGGAAGATGACGAGCAAACTAAAGACTAATTTACAGGGAGAAGTTAATATTTGCTAACCGGCCAGATACAGTGGGTTACTGTTTCTTGTTACAGTCTGAATGGCAATCAGTGTTTTTCTGAAGAATGTCGTTTTCCACAAAACGCAGAATCGGTGTTGATCCATTCAGGGTTGCAGTTACATCACCTTACAGGAAGCAAGAACAGTATGTCTCTGTTGTTCTTGAGAACAGCTCCCGTTTGGCAAGGGCTGAAGGAAGTCTCAGGCTGAAGGGAGACGGAAGCAGCACGCTATTCCACTTAGCGTTATGGGCTTGGAGGCTCGCTTCATTATCAGCACCGTGTCTATTCCAAATTCAGGTTACTTTTTCTATTGTTACGGCTGGGAGTGAGGTTGGACCCTGAACCGGAAAAAACCCAAAATCAAAACGCTGTAGAGTATCTGTCATGGTTTAACCCCAGTTGGCAACTAAACACCGCGCAGTCGCT
This sequence comes from Egretta garzetta, assembly GCF_000687185.1. Taxonomy (NCBI): domain Eukaryota; kingdom Metazoa; phylum Chordata; class Aves; order Pelecaniformes; family Ardeidae; genus Egretta; species Egretta garzetta. Next base: position 6,575,773 of record NW_009260493.1, on the reverse strand, counting down.
CGCTCACCCTCCTCACCCCCTACCTCCCCAGTGGGATGGGGGAGAGAATCGGAAAACAAAGTAAAACCCGTGGGTTGAGATATAAAGATGGTTCAGGACAGCAGAGGAAGAGAAAATAGAAATAACGATGATAAAAGAATATACAAAACAAGTGATGCACAATGCAATTGCTCACCACTCACTGACCAATGCCCAGCCCGTCCTGAACAGTGATCGCTGCCCCCTGGCCAACTCCCCCCAGTTTACTGAGCACGATGTCATGTGGTATGGAACAGCCCTTTGGCCAGGTGGGGTCAACTGTACTGGCTGTGCCCCCTCCCAGCTTCTTGTGCCCCTGGCAGAGCAGGGGAAGCTGAAAAGTCCTTCATTTAGTGTAAGCACTACTTAGCAACAACTAAAAAGCATCAGGGTGTTATCAACATTCTTCTCATACTAAATCCAAAACACAGCGCTATGCCAGCTACTGGGAAGACAATTAACTCTATCCCAGCCGAAACCAGGACAATATTGCCCACGTTTTTATAAAGTGAAAACATACCTGTTAATCTGTTAACTCTTTGAAGTGAGTGATCAGACATTCAGGAGCTCTTGCGTTTTAATGTTTGATTAGGAGATAATAATTCAAGGGATTTTTTTTTTAAACTAAAATAACAGACCATTTGTTATCAGAAGTACGCTTACCTTGTTCACTTGTTTCTCAAGTGCTGTAAAATTAACATCTTTAGCACCAGATGGTTTGCATATAATCACGATTCAGTATCGCCCTGTTCCAGCTCTGTTTTTTCTGATGACAAAAACTTGTAACAAGCAGTTAGCTCTGAATTTATTGAAATAATGACCCCTTTCTTCATTATACGTTTTACAGCTATATATCCTTGGCCTCCAGGTTTAACCATCATTAGAATTCTAACCTCCAAGAATTTGCCAACTTCATTAGTTGCAAATACAAATGCAGTTTTTGATGAGTGACAAACAGCATATGACAGATGCCACAGGCTTGATTTAGCCACTCCAACTAGCGTAAACAAGATGCATAGACCAAAAAAGGCAGTTCCAATGTATCCTGATTTATAGAGATGACAGTTAAAACATATGTGCATTTAACGCAACCTTGTCCAAATTATGTTTTTCATATATTATGGTCATCAGTGTCCAGTAGAGGGACCAAAATGATTATAGACTAATCTGCGTTTTGAGTTTTGTTTGTGGTAGTGCTGATGGAATTGATAGAATGGACTAAAATACATCGCTACAGATATCGGGTTTAAAATGGATGCTAAATTTCATCCATACTTTAAGGCCCTCTTGTTTAACTATGGATGGGATAATATATAGGAATGAGAGATCAGAGATACACTCTAAACTCTTCACTGATAAGAAGGACCAAAGAAGTTTTCAGGAGTAAAGTCCAGAATGCTTCAATTATGGGTGTAAAGAAAAAAAAAAAAAGTAAAGAAATTTGCAGATACAAAAATCCAAATGGGATATTGAAAGTACATAAACTAATGCAATATCCGTATGCTTTAGACAAGAACTTTCATGAGCAGTAGAAATGATTGAACTGAAATTAAAAACTTGTTTCTAAAACTTGCCCTAAAAGGTGTTAGACGAAGTGTATCACTGCAGACAGTCAGAAGTAGCCTTTATGTTCAATAGAGAGGGCGATACTTTGTTATGAGGCAGTCAGCTGCCAATCTTTAAAAAGTGGTAAATCTGTGATTACGCTGAATATTTAAAGCAGTATTTAAGTACAAAGGGGCAGGTAAATGGAGACTGGTGGCCATTGAGTAGGGATACAGCCAATCACGGAACAGTAGTAACATGAGGAATCCGCTTACAGAATTATAGCATGGTGCACATAAATGGCAGTCAGCAAAAACAGATGGATTCCCTGTTGTAGAAGAAAATCTTGATAGCATGAAGCCTAATGAATGGCTCAATAGCTGAAAGACAGAAAAAAGTTTACTGCAGTGCCCGAGTATGTTTCAGTGTTTTAAACTACCTGTCCTTGCATGTGGGGAAATAGCTCACAATCTGCTTTCTCTGGTAGAAAAGCTCTTTTCACTACTTCTTTAAATACTTGGACTCGAGCCTTCCTGGTAACTGTTTCTGGTGACCAGCAAGGGGTTTTGTAAGAACTTGTGCACACAGCAGGGATGGTTACCAGCCCGACTCGCACCTAAGCAAGCTGTCAGCCAGCAAGCTGAGGAAATGATGGATATCTGTTTCCAAGAGAACAGAGCTCAGTGGAATGCGAAGAAGGTGAACTGGATGCCAAGATATTGCTGTAAGCATCTCGACTACCTATTCTTACGCTAACAAAGGGTACGATTGTGAGCTGAACTCAGAGAAATGACTGCAGCATAAATATAGCCTAAAAGCTACATACTAAGAAACGTTCATTTTTTTCTGTTTGTTTTGATTCATTGAAGTGATGTTAGGGTTAGGAGAAAAAATCTCAGCGTATTTGGGAAATTTTTTCCTCGAACTGAGGGCTCTCATTTTTTAGGTGGAACACGGCTGCCACCTACCGCTGCACGCCAGATACGCCTGTTGGGTGTTTGCCGGTGGAAAGAGCTGGCTGCTAGGCCAGTCGGTTTCAATAGCTGCGTATAAAATGCTACTGTGAGTGGTGGTCCTTCACGGTTCTTGAATGTACTCAGCTGCCAAAAGGCTGGGGAGGAAGTACAGTCATGTTTAGGAGTTTTGGGGGTTGGGCTCTTCTCTCTTCACTTGTAAACCAGCGTTTGTTTCTTTAGTTGTTATCCTACCATGAAATCCTCTGTGCAAATACTTCTACTCGCCTTGTTATTTTGCTTCCTACTTCTAAGGACCTTCAAAACCTGAACTCGCAAGCTTTTCTGTGAAAAAAAAAATAATTTTGGGAACTAGTCCTTCTCTCAGGACTTCCTTGTAACCTTTTATCCACTTCTTGATCTTTACGTCTATGCAAATTATTTTAATCTGTCTTTAAAAGAAAGCTCGGCCACTACGTGCATAACCTCTTGGCGGAATTTCACTTGTCACAAACAATCAACTAGATTTGAAAATGCACTTGATTAGACCTTTCCAATACTCAGATTTATCAGTGATAAATTCTCTCTAGAGTAACTGGACTTTACACCATTGAGCACTTGACTCCCAAACAACACCTCGCAAAGGGCTGTGTCTGTATTTACATACTACACCACTGCGGTGGCTGTGTATCTTTTCAAATGTTGTTACTGACGTCCCAGTCACAAAGGGCAACTACTTTAAAAACACTTGCTCAGAAAATTATCTTGTAACTTGCATTTTGAAAAGATACGTTGATTTAAAAAGATTACAGAGAGGCTAAAATTGGTGGAATTTGGCCTGGAGCAGCCAATTCAGTAAGGTATTCCTTTGCCCCAGGGTTAAAAAAATCTGATCTCATATGATGTCTGTCAATAAATTAAGCCTATAAATTGCCAGTTGTGAGGCTTTGGCAGCTGCTGTGATAATCCAAAGGATACATTAAACTGAGCTTCACTCGCACTGTATTTGAATTGATTTTATTCTAAAATCCTGGAGGCTGTTTGATAAACACACTTGTTTTCATTTTTGCCACGAGATCAAATAATTAGTAGAACTATCTAACTCAGTGATCTGCATTTGAGTGCCAATTTAAGTAATTAGACATTTGTGTGGCTTTACAATAGATTTTGTAGCCAAGGTTTAGTTTTAAATGTAAGGCTGAGTAGCAGGAGTACGTAACTATTCTCCAGCCTCCATGATGTAACCTTGATTAAACAATCTAATTCACCTTTGCTGTACCTTTCTAACATGTAAAATAATACTTTTTTACTTTTTATTTCTACATACATAGGTGGGTCATTATAACTAATTAGGGTAGTCTGTGTCCAATTGGATTAATCTCTGTGTCTGTATTTTGAAGTCCTGTATATAACATAGAAGATAGGATATAACAAAAGCTGCAGCTGCTGCTCTGCCAAAATATCTCAGCCTGACCCAACCCCCCTTCCTTTCAAAGGCAGAATTACCACTGACTTAAACAGAAGTTGTCATGGGTGTAGGAAAACTTGAGTTTTTTCATAAAAGGACTTCCACAAAGCATAATTGCATCACAGTAACAAAATATGAAGTGCTATTCAGGAAATTAAGAGAGTAAAATCGCTTAGGACTTTTTAAAAGGAAAAATGGCAGGTAACATGCAATCATTGAAACATCTCACGTAGTCAAGCCGATGCACCCACAATGAGTTGATGCATATTTAAGTTTGGAAGCGATCTCCTCACTGGAAGGCAATTTTGCAGAATTGTTTATTATGAGAAACAGGCAGCCAGCGGTCAGAGGCCTAGTCTGGGCCTGGTGATCTTTAATTACGCATCACACTGGGGTATGTATGAAAGCCTAACAGTATCAAGTGACAGATTTCTCAGTAGGCTCTCCTAAGCTCACAGGTCAGAGGACAAGGCCGCACCGGAGGGATAACCACAGAGGCCCAAGGCTGCAGCTACCACCTCTGCAGAGTCGGT
>NW_009260493.1:6543064-6570824 GCF_000687185.1 Egretta garzetta | reverse complement strand
CGGAACGAGAGTCAGCGTCTGTAAAAGCGTTTGGGGATTTCCCTTTCCGTTGCCTTTGTTTTCCTTGGGTGCAGCGTACATTTTGTGTGAGGGGGCTGGGGCGGGAGCTGGTGCCGGAGCAGACGGCGAGCCTGGGGCCTGCCCCCGCGGTCCCCAGCCCGCCGCTTTCTCCGGCTGACGAAGATACAAACCCGCTCTCTTGGTGGTGTTTTTCACAAGAGCCTCTCGCGGGAGGACTAATTTTATAGGGTCAAGAACAAATATAGCAGTAGAGACGTACCCAGTGTCGGTGAAGCGCCTGAAAATGTTTCCTCCTTAAAATTTTAGCTGTTGTAGTAGGCAGACACCGAGCGTCCAGCCAGGCCCTGGCGACCCCGCGGTCCCGCTGAAGGGGCGAGCTGGGCTTTTCTCAGCACGGGGGCCTTTTCCATTTCCCGTGGGAGCATCGCTCCTGAAAGCATTCGTTTTAAATAAAGTCTGTAAATGTGGAATTAGTTTGACGATACCCCAGTCGCAGGGGGAAGCAAGTACCCACGTGTGTTTTCTCAGTACCGAATTACTTACTTGTTTCATTTCTGGTGAGCCGTGTTTGTGTTGGTAGGTTCAAGGAGGAAGCAAAGTCTTGTATCTGCTGTGTTATCAAAAAGATAAAAAGGAACCCTGTGCTGGTCTGTCAGTCATGTGAGGCTCACAGGGAAAACAAACACACTTCCATGCTTTATAACAAAGTTGTTTCTTTTCCAACCTCACCTACAGGTATACTGGAGTGAAAAAAAAAAACAAACCAAAAAAAAAAAAAAAAACCCACCACAAAACCAATCCAATGTAAATGAATTACTGTTTTAGAGAACATGAGACAAGAAGATGTTTATTTATGCAACTAATTGTTTGGCCTCTTAAAATTCAGATGCCCTTTGTATTTGTACGCTGGAGCTACCTCAGAACCACAGCAGTTTCCTTTGGCATGGAGGGAATCTAGTCATGATATTTTATTTTCCTGGTTTAGGCTGTGGAACTCTGGCAGTGCTGGAACAAAATGAAGCTGGGATTGTTCTGCTCAGGAGGTAACAGAGGTTTATGTTTTGTTTTGCAAGAGAAAAACTTGTGTACCTGTGAGTACAAGACACAATCCAAATATTTTGTGGGTTTGTTAGTGATAAAAAGTATCATATCCTTGCTATAGTATCTACTGAATACATTTCTTCGTGTTTATGTAAAAATGAATGTATTTGCTTTTACATACAAATGATAGGTTTATGTTGTATAGATTTTGTTATAGGAAGTAATCTGGACTGCACCTTTTCCATAGTCTAAAGCATTTTATGGAAAACTGGCAATGCAAATTAAAAACAGCCTCTCTGCCCTAGCTTGAAATTAAAAGTTTTAGTTTTTTAGGAACAGTGCATTGCCACCTAAATTTATGCCCTTTTGATTGACTTACACTGAAAATAAAGCAGCAAGCTGCATAAAGTCATGGAGGTCCTTCCTAGGAGATCCAGTATTCTAAGGGTTTGACAGGAGTTTGATTTGTGTTCTGAATGGGAGGAAAATAAAGGTTAGGAAGGAGGGGGTTTAATACTTGACCATCATTGACCTAAAATTTTTTTAAAGAAAGTTTTGAAACAGCAGTTGTTTAGATTAAGAGGGCTGAAATAGAAATGCTTAACAAATAGTTAATCAGATTCAGATAAACTGGTTTTAATTGATAATTATAAAGCAAGACTCTTTGAAGCTGTTTAACACACTGTCAGTTCTGCTAAGTGCTCTGGTTTAGTACTGTTCATTTCTGTGTTTCCAGTGACTCAACTTACTTTGTGGTAGAGACTCCTGTAAGTTCCTTAGCTATAAGCAGTGTCATTTTCTCTATCAAAATGCTCTGTGTGCGGCGTCCCTTTCCCTTGTCATTACTGCAGGGTACCATGAAGTTTAACCTGAGCTTAGCTGAACCTTCAGTGAAAAGGGGGTTAATAAATTGATATTTACCATCAGATAACAGCACTGTCAGTGACAGTTGTTGCAGAGCAACTAATACGTGGTATCAGATGCCGTATGATGAATTGTTGGTGTGTTGAAGGCCATTTTAAGGGAGCGTAGAGATCTTTAATATGTTCATGACTGTCTTTCTGTTGGTTTTTCATTGAGTCATGGTCCTAATGGTGTTATGAATTGAATAGAGCTCTCCCAACACAAACAGTTTTATTTCTTTGTTTACCGTAGTTGTTACACGCAAAGGGCTTCTACCTCTGTAGCAACATCCTGGAGAAACTGTAGATCAGACTGAGACCAGACTGAGACATGGAGTACTCTGTCTCTGTTTGCCTGGCAAGTTTAAGACTGAAATCAGGTTTCATTCTTTGTGTGTGGAAGGTCCTTGGCTCATTTATGGTTTAACTTAATCAACAAATTCTGGCATAGAGTTATAAAAGTTTATGTTATAACAAGTAAGTTACTTGTAAGGAGACTTACTGGAAACTCAAATATATAAAAATAGTGCTTAGAATGGTAAAGAGGGTGATTTAAAGAAATACGATCTTTGCATGTAACTAGTCCAGACTTCTATGTCATGCTTTCTCATGGACAAATATCTTCACTGTTCTGATTTAGTTTTGACTGGAATGACGGCCTGTTTGATGTGACCTGGAGTGAGAATAATGAACATGTGTTGATCACTTCTAGTGGAGATGGATCTCTGCAAATCTGGGATACAGCTAAAACCAAAGGTCCACTGCAAGTCTATAAAGAGCACACTCAGGAGGTAAACCAGGCAAACTTGAAAAATTTAACAGCCTACCTAATGTTTGAATTATTAAAAGATTTATTTGTGGACTTACAATCAAAAGTGGGGATTGTTGTCTATTTTTTAACTTTGTTTGGATCCATAGTATGAATTTATAACTTAAGATTTTTTTTGAATATAAAGTGAATTACTTATTGTACATATTTGTATGTGCATTCATACACTGTAGTAGATACTGCTTAATTACATAAATCTAATATATTCAGAAATAGCATTTGTGGTTTCTTATAGGCTGAGTATTCATTGTGTTGCATGAAAGTACTTCAGTCATTCTGTGATTGTAAAGAGCATTATTGGATAGGTCTAAATCGGACAGCTGTTGTATATAGCAGTGTTATCCTTGAGGATATAGAGTGATACATATTATGCAGATCCTTAGGATTTTTGTTGTACCCACAAACTGCTTATCCTTTTCCATCCTGGCATCTGTATGATACTTTGCAAATAACAGTAGTCAAATATTGGGGTAACATGTATTTTTTTAGCCTTGATTTGGTACTGTTGCATTTGATTTTCTTAAAATCTCAGTTCCTTTATGCAGTGTAACATGGGTAGAAAAGAATGTTATATTCATGTTCATAAATGTATTTGCATATTTTTAAGGACATTTATGCTTTAGTATCTTTTTTGTCCCCCCCCCCCCCCCTTTTTTTTTTTTCATGCTTTCTTTCTAACTCTGCACTCACTTCTGTCAAGTCTTTGAACTTTAGATGCAATCAGTTTTAGCCTGGATTACTGATGCTTTATCTAAATGACATAAATCTGAATAAAATAACCTAGCAGATATGTAGTCAATAAAAAATGATGGAGGAAATCCAGTTTTGTAGTCACAGAGACCTCAAGATCTTTCAGATATGAAGCACAAAGCTAAAAGCTGAGTGACTGCAGTTACATGACAGTCCCATCTTCTGTACCTTACTGCTTTGTAATTTTGCTACTTTGGTTTAATACAGATACTATGTAAATAAAGAATTTTGAGAGATGAGTTTGTAGTTGTGATCAGTATTTTATGACAGCGTTCAAAGGCTGATGATAGTAACAGAAAGATGTAGGCAAAGCATAATACCAATTTTTTTTTTCTCTGTCGTTTTCTCATTGAAATTCTGTCCATAAGTTTATTTTGGTTCTGCTACACCATCTGTTGTTTGTGAAGTAAACATTTCTGTGTCCAAGTCTTAGTTTAGCAGGTAACATGGGGAGGTGGATGCATTCAACCATGAGTTAGAAAAAACATGGGCAGAGTGTTTATTGTGAGATACAGAAGGGTTGTACTGATTCTTTATAAGCATGTGTTAAGAGGTTAGATCTCAGAGGAAATACACCTAATAGTTTGTGGTAAACACTGGCAGACAGTGCTCTTTAAAATGATTGACTACCTTCATAATCCTTAATCCCTGTCTGACATTTCTAATGACAGTTTTGTGACTGCATTTTGTAATATTTCTAATGCAAGACTGATAGGGATCTGTTTCTTGTTTTCTACATAAGATCATTGTCCCTCCTCAAAAAGATTGTGCATTTTTAATTTAAAAGCGCATCTTTATTATCAAAGGACAATGAGTTTTATTCCAGCACTAACCAACTGCTGAATCTCATGAATAAACTAGTTTACTTTACTTTGGTTTTGATGAAGTCTCACTGGAATGTGAGACAATAGAATGCTTGAATTAAATTTGTCTTGTAAAGTGAGCCTGAACATCTATTTTGAACTATTTTTTATGTTTTTACATCTCTCTCTCATCATCTTTTCATCTTGCCTGAGGCATTTCTTGCTGCTGTTTAGGCATAAACTAGTATTAATGTATTTTATGATTGAAGATAAAATATTAACAGCTTTTATGCTGTGTTACTAGTCTTTCCCAGTTGCTCAACACAGCTTCTGTTGAAGTGTCTGTAGATTTGTGTTTGATGATAGCATGGAAAGGAAAGAATAAAAGTGAACCTTACTTGGTTCTCCACACCTTCTTCTTTTCATTCTCTTCCCTTTACCTGGACCTGTGAAGTGCCAAGTGGAAAATAACTCTTGCTTTTTCTCAGCCTGTTGTCTGTTCTGTTTGTAATTCTTGCCCGAAGGAGAATTTACCCAGGTCCCATTGCCTTCGATGCAGCTGAAGAGTGCTGGGCAGTCCCAGACATGTCTGCCATATGTACACAGATCCGTGTCGCAACATGTGTTCCATAGATCTGTGTGCTGATAGCTTGCAAGTGAGCTGAAAGCCATATGTGTGCTTTGCCTTATCTGTGCAGTAGATCTGATGCATCCCAAATAGGTGCAGCTAGGTGAAGTGTGTGACACAGGTGCGTATTTCGCAGAGACTTACTTCTTTCTGGAAAATCTTGGACATGAATATGAGAGCCAAACGCTTCAACTGAGCTGACTTCATAGCACTGTTTTGTGAAAGAGGCGTACTATGTAGTTGGGTACACATTGGGTATTTCCCAACAGCAACAGCATAGGAGTTGAACACAGGCCATCGCACAGATTCAGGGGGAAGGAGAGAGGCTAATGTTTGTGAGGAGCTCAGGAGCCACTTTGGAGAACTGTGATATCTTCCATTCTTAAAATATGAGCAGGCACTTGTGTGTCTCCTTTGTTATTATTTTAATAGGAGGAGTCAGTTTGAAAGGGAGAGTGTCTTAATGAGCTGGAGTACTAGTAGCCAGCTAGCAAAAGTAGAAGAGCCAAGAGGTAAAGGCCTGGTTTGGAAAAACAAACAAAAGAATTAGCTCTCAGTTTGTTATCTGGCTTTCGTCAAGTACTGTCTGAGTGTCTGGTACATTTGGATTATAAGATCCCCAAGGAAGGGAGCTATCACAAATCGGTGCTAGAGCAATATGCTTTTCAGTAGATGCAAAGCAGGACCTTGTAAAAATAAAAAAGGAAAATTGCAGGTGATGCGCTTTGTTTTTCCGTGGGCAGTGGTTGCCTTCCACTTATGGGAAATAAGCAAATAGATGAAAACCAGTTAATTTAAGCAGGATCTAGCATAGATTGAAGTATTTCTTAGGAAGGAAAATGCTCAGAAGTAGTTAAATGGTACCTCAGTCTCCTTTCTCATACAGGAAACTTTCCGTAGAAGACTTTGGCTTTTGCTGGATTCTCTTCCAGTCCAGCTTCTCTGCTTTTTTTTTCTGGTGACACAGGTCCAAATATTTTCACCTTCAAAACAGGGTTGCTGTCATCTATCCAAGACAAACATAGCATCTAGTATGTTGACTTGCAGATTAGGTCTGGTGCTGTGCTAGAACCAGATTGTCTCAGCTGGAGTATAGATCCTCAGTGCTTAGTGGCCTGACTGTTGAGGGCAGTATCACCTACTACTGGTAGGTAGTGGCCATGTTTCTGAGAAGTGTCATGGAAGGTCTGACTGGGTCAGAAGGTGAAGCAAATAAACTGGTTCAGCTAATATTTATCCACCTTAGCATTGAAATGGTTCATATCCCACTGCAGCTTATTGAGCCGTTTTGGTGTGAGGTAAAACTAGACAGGACAGAATGCACCTTCCATCGTGTAGGTGAAGATACGGTACATCTGAAGATGGAAGTTCTACATGTTCTTGAGGCTTTAAGATTTGAAGTGATTTGAAGAACTATGTTTGTTTTCACTGAGTTAGCAGAACTGAAAAATCAGCAGTGAAGGATGGAGTTAAGGTATCCTCTGTCAAGGCAGGGACCAATGTTAGAATAAACTGTCAGAGCAAAGGGACCTTATTTCAACTACACAGTGAAAAGCAATTTTTTAATAGCTGAAATGATTAGTTTAGTTTTTAATTTTGTTTATTTGAGGATATGAATGGTAAAAAAAAATGTCACAGAACTTGGAAAAGATGAAAATCAGGAATATTTTATGGCATATATTTCTTATGAGAATTAGATATCATAAAGCATTTATTGTTAGCTAAACCTCAAAGTCAGAGAAAAGAGACAGCATTTACATTGCTAGCAATTAGAAACTGTATATACTTGGATAAAATTGGATCAGAGAAAAGAAATCAGTCTGAATTATGGCTTTTTACAGTGGTAGAAACTTCTAGTGATGGTGGGTTTCTCTGGATTTTGTTACAACTTCCCCTCCCCCCAATTTTGTCCCATCTTTACTTTTTTTGGATACTTTCTAAGCCTTATATGTACCCTTTAATGCCAGATGAGGTGTTAAATATAATTTTTGTTCAGGTAAATGGCATTGTTGGCACCTTTGTGGTGCTTGACTGGTGTGGTTTTTTAGCTGGTTATGATACAATCTTAAAGTCTATTTCATGAAATTTTGACTAACTAGGGTCTCAAACTTGTGTTCTAATCCTCTTTCTAAACTAGGCTGTTATATCATTTATAGGCATATAGTGTTGACTGGAGCCAGACTAGAGGAGAGCAGCTAGTGGTGTCTGGTTCATGGGATCAAACAGCCAAGCTGGTATGTTGGTTTTCTGCTGAAGGCGAAAAATGTGATTTGTTTCGGATCTGATAGTTCTTTGTGTTAAGAAACAGCATTGATTCATTTTCCCCCCTTTATTTTTACACTGAGGCTGAAATTCTGTTTTAACTGAGATGTTGCTTTATCCCTCAGTTGATATCAGTTTAAGTATGTAAATGCTTTTCATGATACACAATAAAAAGAAGTTCATTTAGTCCTTTCTGTATGTATGAAGTTTTTTTGTGTATGAAACCCTTTCATTTCTTATTGACTGTATACCTCAACAGTTTTCTTTTTACTTTATTCAGTGGGATCCAGCTGTGGGGAAGTCATTATGCACTTTTAAAGGCCACGAAGGGGTCATTTACAGCACTATATGGTCTCCACACATCCCAGGTTGTTTTGCATCTGCTTCAGGTAAACATGATGTTAAAGGGGTTCTCACAACAAAAAAACCCGTGTATGTTATTGGATTAATTCAGCACTTTGTCCAGCAGATGGTAGTGTGTGTCATACATAAGAATGGAAGAAGGAAAGAAACTCATTGTTGCAGCTGGATTTGTAGGTTCTGTTACAATCTGTAAATAATCCTCTTGGCCATTTGAACAGGGATCAGCAGTTTTCTAGCAGTCACTTCACTGACCTTGTGGCAATTTTTTCTCTTACTTTATGTAGCGCTCTTCCATTCACCTCACTGTTGTTATTGATCACTAAATCATGTTATATGCTGTATTTTGTCTTCTGGCTTACATTTTTGTTCAAATTATCTCAAATGTCAGTAGCCTGTTAGCTCTGAGAGAAACATAGTCAGTTCCCATTGAACTGTTTTAAATGCTGCTGGAGATCTCTGTGCCTGTTCTTTGGGAAAGGTAATCATTAGTTTTCTGCTTTGGCCAGTGCTATGAGTCTGGTCAATTGCTGGTCAATACAATCATAATTGAGTTGGATGTGCCTAGAGGCAAAAGAGACTGTATGGTGAGGTGGCAGTGTTTTCCAAATGCTGCTCCTGCTCCAGAGGCACAAGCAGAGCTCTGGAGTGAGACCTGGAGCATACCTGCTGACTAACTGGGCAAGGGGTGCTGTGGGCCATGGAGTTTGTTTGGGAAATAGAGGGGCAGTAAGACACTGCCTTCATACAAATATTGGTAGATTAACTCCAGTGGCTTAAATTACTCTGATTTCAAGTCTGTTGGACTTCTGTACTGATTTAAATAGAAATTGTTTAGATCTTATATCAAGAGGGTAAGGAAGTATAAATATGTTTTCCTGTTACTGAAGTTAAAAGAGAGACAGGGAGTACACACAGATGCTGGTCTTCCCTGTTCCGTGGGAAGTTTGATGAAAGTGCACATGGCTTTCATAAAATTTCAGTCTGGCTATTTCCATCTGACTCTGCTTGCAGAGTTGAACTAGAATAACTAACAAGTTACATGTATTTGTTCTAACGTAGTAGTGCTTGGAAGCCAGATGCTGATGCGCAGATATTTCCAACTTATCTGAAGATTCATTGAGGTAACACTTAGTGAGGTACCTATCTCATAGAATGTACATAAACTTACAGGATTGAGCTCTGTATGCACAGTTCTAATGAAATGCAGCTATATACTACAGAATACTAGCTAAGTACCATTTGGTCGAAGGTAAGCGGAGAAAACAGTGCTTTGCGTTTTTTGCAAATTCTAGGGGGTGTTACGATGTCTTTAAAGACCTGCTCAGAGGCCTGCCCTCCATGGTAGTCTTACTCATACAAAATCGGTGACCTTCTAGATGAACAAAAGGACTTTACTGATCCAGCTAGTTATTTCAAATGTGACTCTCTAGGCTATGAAGCCAAACTCTCTGCTAATACATTGGCACTTGAACAATTTTGGGAAACATTGATTGCTAGATGCTGTATACGGTGGTACTTAAATTCAGCACAGCAATATACAATTGATCTGTTCTTTGAATGGTTCAGTCGGTGCAGTTGTTGGAATTTTTGACTAAAACACTAAAGAGTTCCTATTCTTTTGTGAATTTTACTTTAGCTCTTGAAAGGGACAAACATATACTGCTGGAGCCTGAAGCTAATTGCAGTCAGTTTTCACCAATTGATGACTCCATAGTATTTTATAAGAAAACCAACACATACAAAAGAAATAATATTTTTCTTCTGTAAGTACTACTCAGGTGTGAAATGAAAATCTGATAATATAATGCTAGGTGTAAAATCATTAAGTAAGAGAAAATGAAATCTTCAAAATGATGGTGAACTTTCTTACGGTTTCCAAAATAAAAAGTCTGGTGTGCTTCTAAATGAAATAACCTCAAAGATCTTGCATAGAAATCGTGACATGTTGATGTGGAAAAGGTTTCTGTGTTTGCTTTTGGTTTTAGTTTACGTTGGAATTTTCCTGTGGTTTGGTTAGATTATTTCACTACAGAAAATACATATTGAGAGTTTTTTCTTTGGTCATCAGGTCTGAGTAGAAGTACTCATGACCCTCTTCCTCTGGGTATAAATGCCATTTCCTTATTGTAAGAAAAGGCATATCAGTTTTTGTTCAGAGAGTTTACTTCACTGTTCAGTGTTTAATGGCATTCTACTTCGTCAGTCATGGTATGTGATGAAAGTCAAGTGGAACTGCTCAGGGGGCTGGACCTCCTCATTTGAAACTTGCTATGATCCACACACTTTATAAAGATGGCAGAAAATTATGGGACAGAAAGCTTAATTTCACTGATGACTGATCTTCTATTGAGCTGAAGTTGGAGCTGGAGAAGAATTGCAATCTGAACAAGTTAGTACTGTGTCAAATCTACAGCTGTTCCCTTCTTTGATACACTCCCTGGAAGGGTTGACCTGAAGTTTTGCGGTCTCTTCTTTTGCAACATTGTTTTGAAAATTGGTAACTGAAAATGTGTCTGGAGGGAAACTTTGTACTTCTTTCATGTCCCTTGTTTTTTGAAGTTTTTAAAACAATAGCTTTTTGAAGGGTGCTGTTGAAGGGTGTTGCAGCATTCCCTTTTTGAAGGAGGCTGCGCTACTTCAGGATTGTAGCATGTGTTCTTTCTCTCTCTTGCCCCTCCCATCCCCTTTCTCTCATCCTACCTCACACATACCTACTCACAACCATGTACTTAATGATATAAAGTCTGAGGACTTCAGACCAGAAATTAACTGTTTTACATTGCAACATCTTCAATTTTGCATGTGTTAGTAAAAATAAGTTAGGTATGTTGTTAACCACAGATTGGAAAAAATGTTGGTCTTGAAATGCTTCTGATTTAACTAAATTTAAGTAAAGCAATGTACTTTTTAATTTTTTTTTAAATTTTTTTTTTTTAAGAAAGTAAGCAAGAGGGAAGGGAGGTTTAGGAACCTTTTGCATGCCTCACCCCTGCCCTTTTTCCGCCTTTATTAGAATCCAAATAGATGCCAGCAGAAGTTTAATTTCCACTTAACTAATAGTTTGTGAACACTGAAAACAGAAAACCAAATGCAACTGCAAGCCACAGTAAAACAGCTGCTCAGAAGGACCATTATGTGCCTCAACAACTTTTGCCTGAATCTAATAAGGTTAAATCTTTGCTTTTGGAATATGACTTTTTATCAAACTATTATGAGACTAGAAAAAGAATACGGGTGAAGAAAATGAGAAACTTAAGACTGCAATATAAAGCATTTGAAAGAGAATTTGATACTAGGTGTGATTATTTTGCTTCATTAAGTCTCTGATCTGAATACATACAGGAAAACTAAGTTTGTTGCAGTGGACAATAACATACAATTGAATTACAGAAGATAAATATGTCTGACGTTTCAGTTAAATTAGCTTTTATTCAGCATCTAACACACTTCCATTTAACATTTACAGGGATGTGTGAGGTACTTTACAATACTGTTGTCTTCATGTACAATCATTTGTACTCTCAAAAAACAAGTAAATGGCTTATATTGTTTTGTTTGAAATTGGTAGTTATTAGTAATAGAACAAACTGTTAATTCTGTATATATAAATAACTGCTGTTGTGATGTCAGTAACAATTTCTGAGCTGATAAGATAAGTAGGATATTCAGGTGTACGTGTGGCACCAAACCAGAGCCCTGGTAAATGTCTGCCTTACACTGAAAAAACAGTGATGTGGAAAATGTCATTAAAGAAGTGACATAAATGTTTAACAGCATCTTCAGGGCTAAAAGGGTTTAATGACTCATTGTATCATTTGCCTAGAGGTCTCTCTTTTATAACCCAGAGAGCAAACTGGTGAGAAGCACATAAAGAAAGTGCCAAATGCATACAACATTAGTATATATTCAAACGTAAATCAGTTCTACTAAATGATTCTCCATAACTGCAGAGCAATAGGCCTTACTTGCTCCTGTGGTTTATAAAAGAAAGCATCCTTTATAGTATCAACTGGTTTTATTGCCCTTTAAATTTAACAGTGGGAAGTAATTAATGAGTACCATTTTACCCTTATCTGCCTAACTGTAGTATTCTTCGATACAGATATGACCCTGGCAAATGCAAATATGAATGTTTTGGATTCAACAAAGCCCATATTTAGAATGACTGCTAGCTTTTATCTTGGCTACTGGAACCTCAGTTTTAATGCTGCATTGATTTTTCAAAGCATTACTGCACTCCTTAAGTTTACTGATCAGAGCAGATACATAATTTTCATAACATCTTAAACAAGTAATGAATAAGGGAAAGAAGTGTTTCTTAAATCTGGAAGATAATGTATGTATTCATCAATATTTAGATCAATTAGTTGTATTCATTGCTCAAAGACTTATTTTTCAGACTGAAAGCCCAGGGCAAAAAATTTTCTTATACCACAACAAGGTGTGATAATTTCTGAGAAATTTTCATGTTGACAAGAGTGTTGGGGAACTGTAGCTTTGCTGGTTTACAAATGATCTTGTAAATCCAGCCTCTGCTCTTTGTAAGCCCTTACATTCAGTGCTAGACTTTAAGGTTAAAATTAAAAAACATTGTTTCTCTTGTATTCTGCTTTATTGCCAGCCCTGACATAGTGAGTTGCCTTTTAAAATGTTTGTCTTCTTGCCTACTGGGCTTTTAGTGACAAATGTGTCTAGTTAAGGGTTTGTCAAGCTGTAGTTTCATAAATCGGGCTAGCATGTAGTCTTGGCACACCTTTCTGTGTTTGGGATCCAAATTATGAAAGAAAACTAAAAATGAACAAATTATTTTGCATGAAGTAATGAGCTGGGGAAGGTGTACATCTGCTAAGAGGATGGTTACTGAATTAGTTGGAAAGGAATACCCTTGAGTGCAGCTCCTCAATAAAGAGGTGTTTTCCATGTGTAAGTTCCTGGACCAAGTTTGGGGTTGTCAGGTCTTTGACTTCAGCTTTCCGCTTCAGAAGTAGCACAGGGAAAACCAAGGAGCTGTTGGGGAGTGGGGCTTACAGACAAGTAATTCCAAAGATTTTTGTGTTTGCTCAGGTTCTTAAAAGCCCGAAGGAAATAATCTTCAGTTCTGCTATGACAGTGGTTTTTTACAAGTTCCATAACACTTTACTAGAGATTTATATTCCATTAGTTTCTATGGGGTGTGGGTTCATTCTTTGCTTCTTGTGAGTTCTTTCCTGGTTATTTGCTTGTTGAATGTACTAGAAGAAATGCCAGAAAGAACAAGGTTCAAGACTTTGCAAAACTATGACATTTTTGGAATCCAAATCCTCGAGGCATAAAAGAATAAGAGGTTTCAATTTACTGCATGGTACCTTGTACAAATCAAGCATCTAGAGAGCAAGCTGACTACAGTTACTGTGTCTTGTTGCAGTTTAGCTAAGCTGCTGTTTATGCTAGAAGCTATTAAAATATAATTTACTTGCTTACTTTGTTGTGTCAAATCTATGTAGTGAAGTGAGGCAAGTGTTTTTCATTTGCAATCTGTTGCTTCAAGACAGACCAGCACAGTATTGAATTCATTGGAGTCTTGTGCTCAGTAAGCTTTACTAAATCGACCTCTAATGTGCAAGCTGAAGTATTTCTCAGGAAATGAGTTTGGCCCTCAATTTATAGTACATGCTAACCATAGTAAAGTATTGTATGCAGCACATGCTAGAATATAAAGCACTTTCAGGTTATAATATTTTATATTAGAATCTCATATTGTGAAATAGTTGTTTAGTGTTGCAAAGAAAAATGTAGTAATAGTTTTTATAGTGAATTAATACGTTCTGGGTCATTTGGGTTAGAGTTAAGTATCAGTGAATATTGCCATTTGCTGAAGAATGGTTTAATAATAAGTTCTAAGTTAGGTCAATTTGGAAATAGAAATTTTGTCACAAGACTTATGTTTAATCATTTTGGAAAACACTGAAATAAAAGTTTTCACTAACTTTTTTTTTTTTTAAACAATTTACTCTTCAGAAAAAGGCTCTGTTGAGATCTTCTGTGAAATAACTTAAAGTTCTCCTGATTTTTAGCTTTACAACAGATACTTTTTCGTATCAGACTGAAAAATTGCCAATTAGAACATACTTTTCTAGTGGCAATTATGTTTACTTGATATCTACGTTGTGCTACATGGAAATAGATTTCATGCATTTGGTAGAGTCCTGTTGGTTGACTTAAGTAAAGCTGCTCTTTGTGTCACTGTCTCTTTCTTTTGAGTCTCATGAGCTTTATTAATCCTGTTCTAGGTTTGCTTATACTATTTATGATGGAAATGGACAGCATGATCATTTTAACACACCTAAAAAGATTGGGTTTGAGAGTCATGAGTTTTGCATTCTGCTCTTTATTCTCTCACAGATTTTCTATTTTATTCTGGCTAAATAATTTAATCTGGTTTAGTATTTAAAAAATACACAAGTAAGCAAGTAATGTTAACTTTTGATCATCTAATGGCACTGCAGAAGTACTTACTCTAATCAAGATTTCTTTGATGTTACACCTTATATGCCAGTACTTGTGTCTCTTCTGCTAAATCCTTTTCCTACAGTAAATTAACGATTTATTGTTTGGGTTTTTACTTCTCTTGATGAGAGAACAGTGTCAAAAGATCAGATTTCTTGCTTTAGAACTTAAAAAAAGAAATCAGATTCATTTTTTTTTTAAGTAAAACTTTAAGCTAACAGTACTTTGGTTCTTGAAAAACATTGTCTCTGTCCTGGTTAGAATCCTTTTTGCCTTCAGATAGCGTTTAAGGTTTCTTGGATTTTTACTAATCTCCCAAACACCTAGCTATTTTTGGTAGTTAATGTTGTACCTTTGCACTGGCTGGCAATGATTGCTTAGCTGGTTGTTGTCACAGGACTTAGAAGATTATGATTTATGGATTTGGGTAAAATACATCTGTGAGTAAAAAGCCAGTATAAAACCTACATGAAATTTAAATCTTAAATAAACTGTATCTTTTCACTGTCATACATTGTCATTCACATTAGCAGTCTTTATCCAGTGTATGGCGATGATGTACTTGTAGATTAGCATCTCTTTCAAAAATTTTGAATAGATGAGTATATATTGTGTAGTTCTATTGATTCGTCCAAGATTTCACAAATATTCATTAAAATGAAAGAAAGCAAGTACAATATACAAACAAATCTGGAATCATAATTATCTAACAGACCAGCAAAAATCTGTTGCCATAGAGAAATTGCTTCTTACAAAAATAGAAATATTTTATGGGGGAAATCTTGGCCACTTTTGTGGTTGCTTACTTTGGGATGCCAACTGGAAGTGGCTGTTAGTGAATATGATCGTACTAGGTGTGCTTTACTTGTCCTTTGTATTATTATTATCATCCTACTTCTGCTTTACCATATGGAGGAAATGCGTCCTTTTTAATGCAGATTTGAAGGAATCATGGAAATGTGGAAATTCCAAAATCTTTAACAGCAATTTTTGTTGAAATGAAATGTAAAAAAAATCATATTTTTGGGGGTCATGGAAAGATGTTTGAGGTAAAAAACTAGAAGTTTATTAAAACGTGTAATGTGGAGGATTACACTTTTTATCAGCTTTTTTTTAATTAATCTGATTCTTCTGCTTACAGCTTAAATGGAAAAATTGGATTTGCCTTTGGCTTTAATTCAGTCTGTTCTATTCACAGAAAGGTTCACTTGCATGTTATGTTACTCCATTGAAAACATTTCACAAATAGTGCCAGCAGAATTAATAACAGCTAAGTCTAGCATTTTCAAAGAAATAAAAAAAAAAGGGAAAATAACTTTTTCTCGTGCATCAGCATTTTCTATTAAAAAAGAAATAATTGGGGCAATTGTATATTTAGTGTCAAAATTGTTATTGGCTGAGTAACTTACTTTTCCAAATGTTTTTGGCCCTCATAATGCTACTGTGGCCCATCTCTGTAACAGTTCATTCTAGTCCACCTGGATTTATATATTTATTTCCTTGGGAAAAATGATCCTGTCTACAGTGAAATATGTTTCCCCTTCAAATCTATGCTATCTGATGAAATTAAAATAAAAGCTTTTTAAGAAGTCCATTATAATATCTCTGAAAGACTTGAGACTCAAACTGAAATCTGTCCTCTGCAGACAAGCAGATTAGCAAGACTAATGGTGGGTGGATGGGCATGCTACCTTTTTTTGCCAAGACCCTGCTGGTCATGTTTCTTCCTTTCCATATGTTGCCCTCTTTTTATAAGCACTGTAGTGATGTCTGGAGCTTCAGCTGACTGCAGGGTGTCATTGTCAGGAGTGCCATACATATACCGAGCAGCAATCTTGCTCTTGATGGTATTAAAATAGGCAAGGGCAGTGAAAACAGTGAGAAATCATGTGTTGTTCCCACCTTACAGGTAGGGAATTTATCACCAAGAGTACATTATCTCTCACAGTCATGGAGTCTGAGGAAAAGCCAACCCAACCATAAGAGCAAAGCTTCCCGTGATGTGTGTAGTACCCCAATCATAAGGCCAGTCTCGTGTCATGTAGTGGAACCAAGCGCTCTCTAGCTTCATTTTTGTACTCAAGCTTCCCAGGCGTTTTATGTCTTTTTGCAAAGTCTACAGGGCCTGGTAGTTTGTGCAATGGGAATATTGTTGTTGTGGCTCTAGGGATGGTTTTGTTTGAACTGTAGCCAGTTTCTTGAAGAGAGCTGTGATTTTGTGTGCCCAGCTGTATATTTTAAGGCCAGTGACCAACTGGGCACTAAAACCATCAAAATGCTTGTATCTAAACAGCATAAAAATCGTAATTATTGATGATAACCAATTTGAGGATTTTCACAAGTGTTTCTGGTAAAGAAGCATTAGTAATTTGTTTAGTAGCAAGGTAAAACAGTGGTTTTTTAATTTAGGTGGTATTGATACATGCTTTCTGTAGAAATCACGGGTGTTTGGATACAGCTTCTAAAGATTTCATTTGCCTCTTGAATGAATGCAGGCATAATCATGAATTTTAATTCATTTTCTCTCTCTGTAAACAAATGAGCTGGAGAATCCATTTTTGCTGATACAAAGCTAAATATTCAGGGTTAATGAGAGAATCACGATTAAAAAAATAGAAAAGCATGGTTGTCTTGTCAGCTGATGCAGTTTTCCATGTCTTTGTAAGCCATCAGGAACTGAATTTGTAAGAAGGGTATACAGAAATGCTACAGATCTTTAGGAGTAGAAGACAATTTATTGCTGGAGGTAAAGAGAGAGGCTCAGGTGAGATTCACAGCTCTTAAGTTAAGCTGGACCCCCTTCATTGCTCTCTGAAGACCTCTGCGTGTGTGCGTATATGCGCACATGTGCAGGTGTGTGCTCCGAGGTTAAAGCAGACGTTGCTTTTAATACATTTAACAGTTACAGCAGAATGACTTTATCTCCCAATGTTTCAATAAATGAGAATAACTGCAGTTTTTGCACATGATGAATACAGGTAATGCGTCTTAAATTTTCCTTTCATTGAAAGAACCTGGAGATAAGTTGCATTTTAAATACTGTTCACTTTTCTGCATGCCAAAAGCATGCGTATAGATACTTTTTCTCAGCTGGCTTGCAGAGAAAGTTTTTTCATGATTCTGGTCTTCTAAGTCAATTTTTATGTGGACCTGAAGCTACTACTTTAATTAAATGTTATTTAAGTGTTTACCACATCTCCTTTTAATCAAATCAGAGTTTAAAAAATAATGAAAGTGTTAGTAATAAAACGAAGTGATGGTTTGGTTTTTTTTTTTTCCCTAATGAAAGAGCAATAGCAAGTTCTGATTCCTTTTGTGCATCAATCTGACCTCTGTGTGTATAATGGGCTTGCTTTATTTGGCATGAGTGTCCTCATAGAATAGTTTGTATTTCATTCAGCTAAGAAACAGTTGACTGCTAAGTACTAGTGGATTATCTGTATCCCATAACTGGTTCAACAATGTTGAGTCGATTTCTCTTTATTTCAGGTGACCAGACTTTAAGAGTTTGGGATGTGAAAGCCCCAGGCGTCAAATTTGTGATACCGGCCCACCAGGCTGAGATCTTGAGCTGTGACTGGTGCAAATATGATGAGGTATAAACCTGTTCATTCACCTATTTTCCTAATTGAATCACTTTCATTGAATAGTGGGGGGTTTACTGCAACATTAATGTATCTTCTCTTTATAAAAACATGTCTAGTTGCTTTGTTGCTCTCATTTGCTACTACATCTTAAGAAGACCATTGTTCCCACAGATAGACAGCCCAAGTAGTTCAGAGATTTTTCTTATTCTTGTGTATAGAGGACAGAATACTCCATAGTGGAGAAACAGTTTGAATTTCTCTGTTCTCTTTAATTTAAATACTGGAGACCCAATTTATGATTTATTCATCTGTATTGTTTGATTTATCTAACTTTTGTAGCCAGCATATGCATCACTGCAACTTAATAATTAAATTGTCCGGATATTATCTTTGTTTTATCAAATCATCAGAACTTGCTGGTGACGGGTGCAGTTGACTGTAGCTTGAAAGGCTGGGATCTGCGGAACATCCGGCAACCAGTGTTCATCTTGCTTGGTCACACCTATGCTATCAGAAGAGTAAAAGTAAGTTGTAGTTTATTCCCCATTGACCACCACTGAATTGTTACACAATTTTTTCTGGAAAGCAGTAATATTTTATATTGTCTAATAACTAGGAAAAAAACAACAGGTGTTGAAGATTTTAGATGCTACAATGACTGTTCTTGGAAACCTTCAGTTTGCTAAACATCAAAATGTTTTCCCATGCTAGATTGCTGGGATTTCAAAGTAAATGACATCTTCAAAGTCACTATATTTCCATGAGGAGTGTTCAGAGCTTGAGAGAGGGTTGGGAGGTTTACTTCAGCCAAGTTATATGGGAAACTTGAGATAGAGAAAATACCTTCCCTTATTCATTTTTAAATGGTGCTCTGACTTTTTCTTTCCATACAAAGGGATAATATTCACATAAGGCAAGGTATAGAACTTGTTGTGAATATGTATGTTTGCATATACAAAGAAGATGTTAATACATTCAAAGGGATTTTGAAACTTGATGCGTGAAAGGCTACAGATGGCTGTACTGGATCTGTATACTACTAGATCACCCACCGATAGGAATTTCTTCTAGATGCACGATGAGATCTTTTTCATATTAGTCAGCACTTATTTTTTTTCTTATATTAGTCAGATAATACCTGATCCTTTTAAAGCCTTTCAGGAACAGGTATGTTTATTAATATTTTCTAGGAAGTCTGAACTGGCAGAAGAAAATCATCCTGGGTCAGTATTTTGCTTCACATGCCCTTGGTATTTTTGATGTGTTTCTAACATCTTTAAAAGTTACGGTGCCTAGGTTGCAATTTGTCAGAAAAGGGTATGACTCAGGGAGTGGTTCCATATCACAAATCCTGTTTGTGGCCAGACAAGCTAAGAAGCTCCTGCTCCTCCTTGTCCCAGCTACCCTTGCCTGGTATCCCCACTGGTGGTGGCTGTCCAGTCTTTTTTTCTAATTTAATTCCTGTGTGACCATGCTCTGATCTGGCTCTGTGAAATGTTCTTCATAGCAGAAGAGCGCTTAGCAGCGGTGTTTGAGTTTGGTTTTTTCTTGTTTTTTTTTTTTAAACAAGATCATTTTGCAACTCCAATTTGACAGCCATTAAGACAGATGAAACAATACAGCATCAATCAATACAGACCATCATATTCTTACTCTCTGACAGTTAGTGGGATCTCTTAAAAACAGCTCTGCCACTAATGGATTCATAGTACATTGTCTTTGTGATAAAATGGAGAAAGTGAATGCAGAATTGTTATTCACCATAACCTGTGATAATGGAACTAAAGGACACTTGATGAAACCAGTAGATGAGTTTACAAACAGATGGAAGTACTTCTTTTACACATCAGATGGTAGACTTCTTGAATTAGCTCTCTGCACAAGAGGTTGCATAGGCAGGCAGTGTCATCAGGTTCACAGATAGCAGCTGGTCCATAAGCAGATGCTAGAAGAGTAAGAGAGCGTTGCCAGCAGGTTGAAGGAAGTGATCCTTCCCTACTACTCATCACACCAGTGAGACCACATGTGGACTGCTGGGTCCAGTTCTGGGCTTCCCAATACAAGGGAGACATGCACATACTGGAGTAAATCCAGCAAAGGGTCACAAAGAAAGTTAAGAGACTGGAGCCTCCATCCTACCAGGAGAGGCTGAGAGAGCTGGGATTTGTTTAGTGTAGAGAAGAGAAGGCTTAGGGAGGGTCTTGTCACTGTGTATGAATCATAGAATCAGGGAATGTTTTGGGTTGGAAGGGACCCCTAGAGGTCATCTAGTCCAACCCCCAATGATTGGGGGGAAATAGAGAAATCAAAGCCTGACTCTTCTCAGTGGCATCTAGTGACCAGAGGTGATTGGTACAAACTAAAATACAGAAGATGCCATGTAGACATAGAGCACTGGGCTCAAAGACTGCTGGCCTGACCAGGTAGGGTATCTTTTATATTTTTATACCGTTTCATCTGAGTTTCCATTTTGTGGCCCATCATGCTCCCTGTTTTCTTAAAATGCCTTGAAATGATTATTAAGAGTTGGTCAGCAGTAGAACTTTATTTGTACCAACCTCTGAGATCAGTTCCCTAAGTGGCTTTAAGGAGACGGTGGGGCGGCTGTATATGCATACATATGCAAAGGAGAGGTATGTGAGAGTACATGACTTCTGTTCCGTCTTAGCAGGCTTTTATAACTTCCATTTCAAGATAAACATGGTCCCTGCGGACATAACATATGAGAATGTGGGCCAGCATTTAAAGATGGTGCAGCATATCTACACTTGTGTGGTGTAACTCACCAGTCACACTAAATGGAGAGAGAGACCAGGATGCTACCTAAATAGAGGCAGCTGTCCCTACCAATGTCCCTTCTCCTACATTGTGCTGACACTAGCAATTATAAAGCTGTGCAGCAGGCTGGCTCAGCTGATTGCTCTGACTGAAAATCCTGTCCCTAAAAGTGACTAGTTTCTGTCTGGATCACTAAGCTGTCTCAATTTGTTGCTCAACCGCACAATTGCAAGCCCTGACACAAAGGAGGGAGGCAGGAGCACACAGCCTGAAGTGGAAAGGAAAGGGAAGGCCATGAGTCTTGGCAGCAGTGCACTCTTAAATTAGCTTAAACCAACCATGAAATCACACTTTTCAGTTGTCTGTCTTTTGTATTCTGTTCACTTGTTCAGGGTCATGTTGACTGTCAGATCTGAGACTGGCAAGGAATTCTACCCAATACGATACTGTTAGGATTCCTGCAGATTTCTTGTGGTCTTTCACTGCAGTACAGGGTACGAGGTTGTCTGGAACCCTTTTCAGGAGATTTTGACATTGGTGCATTTGGCTGTCTCATATTCTTAGCTGGCTTCAATCTCTTATACTGAAATATAGTTATAGTTTTTCAGTTTACCTAAAAAGATACTTGGATGAATGATCTGTGAAATACTGGAGGTCAGACTGGATGATATGTTGGTCTCTTCTGTCTATATACAACTGTTCAGATGATAAAATTGTAGTAACTTACAGTGAAGTGGAACAGAACTTTAAAATACTCTCTTGGCTTTGTAGCAGAAAGACATTATGCAAATTCTTTCAACTTTTATGTGTAGCACTCTGCTACACTCCCAAAAAATTGTAGGAAATCCAGGGAGGTTAAAGTTCAAGCATGCGCACCCCTCAATTCAACATACACTGCTCTCTTGGTAACTTGAGCAGTTGTGGCAATAGCTTAACTTTTGACTTTGTAGCAACTGTGAATAATATTGGAAGTCTTGCAGGAAGAATCTTGCCTGTGAGCCATGATGTGCGGGACCTGCATTTCAAACTGAAATTATGTCAATGACTTCTGTATTTCCTCTTGAGAAATACAGACCTTAAAATAGTTGGAAACTGAGGGGTGCCAAAAAGCTGGAGCCGAGGTGAACAATTTTCACCTAACTGCATCCTTATTGCTCCGGTTCTGTCCTGCAGACCTGTAGAAGAGTGTGTCCTGTAAAATGCCCTGCAGGAGAGGGGGAAATTGAGGTGAATTTACAGTGCCTTCGGTTTTTCAACTTATCTCCAATTTTCCCATTTCTGTAAATAATTTCAAAATTTTAGGACATTGAAATGACGGCTGTAAAATATCTTACGTTTTAGGCAGTATGGCATAAATTTTCCCTTCCTGAAAGTAATAAACTGGTCACATAGCTGTACTGAAACTCACTTTATATAATGAGATGATACTCAGCTTGTCAGCCAAAAGCAAAATTTAATGACTTTATATGACAGTCCTAAAACTTCTTAACTTTACAGCAGGGTCGTTTGGCACTGCTGTAATGAAATTAAACTAAACCAGGATCCCATAGAGCATTCCCTATAATTAGAAGCGTGGTGGGGAAATTTCTTGATGTAGCCTGTTCTGTTGCACCATGATGTGGTACCTACTAAGACAGTTTAAATAGTTAAACTTTGGTAACTTTCTACTTACAGTAAGTCTGTATATGTTCACAATGTTGTTACTTTAAAAGTTGTTCTGTTCTGTTTTCTTGCAGTTTTCACCATTCCATGCAACATTACTGGCCTCTTGCTCCTATGATTTTACTGTGAGGTACAGTGGTTTTTTTAATTGGATAAAAATGGAAAGATAACCTATTTTAATGTGACTTGCAACAGAAAACAGATCTAGAGTGGACACACTGAACTGTAGTTAATGTTGCTATCGGATTTTTTTTGTCTCTTCATAAGCTGTGTTGAAAATCTATGGGTTCTTCACTTAAAGGCGAGCTCAGTCACTCTTCTGACTATCTGCTCTGACAAATGCTTTCTGTAATCCTTTTCACATCATTCTGCTGAACATAGTTGCATTCAGCTGTGATAGTGTCTGATAAGAAGGTAATAACCTCTTAAATGAATGTAGGTGGATGACTTCATGTCTTTCTGTGACATATTTTTATTTAATCTTTTTATGAACAATTTTTTGTCCTACCAGTATCTGAGGAAGCTGTAGTATCGTTCCACAGTGTGTATGCTGAAGTTCTTTAGACAGTACTTCTGCAAGTTCCCCTGGCTGCCTGGTATATCTGATAATGCTGAGGATTTTATGGTACAACAGATTTAAAGCTCGTTAGAAGTCCTAAAGAAGTTTGACATTTAATTTTATAACATGGACTGAATATAGTAGGCCTCACCTGTGGGAGATGTTTTTTCTTTGAGGTACTGAGATGAAGGAGCTGCAGGAGATGAGCAGGCTGCATACCATCAAACATAGTGAAGACAGAGCCCAAATCCCACAGTGCAATGAAGGAGGGACAGTTGAGAGACTATGTTTCAAGCAGTTAGAGGATAAGGATAAAGACTCCTGTGAGGAGGGAGGCTGGAAACTTGTGACTTCTAACAGAAACTGGAGCTAGAGAACAGATTTAGTGCCCTGGAAATGGGTGAGCAAGAACAAGCTCAGTCTGGGGAGGTGTCGGAGTCAGCTGAGCCTGAATCAAGTGTCTGCACCAAAAGAAAAATGCGCATCATCACTGGACGCTGTCTCCTGCTGCATTCCCTCTTCAAGTTTTGTTGCTTCCCTTGGGTTGAGGTCCAGGAGGTTGTGGAGAGACTGCTAGGGTTTGTCCAGATTCAGAACACTGCCTTTTCTCACTTACCTGTGTTGGTTCTAATGTTACTGAAATAGGTGACCATGAATATATCAAGAGTGGCTACATGGCATTGGGAGGCCCAGGTGGTGTTTTCCTTGATCCCAGCAGTGAAGGAGAGAGGTTCACGTAGGAGAGGACATCTCCAGTGAGTCAACACTTGGCTGCATAGCTGTTGTCACAAGCAGGGGTTTGACTTTTGCAACCACAGGGTCCTCTTTTAAGTGATTGGGTACTGTGAGGCAGGCATAAGCTCCATCTGACAAAGCGGGGCAAGAGCATCTTTGCCAACAGGCTTGCTAACCCAGTGAGGAGTGTTTTAAACTACAGATACCAGGGCAGAGTGACCATAAGCTGAAGAGAACTGAAAGCGTGAGGCTCAGAGAGAAGTGTGGGAAATAGCATAATGCCAGAGGCTTTTGCAGTTTCCCTGTGAAAGCAGCCTGACACCTCCATATGGCAGAGGATACAAATGGGGAATTAGAAGTCCATGTGCCTCAGCAGAGCTGTGGCCTCTTGGGGATTATAGAGAGATGGTGGGCCCACTCACAAAACTGGAGTGCTGCAATGGATAAAGGTTCCTCAGGAAAGAGAACCTTCCCTAAGTTTGTTACTGTTATTCTTTTGCTTACTGTAATAAGGGGCAGAGCCTTGCCAGTGATATCCACTGGCTTGTGGTTGGTGCCAGTTGCTGACAGTGTAAGTCCTGTGATGTCCATATGTACATAACTTTCTAGACTGCTGTACCAGCATTCTGTCTTACATAAAAGTGCTTAATTTTATTTATGTTTACAATGCACTTCTCACAGTGGTCTGTGGAAGGTTATTTATGGGTTCTTACTTAACGTCCTTTAGTGATGCAGTGCCAGCTGGTTTGCAGCCTATAGTTTCTCAAAAGGCTTCTAGGTCTAAAATAAAAAGTGGTAATTGGTTTCTTCCAGTGGCCTTGTCTGAGCAATGAGACTAATAATCAGCATGCTGATGCATTGAAGTGACTTGATTGTGTTGTCATGCTCTTCCCATTTTTGACACCAACTATATATTCTTCAGGTTCGGCACTAATGCGCTTCATGCAGTACTGAAGTCTTGTGCAATTTCAGTTCTGACATTTTCATATGTGGAAACTGTCAGTAAAGATGAGGAGAGCCCCTAGCTCGTATACTGGGGTGTCTGTAAATGCAGAGCTTGGGGACCTTTTCACAAAATGCCACTCTAGGCATTATTTTTCCGTCCAAACAGTTACTACTTGTGTTTAGGGACAGAGGGCAGGGTTGAAGAAATGAAATACACGTTTTTAGCAGTTTTGTAAAACTATTAGTTTCTGGGTTTGGTATGAGTGAACAAATAACAGAGAAGGCCATGTGAAAGTCTTCAGAAAATGTGGCACAAGCAAAATATTCTGTGTAATGGAGGGAACTTCTTACCGCCACACTTTGGGGACATCTCTCTTAAAGAATATAATATGATGACTGTGTTGTAATTCTACCACATACCCTGTTATGTCATTTACAGGAAGGAATGTAGCTCATGGTAAGAAGCAGAGTTCACTTAGAAACGTTCAGAGTTTGACTGGATGCACCATGCACGTGTGGACATGACTATATACATGCATATACATACACTTCAATTTAAGAACAAAGATACTGGATAAATATATAAGAGATGAAAGAAAAGTAGGGATTCCAGTACATGGTATTAATTTTGGATCTTGTTGAATCTACTTAAGGCCTGTGACTTTTTAGCCACATTTGATAGTAATTCATAGAATAGGATGGTATGGTAGACCTTTAAAAACAGATTCATCGATACAAGCAGTGTTATTTCAATAGCAGCTTAGTTATGATAATGTTCTTTCATTTTCTTTAACAGTTCTGTTTGAAGCTCAGAATTGTCTGTGAGCATTAACATATAGTAGATAACTGGATACCGCATATCTTACTGTTTAAGCTCTGTAATCTTAAATGTTCCTGAAGCTTTATAGTTTAACCAAACAAACGCAAATCTTGGATAAGATTACCAAACTATCATGTAAGAGGCAGGGGTTTTGTTTGTTTCAGGTAGAACAGATATTTTAGCGCATAATAACAACTGGCTATCTAAAAGCAAAAAATAGTAGGTTGAAAGCGAAGTTAACAATGCTTAGCTTCATCCTTTGCAAATAGTAGAATGATTGCATGTGTGCACTATAGTCAAGCTACTAAACAGAAAACCAGTTCGCATGCCAACTTCATACCTTCTTTTTCTTAGTCCCAGTATAGATTTGAACTTGAGATTTTACATTCTTGGGTGTAATGATTTGGATTTAAGCCCTGTCTGGTAAATGCCTCATTGAGACAGGTTTTTTTCTATACCATTTCCTTAGTCTTTGGAAGAGTTCAGGAAAAATGTAGGTTAATTAAAGAGCAGTTTTAATACAAATGAATAATTTAAAATGCCAGGAAATGCACACAGTACTGCAACATTTCCAGGACTTGTTTAGGTCTGCATGCATGTTCTTAAACCTTATCTCTATTAAAATTCAGTTTGAAAGAACATCAGTGTCATCTCTTACTGGAATCACTATTTTATATTTTTGAACTCTCTGCAGTATAAAAAAAAAAAATAAAAAAAAAAAATCTTGGTGCATTAGGCACAGACAGCGCTCACCAAAATCTAAACAGAAGATCTGATAAATTGTAGAACTTCTTTGAGCTGGTATCAGGCCAGATCTTGAAATGCATTCACAGAAGCTTGCCTCTGAGGCCTGGGTTCTTGTATTTTTTAAATTCACTGGCATTTTCCAGCCTGCACATGCTAGTTTTCTTTGAAATAACTATTACGAGAAGACATTTCTCTTAAAACTAGGAAAGGATTGGCCGCAGGAGCTACTCATCAAATGAGGCAACCTCATAAATAGATTAATATCTTTTGTCTATGAAAACAAATTTTCTGGTGCTATGAATAGCATTATAATGCTGAAGAATACAGCAAAGGGATATTTGTATTTTTTTTCTTTTTCATTTCTCTTAACAAACAGGTCTGTGTAAGTGTTAAACACTTGTAATTAAAACCTTTAGGTAATTATACTTGAATATCTAACTATGGCAGCATCTGAATTTTTTTTTCTTATGGGAAGTGCATCTTTTTTCTTCTAAATAACTCCTTTTTACTTTTTGGTTGTGAAGCTATCTTTTCTCTTTGTCACACAAATACATTTAAATCTTTCTCTACAAAATGTATCCTGTCTGTCTGAAAGGCAAAGTTAGGGTTTTTTTGTGGACGGATGAGGAAATAGAAGTATTGAGAGAGACCACACATACCTACAGTATTACCTGTATGTTAATGACAACCACTTCTGTATTTCTCAGGCATCTGACTTGCCCCCTTGCCCAGTGCTTGATGAAGAGTGGGACATGTGTCGAAGTGAACTGAAGCTCCAGTCTAGAATTGTGATACTAAATGATGCGGAATATCTAGAAGCTCTGATGAGACCATATATGTCCCTCAGTTAGGGGTTTGCATGCCCCTTAATTCATGTTTTGGGGAGAAACCAAGGAACAAAGAGTAAGCTGGGTAACTTTGCTTTCATAACTACACTTAAATTACTGTGTATCACCAGAAATGAAGTTGTTACTCTTGTACGCCAGCTAACCCGTATAGGCTCACCTCATCGTCCTTCAAGTTTAGAGCAGCACATGATGCTGCATCTTGGGCTGCACCTTGTATTGATTTAGTGTAAAAGTACTCAGAAAGGCATGTACTTGCCTAAATGGAGTTTCTCACTTGTGTTTCTTAAATCAGATTGAACTTTTTAGTGACAAGAAATATCTTTATTTTGTGAGCGTGCCCTGTCTTTCAGGCCACTCTGTTTCTGGTTTACAGAATCACAGAATCACAAGGGTTGGAAGGGACCTTGGGAGATCATCCAGTCCAACCCCCCTGCTAAAGCAGGTTCACCTAGAGCATGTTACACAGGACTTCATCCAGGTGGGCTTTGAATATCTCCAGAGAAGGAGACTCCACAACCCCCCTGGGCAGCCTGTTCCAGTGCTCTGTCACCCTCAGAGTAAAGAATTTTTTCATCATGTTCAACTGAAACCTCTTATGTTTCAGTTTGTACCCATTGCCCCTTGTCCTGTCGCTGGACACCACTGTAAAGAGACTGGTTCTGTCCTCATGACAATGGCTCGATGTCCGGATGGAGATCAGTGATGAGTGGTGTCCCTCAGGGGTCTGTACTGGGACCGGTGCTCTTTAACATCTTCATCAATGACTTAGACAGCGAGATCGAGTGCACCCTCAGCAAGTTTGCGGATGATACCAAGCTGAGTGGTGCAGTTGACACACCAGAAGGAAGGGATGTCATCCAGAGAGACCTGGACAGGCTAGAGAGGTGGGCCTGTGTGAACCTCAACAAGGCCAAGTGCAAGGTCCTGCACCTGGGTTGGGGTAACCCCCAGTATCAATACAGGCTGGGGGAAGAAAGGATCGAGAGCAGCCCTG
>NW_009260493.1:6519327-6542559 GCF_000687185.1 Egretta garzetta | reverse complement strand
GTCACCCTCAAAGTAAAGAAGTTTTTCCTCATATTCAACTGAAACCTCTTATGCTTCAGTTTGTGCCCATTGCCCCTTGTCCTGTTCCTGGGCACCACTGCAAAGAATGATTCTATGATTCTATGACATCCACCCTTAAGATATTTGTATGTGTTGATGAGGTCCCCTCTCAGTCTTCTCTTCTTCAGGCTGAACAAGCCCAACTCTCTCAGCCTTTCCTCGTAGGGGAGATGTTCCAGTCCCTTTATCGTCCTAGTTGCTCTCCTCTGGACTCTTTCTAGGAGTTCCTCATCTTTCTTGAACTGGGGAGCCCAGAACTGGACACAGTACTCCAGGTGGGGTCTCACCAGGGCAGAGTAGAGGGGGAGGATAACCTCCCTCGACCTGCTGGCCACAATCCTCTTAATGCACCCCAGGATACCATTGGCCTTCTTGGCAACAAGGGCACACTGCTGGTTTAGGATCTTTGGTTGATATCTCGATAGAATGATGGTACAGATATGTTCTCAGATTGACTTTAAGCACATGATGATGATGAGAGTTATTCTCAAATCATTGTTTGGAGTAAAGTATTAAAGTTACTGGTCAGTTTTGCAGATTTGAAGATCTTCAAAAGCAGAGGGGATGATATGAAGGCTAATAACTAGTTGTTCTTAAAAGTTATTCTGTTATATTGTGGCAGAAGAATTGAAAAAAACCTAACTTGCAACCTGCCATTTTATTTACAGAAAAATGTCTGTACAGGATTTCAACTCACATGTGTAATAAGAAAAAATAGTGGTGCATATGCAGTTCTGTTAGAGTAGGGCCATAAATGTGTAAGTGGTGTGCTTTGTTTTCCCATACAGTGCATAGGAAGTAAACTAAGAAGTTAGCATTTCAGCAAGAATTACTTTGAAATAAAGCATGTAAGTTGAGTCCTTAGGGAAGAACTGTGCTTCTGGAGCAAACTCAAAAGTAAAACATCTTTCAGAATTACTTTTTTGGATCCTCTTCCATTTGATTTGGCTCTCAAGCAATTCTTCCTCTTTTCTTTGATGCTTATGGAAGATAATACTTGGAATAAAGACTTTCTTCTATACCTGAGCTGCTTCATAATGTTGATACTTTACTGGAACTGTAATGAAATTATCTCTTAAGGATATTATGTGGAAATAGTTAGATGTCCCCAGTTAATGCCTGAAGTAACAGCATTGCCCTGATTGGCCTTTATCCAGAAGTAGCTTGACACTTAAGTTCTGCTCAGACAGAAGTTTTCCTAGTTTGCAGGAGGAACTTTTACAGGTAGCTATCTTTGCACAGGGATTAGAGAACAAGAGCAGGAGAATGAATTGTGTGATACATGTGTAGTAAACTAACACTGACTTCTGGGTTGCTCTTGAAAACTTCTTTGTTATATACGTCCATTAACTACTGTGACTTGTGCCTGATGCGATTGCAGTGCACGGTGGCATTAGTCATTAGCAGCCTCTAAATAGCTGATTCACACCAACCTAAAAATACAATGCATGAAGACATCTTCTGTTTGAAACCTAAAAGCAGTAGTAAAGCTTTCATGCATAAGTATTTATCATAAATATTTTTTTTGTTCCCCAGAAGGAAATGGACTTGAGGAGTTGTGTTCTTTGTGTTTCCATCTGTGCAGTTTCCCTGAATTGTTTCCTGAAGTAGTTTCTGAACCTGTTGAAAACTTAATTAGATTTGACAGGAAAGTTGTCTAAATTTAGTAAGCTTCTACAAATTTAATGGAAACTCATGAGCATACAAGAGAAGGAAATCTGAAGTATTACCTTAAGGAAGGCGAAAGATGTAGCATGGTTTCACCACCTGTCTAATCTGCTTGCTGATCTGCCAGCTCCTCAGTGTGCAGCAACAGGCTGCCACAGCACATGCATTGTACGACCCTGTACAGACACTGGAACCTGAAATGATGCTTGCTGCCTTTTTGTCTCCAGCCAGTGGTGAAGGTGCAGGGGCAAGAGGTAAGGGTAGAGTGGGGAGGAGGACATGGTAGGAGATAGGTAGGAGCAACTATATTAGGGGTTGGTAAAAGTGTTTTGGTCAGGGAGATGTACATAGCAAGAGAGATCTCCGTGATATTGCTACGGGTGGTATAAAGTACAAAATCCGTAGGATGACAGGCTTTTTCTCTTCGCATAATGACTTGTTTAGAATAAGCAGTCCACTTGCAATGTACATGCAGCTTATGAATGCATGTGAAATACCCATGAAACAAATAAGAAACTATCAAGAAATGAGGGAAAAGGTATACTTTCAACAGTTCCAGTGAAAAAAAAGTTTTAAGAAAATGCCCTTATATAGGTTGCAGGATGTCTATAGTCAGTGCAGATGTGACTGCAGTTTTAAGTGCTAGTTTTAATTTAAATAATATGGGTAAAAATGGCAGTTCCATTTAAGCAGCACACCTCTGGTTGTACAGGCCTAATGTACAATGGACCCTAAAAGTGTATGTGGTTGTCTGGCCCACTGTTGAAGTTAATGCTGCCAAGTGCATAGATACTCTTACAATTGAAGTAATGCAAGCACACCTATTTGTGCTGTGAATGCATCTTTGGTTTGCTGTACAGCTATCCTGCCAGGGCAAACACTGTCTTAGAACCCACATTGTGCTTTAAGTCTTCAGAACGCGATGGGTGTTCACTCTGAGCAAAATATTGTCAACATGCTAGTTTTGGAAGCTGGGCTATGGATAGTGGGTTTTGCTTTGGACTGCAAAGTTGTTGTGAGAGCCATCAGTAACTTGTCATCAATGTTTCTCAGTCCTAAGACTGTACATTTTTTTGGACTTCAGTAATTATTTTTATATCAAAACCCCAAAAGTCCCAAACAGCCTGTGGAACTTGAACTAAGTTGCAGTACTCTTAAACTCTATACTGCTTCTGACTTTTTACAAACACGACTCCACAAAACAAACAGCAAATTGTCCTACTATTTTTAAAATTGATCAGAAAGTCTTTTCTAAGTTTTTGTTCATGTGGATCTGAAGTTGTCTCCTTTTAATCTTAGTTTTCAGTTATGAGCATCTGTCTTTCAAGAGTTAGTAGAGAGCTAATGTGGTAAGGAAGGCTACCACCATTACTTGGAAACAATAAGATTTGTTTCCTTACCTTCTTATGAACAAATGTGGGAGGATGAAAATGCTGAGATGGTCTTCTGCATCTCTCTCCTGCAAAATAAGTTGTTTATCTTAGATCTCAGGTACTAGGAAAAAGTTAAGAGGGTTGTTGCTATGGCATAGCCATTGTGCTGATACCACTCTGCTCATTTATGAAGGAAATAACATCTACACGTTAAACAAACTGACCCCGCTGGTTCCAGTGTTTGCTATTTTACCTGAATTGGTTTGAACATACAGTGCTTTCATTGTAGCTGGTCTGATAATGCACTGTTCTTATTAAGTATTGTCACTTTTCCCAATAGGAGCAAGGCAGAGACACCTCTGCGATTGTTACAGAAGAAATAAAGCATATGATTGACTACTGTGAGAAAATTCAAGCGGTAGAAAATTTGATTACAGCTGCCAGCCCACAACATGTGCTGTGCTTTGCAGCCTATGGACTTTTCTAAGCTGTATATACAACACAAAAAAGAAAAATCTTGCTTTTGTGCCATCACATGGTGTCTTGTCAGTGTGTTATTATCTGAAAGTTCTATTCCTGAATCCATTTTTCACGACTGAGATTTCTTGTACCTATACTTTCATCCTATCTTCTCTTTTCGCTCTCTTATCCTTGCTGTTAACTGCATTGATGGACATTGCATCTAACGTGGCAGTAGCTGGGAGAAGTAGAGCACCAGAAATCTATTTTCTAAGCATTTATATTAACAAGGGCCAGAAAGAAAAATTGCTTTTTGAAATACGAATTAGTGGAATAAACTGATCTTTGTAGTACAAATTATTAAATCATAATACTAAATTCTGTTTTACAGGAACACAGTCTCAAAGTTGAAACTGGGAATGACCAATATCTCTAAATGAACGTGTAGTTTTCAGTAAATAAAGACCCCATAGTGAACAATACAAAAAAATGAGAAAAATCGTGAATTGTGCTAATGTCTCTCAGGGATAAAAGTACCCAAACATCGAGAAATACAACAAGAGTATTCTAGCCTACATTTTGTTCTAATAATGTCCCAACGGCTGCTCCTTGGTGCCAACTTTGATCTCGGTTTCTGCGACAGGAGACAAAGATGGTTTTGCCCAGTGGGGTTTAATTTATGCAAATCAGCAGATGGTTTTGCGGGAGTATGAGTTGTTATGTTTCCTAAGTGGATGAGTTTGCTTTTTTTAAATACCCTGGCAGCAACAGATTTGTCAATATCTTGCATTATATTTTTGAAATGGCCTTTCAATTACTTTAATTGTGGTTTGTTTGATTCCACCCCCCCACCCCCCCCTAGATTCTGGGACTTTTCCAAGCCTAACCCTTTGCTGGAAACAGTCGAGCATCATACTGAATTTACATGCGGACTGGATTTAAGTCTTCACAACCGTGGTCAGGTAAGAGCTGGGATGAATTTACTTTTCACTTGCCTATTATAGCCACTGTGGTCATGGCTGGACTGCAGGGCTCAGATCCTGAATAAGAGGCATCAGATTGCAGAAAGCTTCTGCAAGTGAGTCTGGCTGAATGCTTATTAAATAAAACTTACTTCAGGTCCATTTTTATTTTTAAAGCAGTTACTTGCATTGGGTAGGAGAGGAGGGCAGGACAGACAGAATTGCAAAGTCAGATAGCTGAAAGCCATGGTGAAATCGGGGAAAATAAGGTAGCTTTGTTTCAGAAGGAAGAGTAATAGAGAAGGGCCTAAGATGCCAAGCTGAGACACAGAGCTTTCTTCCATCTACTTAGAATGTCGAGTTGGTAGTGTCACACATGATACCTATGCTTTGTTTGTCATAATATTTGGAGTGCTAGAAGAGGCCTAATATGTAGTTAGAATTCTAAAATCCTCAGCTGTTGATGTAAATAAGTGGAATCCATTTTATCAGGGGCACTTATTTATGTGCTGCTTGTGGTAGGATTCTCCTCTGCTCCTGTTCTACAATCATTTCTGTTTTGTAAACAGAGGATTGCTGTTTGTAGTATGAACTGTTTCTTCAGGCAAGAAAGGCAGAAAAACTAAAGCTAATTATTTGCTTTAAAACGAGCAAGCCTATAGTTTTCACACAGAAATTACTGTCACTGAGTTTACCATAACTAATGCACTATTTAATGTGCCACGGTTATCATTTGCATCTAGATTCCTTTCTAAGTCACAGTGAAATTAATTTTTTACCCCAGATAAAAATGGCTTGTAACATCTGTGTTGAAATTCTGATTGGACAAAGCAAATAAAACCATTGTAATTTCTGCTACTGATGAAATGACACAGGAGAAAGGTGTAAGTTTGGCAAAATACTTAGCTTAATGCATGTGGAACCGTTCCAGCCAAATGCTAGCTTGGAGAGTTTCCTGCCTCGTTGCTTGTTCCCTTAATTCTGTTGCCTCAGAGGTGCTGCAGTAACTGTTCACAAGGCCATGCTGTGAACCATGTAGGGGAATTTGTAAGGCTGAAAAAAATTCTCAAGTTTCAGTTTATTTTTCATCGGGGAAGGGCAAGTATAACTTAAAAGCCTATTGCTGGGAGTTAAAACCTCATCCCAAATGAGCTCATAGGTATGATTCTGGTTGAATTGGGTCCAGAGGGAGCAGCAAGCATAGTGTAGTACACTAGGGCCATATAGTGCTACATCACTGCAGTTCTCTGAGCCCCATTCAGCTTTCCATGAATTTGATGTGGGTTGTGCCATGGATCTAAATGAGGCAAGAAAATTTTTGTTCATTTTCTGTTGAGGATGTGCTTACATTGTGATTATAAGCCTTTTGCAAAGCACCCTGTGTGTTACAGAATGGGTCTCGGGGCACGGTGTTTCTGACTGTCTGGCTAGATATGACTTATCTTATGATTTATCTGTCAAGCTTGAAGTTGCTGCTATGTGGATATTCTTCCTTTTCTGACTGCAATGTATGGAATAGCCTTCTTGGAGCAAGGCCAAGTAAATGCTCACTGATGATAGATAACGAATTGAAAGCAAACAGCTGCACGTGCACTTGTATGTTGGAAAAAGGAAAATGATGGTGTGCATACCCATCTGCATTAGGGCATGCATGCATCCAGGTGGTACTTTTCCACACAGAAATTCTACAAGTCCGATGATGATGCACAAAATATGTAAATCTGGGGTACATATCCATATATGCTGCATGCCAATGTGCCTTCCAGACAGAAGTTCAGCATCTGCAACAGCTTTAATACTCCTCTGTTTTCTTCTATTGGGTTGATTTAATGTATTGTGAAGGTTGGATATTATAGCAACACAAAATGTAAACATTCTGGTTTTTAAAGGAAGTTTAAAAAACTGTGATTAGAATTAAACTGTAACTGCAAGATAAAGAATAAACACTTACTGAATAGTTGCTTCCAGTATGAGCACTCGCAGCCTTTCCCTGGCTTCTACATTGATCCAGCAAAGATTATTTGCTTACATTTTATGCTGCCATTCCCAATGTAGGTTGTCTTCATGTCTGGTCTCTATCAAGACCTGATAATGAGCCCCATTCATTGTTGTTTTTCATGCATTTGTATGATTTGTGATTTTCACTGTGTGCTTTATAAGGAGTTACAACCTGAGATCTGAACTGCTTCTCTCCTCCATGCATGCAGGGTACTTTATTCATAATGGACAAGCTATTAATTTATAGTCAAATTAAGTACCATTCTGGTCATTAACCTTTGCTTTCGTTCTAAATGATGTTTTTGTTGTCTAGCCAGACGATATTTTCTTTGGCTTTGCCCAATGAACTTCAGCATTTTTGAACTATCTTTTACATGTCAAGGGAAAACCAGTCTGTACTTTTTCAGAAGTGTTCAGAATAGATTCTGTGATTAAATATCTGATCTAGGAATTACAAGACATTCCTGTGGAAGTGATGGAGCTTTGAACAGAATCCACAGGCAGAGAGTACATACATGCAGGCAAGCTGGTTCTTGTGCAGTGTCCTTCTAAGGGGAGGCAACATGTGGGAGAGGGATCGGGTCATAAGGAATGGGGCGCCACTTCTGAAGCTAAGTATTAGCTAGATGAAACGGAAAACTCCTTTGTGCTTAATTAAGATTCTGATATCTATTTGGGGGTATCTGCCTCTACATAAAGTAAGAGTTTGTTGAAAGCTTTGCATTTTAATAAAAACAGCTGTTGTTTGGTTTGGGATTTTTTCCACTGTAATGTTGGTGTCAGGTTCATAGCAATTTCAGACAACTAACAAACAAACTTTCGGGTGCATAGAAAAATGTGCATTTTACAGTGCAAAGCATTACCAGAAATTATCCTCATGATATTCAGGGTATTTCTCTGTTAAGCTACAAGTGCTGATGTGAGAGTTTGCAAGGCAGGTTGTCTAGGAGAAAATACTCCCAACTCCAGCTTTCAGCCAAAGTAGCTTTGGCATGCACAAGAACAGTGAAAAGACCCTAAGCACCAAAAATCTTTTAAATTGTAGCTGAACAAGTCCAATTACCTTGTCAGCAGTATTAAGACTATGCAGTTTTTTAAATCAGAGACGATAATTCTTTTCAAAGTTTGGGGATAAGAAAAACAATTGAAGCTTGCTCCTTTCTATATGCACTGGGTAGGTATAGGATGTATGTAGAGACTATGAAAATGGTAATCAGCTATATACTATTCCTTGCTAGGGGCTGGTAATGCTAAGCCATATATTGGAATTGTACTCAGTAGCTCTTTGGATTTCTTATTTCTCTCCTGATACTTACTTTCCCTGCATGCGATCTCTGAATGTTCTGATGAATTAAAATATAATGCTTCTTTAAGCCTAGCTCTTACTGGGGTTTTGCTGTACTTACTACAGCATATAAGCATGAATGTCACTTCTTTTGGTATAATTTGTGCAGCTTTATTTCAAAGTAGCCTTTTTCTGCTGTTGTAGTTTGAATGTGATATGGCAGTCATGAATTAATTTTAAATGTCTTCTAGGTAATCCATCAATGACACAGATAAAAAGTAGAGATACTGTGGACATTCACGTCTTGTCTTGATTCTGAACTTATTTCAATAAGTATATAAAGAACAGAAAATAGATATGTACCATGACTTTCTTTAAATCATGGACAAAAAGTACCCAGCCCTTTCTGTTGTAGTTCTAAAGCTGTATTTTGCTTAACACAAATGTAAGAAAAACTGAGGCTCTGAATTTTGTCTGAAAACCTTTCTCAGCATACACCTCACGTCTGTTCTGAACTCTGAAAAGCAGCCAGTGGAAAGTATAAATTAATGCTTTCCATTGAGCCAGGCTTTCTATCTTGTTGCTGAGAACAGGAGTAAGAATCTAATGGGAATGGGAGAGGAATCTTTCGATTTCTCTGTACTACAGTATGAACAATGACATTCCTAAATTGCAAGGATATGTGATTTTCAACAGAAGCGATGGCAAGTGTTGTAGTGGCTTAGAACACTTGATACGTGAACAGCACATTAGACATCTGTGACGTGCCAAATCAGAACAGGACTTCAGTGATAAACAATACTGAGGTGCTCCCTTTGGAAATTAAAATTGTTCTGCACCAAACGAGGATAAACCAAATGTCAGTTCTCTAGTCCAGAGTCATCTGTTACCTGAATGTGTGTTAAAGTCTCATTTTTAGAATAACTTATGTACAACACAAATAGTGATCGCTTAAGATTTTCTTTTACTGTGGATGTGTGTGTTTGGATGATAATTGTACTACAAATGGGCAGCTATCTGTCTAAATAGCTGTTTGTGTTGACACAGCTTGGGACGCAAACTTGTTTTCTATAGCCCCCTGTGTGGCTGCACCTCCTTGTGTAAATATTCCCCCAGAGTAGATTAGTTCACATAAAACTGGTTTCTCTTACATCATCAAAGCAACTGGAGCTCTGGGATGCATCACTGCAAGAAAGGGCCTGGCCACAGTTCTTCTGTATTGAATTTGGAGATGGTGAGGGGTGATACAGCAATACACACATGATATACCAAATAATATGGAGACGGTGGTAATACCAGTGCAGTACCCTTGAAACTAGTCTTGTGCTCTGTGTTACACTGCCCTTGTGATCCAACTTCCCTGAACCTCCACTTTCTTCTTCCTAAAGCTGCAGGGCGTCCCCAGCATGTTGTGCCATACCACAGTCTGCTCCTTCCTTCCACCTGGCCAGAGGCAGTTAGAACTGAGCGGAGGTGCACGCTTTTTGTAGCATCGGTCTGTCAATCCCACGAAACATTGCCGTACTGATGGTATCATGACTTTTCTTACGGCATCAGTATTGCTACAGTTTTAAAAGCTGTAATTTTGTACTAGTTGGAGGGAGGTCATAGCCAGGCTGTATACACTTGAGCTGCATCCCCTGAAGGTAACTGAAACCTAGTTCTAAATTCTTCCAACTTTATGGAGAAATTTTTGATCATCTGTCAAGTTTTGGTGTACAGGTTTGTTCTGCTACCTGTTTTCTATGTGCAGCTTGTGCAATGTGCCACGTTAGCTACGCCAACACAGCATGCCAGAGAAGGAACAGGAGAGGGGGTGCTGAAGTTGGCTTAACCTGTATAGCCAAATATAAATGCAGAAGACGTCCTTAGTGAGGCTGTTTTGCTATGTATTTTGCTGTTCATTTAAATTAATTTTTCACCCTCAACAGCCCAGAGATGTTGACTGTTTCATATAAAAGTGGAGTTACATCTTGTGGAAATGTACAGAAAAGCAGTGACTTTCTCTGCTTTTTTTTCTTCTGATCACTTGCTCTTATCTTTTACACTTAATTGCCAAGGAACTGATAGCTTCCACACAGCTGTTGTGGCTATCACACTGCTATAATTATATCACTATCTGTACTTCATTTTAATCTCTCCTTATGGTCCTTCTCCAGGATGCTACTAAAGTTATGCAGTTAGTGATCCTTTGAGATAAAAAGATCCTACAGCATCTGTTCTTTTACTTAATTTCAGAGTGGATTTTTGCATGGAAAGATCAAATTTAACCAGCTGCAAATGTTAAACCAATTTGAACTCCTTTACAAGAGTTGGAGGGGCATATGTCAAAGCTAGCCATTCATGAATAATGGTCACTCATCCTAAGGTGTTTGGAAATGTTGCTATCAGGCATCACAATTCTGTAAAAGCTGCAAGTGTCCAGAGAGGAGAATGCATGTTAATTTTGATTCTGAAGTACTGGGAAGAGGTGGGAGGCAGCAGTTTCTCAATAAATGTGTTGCTTGTGCATTGTATTTGATTC
This sequence comes from Egretta garzetta, assembly GCF_000687185.1. Taxonomy (NCBI): domain Eukaryota; kingdom Metazoa; phylum Chordata; class Aves; order Pelecaniformes; family Ardeidae; genus Egretta; species Egretta garzetta. The sequence continues at coordinate 6,532,230 of NW_009260493.1, read as the reverse complement.
AGTGACTTACAAATACTTGCTACTTCTGTGAGCCTCATCTTTTTTTTAGTCAATGTAGTGGATTTTGTTTCTTTTCTGCATGATCAATGAATCTGTTTGAAAAGTCCCAGTGAATTGCATTAATGAAACTCAATGGAAGATGACAGGATTTTGCAGTTGCTACTGAAAACATTGTTTGGCTTATGATTATCTGTGATTATATCCCTTAAAGGGGGCCTATAGGAAAGATGGGGAAAATCTTTTTAGTAGGGACAGCTGTGACAGGACAAGGGGTAATGGTTTTAAACTAAAACAGGGTAGGTTTAGACTGGATAGAAGGAAGAAGTTCTTTACAATGAGGGTGGTGAAACACTGGAACAGGTTGCCCAGAGAGGTGGTGGAGGCCCCATCCCTGGAAACATTCAAGGCCAGGTTGGACGGGGCTCTGAGCAACCTGATCTAGTTAGCAGTGTCCCTGCTCACTGCAAGGGGGTTGGACTAGATGACCTCTAGGGGGTCCCTTCCAACGCAAAACATTCTATGATTCTATGAAGGAAGGAACTTAGCTTAACTCTGAGCTGAAAAGTGAGTTTGAAGATGGAATAGGGTCAACAGAAAACACAGTTTCACTGCATGTAAATTGACAGCATTTAGGGTTACCAAGGCTAGTATAGGCACAGAAAGGCATTTTGCAGTTCCAACGTATCTTCTACAGATCTTATGATTGACTTTACTGATTAAAAACAGTCCTTGACAGTCTGGGGAGATGTCTTTCACCTTATCTGTAGAGTACAGAGGAATTGCTACAATTTCTGTGGAGATTCTAAGGATTTCTCTCCAACCTGCAACTCTCAATTTCCTTTACATCTTACTGATAAATGCACACTCAGAAGACTTGGGGTTTAGAAATCTGTAACACAACTACCAAGTCATCTTCCTGTTGCTCATGTCAGAGCAATGAAACAAATGTTGAGACAGCTCCCTGTTTTTTTAGATCAGTTCTTTGTGGCATATCTTTGCAATCTGAAAAATAATGCCCCTCAAGTGTTTTATCTTTTCTCTCCTTAAGAAAGAAATGGATTTCTTAAGCAGTATTTGGAACATCTGTTTCTGATAACCATAGTTTGACCCTTGATCTTTATAAGAAATTCTGGTCCTGGGTTTGTTTTATTCTGTCTTTACTGAAAATAATAATGAAATCAATGTGTTTTTCCAAAAGTAAATTAAAAAATGGTTGGTGTTGTTGCACATTGAAAATAAAAAGGTTTAATTTACAAGCTCACATTACTTTCAGTCTTGTGTACAGGTAGGCGTTGTGTGCAGTTCACCCTGGCAACTGTTGACCAAACAAAAGGCCACACCAGTGGTTTGGATTTGCTAGTACAAAATAGGTACTGAATGCATTTAAACTCATGCGTGCTCGATCCATTATGTATTTAACCAACCAGTTTTAATGATCACCTGTGAAAGTAATTTGATGAGTAGCAAACGTAATAGCTTACTTTATCTCCACTTAATCTCCATCCCACATGCTTACAGAGGATGCTCAGGACCCCTCAAAATACATAATAATGATATAGATAGACCATTAAATTCTGTATGAAAAGACACAGAAGATAAGAAACTAAAAGAGGAAGGGAAGCACAACATTAATGGAAGTGAAGAATTGAATACTTTTTCCGCTGTCTCTTCTACAGAAAAAAAAGACAGGTCTTATTAGTTTTATTTGAAAATGGGATGGGATGGAGAAGAGCTGAGAAGCTAAATGGGTCACTCTCGGACACATTTGCGTATTATCCTGTGATTTATTATGAGGACTCGGGAAGCTGAGTGGCACCAGGATACTTCCAGAAATACTCATCCAGAGAGCGCTGGACTTTCTTCTGATTAAAGCCCTTCGTAAAGGGGTTACTGAACTCAAAGTTTTTAGTTGTTCTTTTCAATGTATTTAATCTTGGTTAGGGCTTGGGAGTTTATTACGCCTTCAAATATTGAAAAAAGTTAGCTACTAACTTGGGAGATTTCTCTTGTTTTCTTGCTGCTTCTGAACAGTAAAGAGGCAGAACGTCACGCAGGTAATTGCACTGAACTGAATGGATTGCCCTCAGGTGCTGGAAAAGGTCTATATCTATTGCAGAGCAAGATGATTGCAATGAATAGGAAACTGAGGGCCTTTCAGAGGAGTAAATCAGTTAGTGAGTCAATGGAAATGGCTTTGATAAATGAATGGATGTCAATATTAAATCAATTGGTGGGAAACATTGTTATACTCTGGGACAAGGATAAACACTTCAATAAAATACAGGATAGCTGTTTCATTTGAGTTAAACTATGATTTTCTAGTCAAGCAATCAGCTTCCTGTGATGACTGCCGTTTTCTGTTTGCTTGTTGGCTTGCTTTTTGGTTTTACTTGAAGGGAAATACGGTGATCCCCATTTTATGTGCTTAGACTTGCTTAAATCTCTACTGGCAGATAACTTGGCATGATGTTTATTCTGCAGTAATAACGGTACAATACCCCTAGCATATGTACTAGAGTATTGCAACTTTGGTACTGAAATAAAAGCATTAGAGACAAGTAGTAAATGTAATTTTGTTAGACTGCTTTTGTCCCATATAGCTTTAGTTATAATTAAAATTACCAGGTTTAGAATGCTTTTTCTATTTGCACTATTTCCTGATGTAATTTACCGGACTGTATAAGGTAGAATATTCTTGTTTTACAGTTAAGCTCTAGTTATTCTCCTTTTCCTTGCAATTTCTGATAGTTAAAAGTTGCGACAGTAGAATTTTATTCTATAGTTACAAAAGCAATTTAGTATTCATAAGTGATAATGAAAATTGTATGGCATACAGGTGTCCAAAATATTCAATAGTATGAGGATATTATAATTCATACAGTTATTTGCAACTGAAATAAACTGGCTTCTACTCTGTTTGCGTGTCAGCTTAAAAAAAAAAAAGATGTAAATAATGCACATTCTACTGAAATGGGTGAGATTTGTTTCAATCTGAGAGTAAAATTTGTCCACAAGACAGTGGCCACTGTCACAGAAAGACAAACCTCCATGCCTTCGTGTTCCTAATGGCAAAGACTTTTATCAGGTACACAAACAATGTGTGAGCCCATTTTCAATTTTCCTTTGTCCTTCATCTTACCACAGGAGGATTTTATCTGCCTGTTAGAAACGTCATCTCATTGATCAAAATATAAACTCTAGGAACCTGTGGCTTTTTTTATGCCATATTTATTTACTGTGGTGTGCTGGATCAGCCCTCATCCTAATGGAATTCCTGCTGCTATTTTACTATTTAAGTTAAGTAGCATTTAGTTTATTAAAAGAAAAGTAGCCAAAGTGCTTTAAAATATGCATTAAAAGTGTTCATATGTCACACAAGAACTGACATTTCTAATTATTTTAAAGCACTTATATTCAGTATTCTACGTTCCCCTCTTCTGGGGAAAGGCATACAACGGTCATAAGAAAAAAGGCAAAATTAAAGACAGTATTTTGTAAACTGACGCAGTAGCTGCATGAGCAGGCACCTTCTTTATCCTAGGGTTCATTTTAGTCATTTGTATTTGAGGCAGTGATAATCTATGAGATACTGTAGAGGGGCACGTAGCAGCTGTCCATCGGTTAATGCTGGCTGCCACGCTGTTAGCTTACCGTTGTCCCCTTTCTTACAGTCTTGGCTGTATTTTGTAGAAAGTATTACGGAGAAATGGAAACGCTATTGCATTTTGCAATGCTGTTCCATGCTGTAGCGTCCCAGTTTGCCATACATTCCTGTTTGCTGTTCTCTGCATGTGTAATTTCATCAAGGTTACTGATACCAGTATTCCATTATAGACTTCCTGCTGCACAGGAGAACTTGATACACTGTTATTTGCTGTAGCTTTTATTTTCCTTTTGTTTGCTGGTTGTGTTTTCATCTTTCATGTGCTATCATTAAGTCAATGAGTTGGGCAAATTACTGCAAGTGATCCTTTTCAAACTCCCTTTTAATATCCCCTGTTTATTTTTAGTGTTGCTAGATTAAATGGTTCTGTAACTATATTTGTTCAGAGTCTACTTCAAGGATGCTAATTACATTGATAACAGGTGGGAATTCCCATGGGATTTTGTCCAAATGTTATCTCTGCTTCTTGCTTCTTTATGAAAGTAGAAAGTGTTGCCTATGGAAATACAGATATTGATCCAGAGCTGTGGAGAATATTAAAAAGAAGTGGTTTATGTGATTGCCAGTTTCTACATAGTGTTTAGCAGAGAACTCAAATTTTCCTTTTGGTGTGATTTGGGGGACTGCAATGCAGCAGAACATTAAATTACACAAAGCTCTATTATGTCGTATGAATAGACAGACACGTTGTCAAAGAGATTTTTTGATCCATTTAGATGTATGTGGAAAGCACTTCAAATAACTAAGTAGAACCAGCTAAGGAAGCCATAAAAATGAATAATAGTGCTGTATAGTAAACACAAAATGGGCTAATTATGGTCTGAAATCAAATATTGAAGTTGGATTTCCAAATTTTTACTGTGCAGCTGTTCATTCTGGCTCTAGAAGAGAACAGGAATTGCAGTCTGTAGCAGAAGGAAGCTTGTGCAGAGGATCCAATACTGTATCCTTTGTGATCCCAACTGGAAAGAACATTGTAAAGACAATGCAGGACAGATTCAGCCAGATTTACTGGCATATATTTGCAGGGCTCATCAGCTTTTTCTCTCTAGCTCTCTTTCTTCTTCCCTTTGCCTTAGTTCTTGTCTCCCACAGCCTTTTGTGAATATGTATTACAGGTCATCTACTTGAGTAATTGTTGGTGTGGTTAACCCTTTCACTTTGTTATCTAAAGTACATTATCAAATTATTTTCAAACCTAAAGTATTCTGTAGCAGTCTTCTGTGGAATCTTGTTATTTATTAAAATCTTTTAATGCTATAGAATTAGGTTAGCCTTCTGGTTTTGTGATTTTGGGTTCAAACCAGCATCTAGAATAGAGCTTGGGACTTGCAGTTCAGAAAAGTTTCGGTTCCATTGGAATCAGTCGCTGTGTTTGTAAGATGCCATTGGCACAAGTGGCATCACTTCTCCTCAGACTAGTGGGGTCTAGGTAGTCCTTGAAGCAACACCACTGCTACCACACACCCACCCCCCACCCCCCACCCCAATTCTCAGTGCTCAGCAAATAGACATCTCTCCTCTCAACAAAAGAAAATACAGCAATCTCATAGCTTTATCAGTGTGAGAGTGAAGTTCTGGCTTAATTCTTCAAGAAACTTCCTGCGTTGTTTTGGTCAACTTCTTTGGTATTCCATTCCTCAAGCTCTCCATTAGGAAAATGTCTCTAACAATTTTCCCTACCTGCAAGTATAAGAAAGTTGTTCAGATTTGATCATGAAGTGTTTAGATATCATAGTAAAAGAGTCTTAAGACCCTGTAAAGAGAAGAAATGCCCCGGGCTCTGGACTTTTGTGTGTCCTTCCTTCATTTCATTCTCAGTTACGTTCTTTAGTCTGTTTGGATCAAAGGGTTTCCCTGCTTTCTTCACAGGGAGTATGACAAATAGGAGATTTTTAATTTTCATGCACCTCAGTGAAGTTAAGACAAAGTTTTAAAAAACCAAAACAAAATCAACTGCATTATTATGTAATTTTGAAGCATTGTAAATCAGAGTACCAACCAGCATTAACTTAATTCTTCTAAGTTCCTTCTGCTTTTTGTAAAAATGACGCTTATGAAGGATCTAAATAGATTCTGTTTCCTTTGTAGGTGGTGGACTGTGCTTGGGACGAACTAGTCAAGATCTATACACCATCGTGCCTGGCAGTTCCTGTCTAGGAAGTGAAGAAGATCTGACAAACCAGGAGCCTTTCTCTCTTCCCCCACAACCAGACTTGTGCTAAAGTGTCAACTGTGTTACTAATCTTGGTGTCTCTTTTTAAGTAAAATGCAGCTTGAACAGAGTGTTGTGCACTTAAGCATTTGGAGATTTTAGGGCTTGGCTTACTGTACAGGTAGTACTTAAGCCATCAAAACATTCAACAGCTACTGAATGGCTGAAGAGTGGCCATAGCAGGTATGAGCTGGTGTCTTTAGAGTAGAATCACCAACACAATTTTGTGGACTGTCTGACTAATGATGAGAGCAGGGGCCTGAATCTTCTTGATCCTTATAAAGAATAAAAGTAACTGGCAGTGTATTTTGAAATAATGTCACCGTAGTGAAGAAAATAGTGGCTTTTCACTGTAAAGTACTGTAATGTCAACTGAGGTTTGTGTCACTCGGATGCATTTATATTTCTGTGTTTTGCTGTGACTCACGTTGCATTATTTTCTTGTGCAATATGACAAACACTCTTGATAGACAGTAAATGTCATAGTTTATAGCCAGCTGATTCATTTGACCTTTTTGATTGTTGCTGCACAAAGATGGTAAAGATTATTTTCATACGTTTTTCCCCTTAGATCTCCTTGAGTAAAACAGTTGATGAAGTCATGCAGAAAGATACTCTGATGATAGAGAAAATGCTTAGGAAAAAAATATATACAACACTATAATTGGATCACAATCCTCAAGATTTAGAGAGAGGGCAGCCATCTTTTTTATTAGACTTGTCTTCTATTTTCACTTAGAAAGTTTTTCTAAGAGATAGAAGGGGAATGTGGCCATATATTCAGTGTTTTGGACCTCTGACAGCCTGGCCAAAGGGAGAGCTGATGACTGGACCAGTTGAACCTACGTGCATGCGGATTAACTGCATGGTATAAGCATAGCAGATCCAGTGTGACCGAGCTATTATACTTAAAAGAATACGCCCAACATGTTATAGGTATGGTGATTACTTTGCATGCCCACTTTGACTCCTCAACTCACATGCCGGTATCTTCATCTGAGTTTTTCTGGGATGAGTAGAGGCGTTCAGTTTTTATGTGTCTCCAGTCTCCCAGTCTCCTTTGAATACTCTTTTAGGATCAAACTGTGCTACTCCTGCATCTTTACCGGCGTATGTTACACTTCTCTCCTGGTTTCCTGCTAGCCTTTTTTACCTTCTTAAAGCTGTCTCACTTCTACTGTTACCCTGTATCATCAATCTTTAATATCAAAAGGCTCTTTCCAGGTTGGGTCTTTGCAGATCTTTGGTTGGGTTTGCGTAGTCTCCTGCTAACGACACTTCTGGGTTGCACCACTCGTATATCAAGCAATACCAGACACTGCCAGATCTGCTGGATGCTTTGAAGAAATGAAAGAATTCAGCGGAGCTAAGGACCTGCAAGTTGCAAGGAAAGAACGGTTGTGCTATCTTGGAGAAAGAGCCAGGGAATTTGCAGTTAGCCACGGGGAGATATGCATATATTGATTTGGTGTTAGGGCAAGAAAGAAAGAAACCTCTTCTACAGCATGAGAATTTGGATCCTGATAGGACCTTGTATTTTTCTGGGTCAATGCAAACTGACCCAGAATGCCATCTTCTCAAGCTGAGTTAATAACAAAAAGTAGATTTTCTTTTTTTGTAACAGTGTATTGCACCAAATTGCAAGTGTTTACTGCACTTTAATTCTGTGTGCTGAGGAATGATGCAACGATAAAGCTGTGCTGCATACAGCTTTCAGCAATACCATGGGCCATAAAATCTAATTTTAGGCATTAAAATTGATTATTTCAACCTTAATAGTTACTCCACTCTTCTGCTTTATCTCCCTTTTCTGCTTAGACTACAAGTAACTTGTCTGAGTGAGTGGAACATTTTGGTAGTGGGTATTTATTTTATAAGCCTGTTTCTGGGAGGGGGGGAGGGAATATTCCAGAATGCTGCCATAGCCTATCAGTGGGAAGGGCAAATTCAGAAAACCTAGCATGGGTGGGGAAGGGATTCTCAACACACACACTCAACGCATGGATTAAACCTTTTCTTAATTGCCTTCTCTCCCTTTACATCATGGCTAGCTTGAGTGCTGAGGGTTGCTGCATCTAGATTTAATTCTCTTGAAAAACGAGCACATTCAGGAGATGCACATAGTAAACAAAAACTGTGGCCTTTAATCTTCCTGCTTGATCTTTGAATGGAAAGAACGTGCTGTAATATTTCTGCACTGTTACAGGAAAAACAATCTGGCAATAGTTGTTGCTGATTCTTAATTCTCAGGGAATGTTTGCTATAATTGTTTTAAAGAAATAGTTTTTATTTTATGACCATAATACCAGCTTCTGATCTGAAACAGACCTTTAATGACAACAGTCTTAAAGATGTAATGTGTTCTGCTTTAAACTTGCTCCTGTGGAAGATTTTGTTTTAGGGGAGCCCGTAGGTTTCTCCGTGGTTCAAGAAACATACCGATAATCATGTTCTAAAGGAGTGGATTTGCTGTTCGACGATGCTATTAAATTAATTGCATACAGTATCTGGCTACACTCTTGTATTCACTTCTCCAATTAAGAAATGTTGATCAAAAAGTAAATGCAGTGAAAGATACTGAGCGTATCTTGTAAGTGAAGAGTTATCGAAATCATGGTTTATGTCTTGTATGAATATTGGATGGCAGTCGCATTTTTCCTCTGCTTTTAGAGACCATGCAACTTTTCCTAGCTCTGTGCCTCATCAGGACTGCATTTTGATAAAGAAAAGCTATTTTAAATGATTCTGTGTGTCTGCTTGTGCAGACTACCTGTCAGAGATGAAGTGATCTCTTCCTTTTAGCCAGATACAACGCTGGCCTCAAGTTTTGCCACATAGGCATGGGTACACTAAGCCTTTCAGTAGTACCGCTCAGTTTTGAATGTGCTCGGGCTCACGTGGTGGGGAATGGATTCAACTCTACACCGTGCTTCACCCATGTATGCCTCGTGGTTGCATTAGACCCTAATTAAAGCAAATTGTCCATTAAACATTTTATATAGATCTTTACCATTTTCATCTAAGAAACCACTTACAAAAATGATGCCCTTAGGATTTGACACCAATTTGCTCCCCATGTTTTTTGATCTCACCCATGTCATTGTACTCTAGGTGAAATGCAGAGCTGAGTGTAATTTGCATCAAAGGCTTGGAGTTAAGGCATCGTAATCATCACATTACTCTAAGGAACCACAGAGCTATTCATTAGTATGATCTGTGCCCCACTGCTAGGTCAGAATCTTGTCATGGAGTCAGCTTACAAACTGAGCACCCACTGCTGCCTCTGGACACAAGAACAGGTAGAGCGAGGGAAGTACCTTTGCTGCAGCGTTACCTCAGATGGAGTCCCTGTGTTGCTTTATCCAGTTCCTTCCCAGTGAAGCGCAGGAGAACTTGTCTCTTCTGAGTGGGGAGCAGTGGAGAGGCAGTGGGAGACTAGTACTGGGTCTGGCCTGAGTCTGTGTTGAGAAAGGGTTTGGCAAGGGACAGCAGCTTCCCCTCTACCCCCTCCTTCCTGTGTATAGGCAAGACTAAAATCAGGAGCACCATGAGAAATGTTGCAAGAGAAGCTGGCCTTGCAACACAGGTGAGTCCTAAGAGATAGGAATAGTACTTGGGACGCTGACACTTGAGTTCCCAAATTTAGCATGAGTGTGGCCTCACCCTGAGTGCTGTGCGCAGTTCTGGGCCCCACAACTTAAGAAGGATGTGAAGGTCCATGAATGCGTCCAGGGGAGGGCAACAAAGCTGGTGACAGGGCTGGAAGGAACGTCCTAGGAGGAGAGGCTGAGGACTTTGGCCTTGTCCGGCTTGGAGAGAAGGAGGCTGAGGGGCGACCCCATTGCTCTCTGCAGCTTCCTGAGGAGGGGACGTGGAGAGGTGCTGAGCTCTTCTCCCTGGGACCCAGTGATAGGACATGTGGGAATGGTTCAAAGCTGTGCCAGGCAAAGTTTAGACTGGACATTAAGGAAGCATTTCTTTACCGAGAGGGCGGTCAAAGACTGGCACAGGCTTCCTAGAGAGGTGATCGATGCCCCAGGGCTGTCAGTGTTGAATAGGCATTTGGGCGGTACCCTTAACAACAGGCTTTAAGTTTTGGTCAGCCCTGAACTGGTTAGGCAGTTGGACTGGATGGTTGTTGTAGGTCCCTTCCGACTGAAATAGTCCTGTCCTATTCTAGTCTTCTATTCAAATTCTTACATGCTTGTTTTCCTGTTTCAAGCAGGGAAGTATTTAGCCCCCAACGCAGACTTGCAGCCTGACCCTCTGCAATGTCAGAGACTCTCTTCTCCAGTGATAATTTCACTGGTGAGGGGACAAAATTGTTTCTTCCAGAGTCTGCGCTTAGGCAGAGTCCCAATTACTACAGTATTTCCAGAAAGCACAATTAGATTTTTTTTTTCCATCTGCACTTATTTGGCAGAAGGAGCTTGGGTTTTTTTTCTCCCATGTGCAAACACGGTCATAGTGATCCACGCATTCCTTTAAATTGTGCTCTGTGTGGGCTTGGGACAAGTCCAAATGGAAGCTGGTGGAAGTGCATTGGCAGAGTTCTTTGGTGGGTTTTGAAGCCAGACTTGGTCTCCAGTAAGTTTGAATGAGAGTTTCAACCTTCATATGCCTTATTATCTCAGGCCACTTAACTGTGAGTTTACATTTTATGCTGCAGTGCAGCTGCTGAAGTGGGTGAAGGCCCCCACAGAGGAGGTAACCGGGGAGGTGACCACAACTCACATCTCATTTTGCTGGAAAACTTCTGAGTTTCAGTGCATGCTTTCTTCCCACCCTGAGTTAGCAAAGAATAAACATCCAAGTATCCTGATCACATCCATGGCTTTTGTGACTGAGATAACCTGAGAAATTCAGATAGGTATTACTCTCATCTTTTAAGGACACATACAGGCAGAGACCTGGGCTTTTTCAGTGTTTTATCTTTCAGCTGGTGGAGTTTTTAATCAATGAAATGTAAGTACTCAAATCCAAAGACTTGCATTTAAAAAGAATATAAAAATACAACCACCTTGGTGAGAACAAGAGAGAGAACAAAATGGAAAATAAACTAGCGTGGAAAGTAATTTAGGGAACGCTTAAAAGAGGAAAAGAATTTAAAATAGCAGAGATCAGGAGAATGCTTCCCATAGGTTCTGTAAAGAGGTGGAGGAAAAGAGAGGCTGCAGTTCTGTGTCAGGTGAGCATTACACTGGTCCTCAAGAAGTCAGTCTTGCTCTTGCATTGATGTCAGGCTCTGTAGTGGGAACGGGGAAAGGAAGGAAGGTAAGAAAAGGCAAGGCAAGAAAGGGAGCAAGAACAGTAGCTTGAAAAAAAAAAAAGAATAAATTGAAGATTGAAAAATAAAAGGCAGGCAAGCTGGAGACGGCCTCTGGTGAGAAAGAATATTTATCCAGGAACACGTTTCAAAAAGTAGAGGGAAGCACTGCTACGTCTGCATCCCCTCCCCACCAGCCATAGGCAGAGCCAACAGCGGCTGCGGGGCCTCGTGGACAAGCACAGCTGGCGGCAATGAAGCGCAATGCAGGCTTGCGCTCAGCCCCTGGCTTCTGGAAGCAGACTGCAGGTTAGGTTTCCAAACATCACTTCTCCTTCCATTCACGTTTACCCCAGTGTCTGGAAAAAAAAAAAAAGAAGTTCTTATACTCCTTGTGTACAGAATTAATATTATTTCTCTTCTGGTTTACCTCTGTTGTTTTATTTCAGTGGTACCCAGGGTTTCCTCTCCTTCCTTACCAATTTTCATCTTCAAATAGTCGCACCTTAATGCGTACCTCTGTCGTTCCATTTTATAAACCTCGCCCTGCCTTCTTGCACTGCCTGTACCAGCTCCGCTGCTAGTTGCAACCCGGGAAATTTATAACACGTCCTCTTCAACGCGACTGATCCCCGTGACCACCGAGGGCCCCTTACTGCACCCAGCAATACCCCTGGGCATGCACGGCTTCTCTCAGTTCGGGTGAGGAGCCCAGCGCTGCGGGTCCGGTGTGGTTTTCCCCAACACTCCTCCATACTCACGGGGTCATTTCGTGCGCACTCGCTTGCCTGGCAGTCCTAAAGCCTGCCGGGCTCTCATTGAGAGCTCTTGGCATCAGCCTTCCTCCAATTGCTACAAGGTCTCACCCCAGCACCGAGCTGTACTTTCTAATAGTTCCCAGCATGATGACTGGGAAGAAGGATAGCTGGCTTTGGAAGCTGGCTATGCTAGTGAGGTCTATGAACTGAACTAAGACTGAAATGTAACATTTTTCTGCAGAAATCTCACAGAAAATAGTTCTGCCTTTTTGATACTGCTGAAATACATGCTGTGCTTGTGCTAAATTCTGGGCAAGCCCACCAGAATGGGTGGTCCTTGTCAGGATCTGGTCCGCTCTTTTTATGTAAGTCTTCCAAAAACAAGCTTCGTGTGTCAAGTGTGCCATTTTCCCCCAAGCCGGTTCTTTCTAATACTGTTCCCGTGGAGAGGGGGGAGGCTGGTTTTGTTTAAAATAAAGAATAACTTTGCTAATCTTCTGTCGATGGGTGAAAGGTAGTCTTACTGCTAACGAGAGAGACCGAACTTATCTGATGTTAGAAGAAGGCTCGAGACTGTAAGGCAGCTCCGAATAAAAGTAGTTTTTAATTCCCTTACGTTGCCCGACACTGCAGGAGAACTGGCTGTCCGAGAGAAACTGCTTTTGCTTTTCCTTAGTTGAGGTGATCTGTTGCAGACTCCTGTTAAAAAAACCATCCGGCAAGTCGAGAGAAGGGAGTAGTTTATTTAAACTTTATCAGGCTTTAAAACATCACTTCTGAAGATGTTTTGTGGTTTTCACCGATTTTCAGCGACCTTTCAAGGCAAGCGCCCCGGCTAGAAGCAGCCTCTCCGCGCTTTCTCGGCAGCGGTTCCCGTCTCTCCGCCGTCCCCCGCCCGGGAAGGGACTCGCTTTGGCGAGCGGGAGGGCGAGCCGGGGGATGCCGGCACCCCAGGGCCGCAGGGGGGCCGCGGGAGGTGGGCCGCCGGCAGGGTCCGCGG